>NC_140180.1:3479310-3550922 GCF_963971535.1 Notolepis coatsorum | reverse complement strand
TTCGTCGTGTTTACATCAGGGTCCCCCATTTTCAATTCATAATGAATTGTAAGTAAGGGTGCACCTTGCACCGTGCAATCCATTCTTTGTGGATCTAGCCCACAGTATTTCTGACACTGGGAATACATTCCCTGAGAATCATAGATGTCCCTAGAATCAGATACCAAGAACATGCAAATGGACAATATTAAAAAAAAGTCTGTAAATGTGTATTCTACATTCTTATGGAATGAATGAGATACAAAAAAAAATTATATATATTAAAAAAAAAAAATTGTAATTAATTTTGAGTTAATTTTCATAACGCGATAATTTGCTGTGTAATTAATTAATCTAATTAACGCGATAAACTGACAGCCCTATTTATAACACCAGAAATACAGGGCAATTACACACCAGCAAAGAAAACATGTTGGAGTGAGTGTGGACAGGAAGGGGCGAACCATACACACATATTCTGGGGATGTCAGAAGATAAGGCACTACTGGGAAGAGATAGGAGGGATAATAAATGAAATAATAGGAAATACCCCAGGGAGGCCAAGTGTTGTATTTGGGGAATCTGTCACAAGAAGGAATCCAAGGGGAAGACAAATATTTGATTAAGATATTGATAGTGGCAGCCAAGAAAGCTTTAACTAAACTGTGGTACAAGGTGGAATGCCGACAAAGGATCAATGGATAGAGTTGGTAGAGGGGATACAGGAAATGGAGATAATCACACATCTGCTGAGGCTGCAAGAAGAAAAGTTTGAATGGAAATGGGGAAAATGGAAGAATACAGGAGGGGAAGTAACGACATCACAGAGGTTTGAAAAGGATACAAGGAAATGAATAAAAATGTAAATAAATAATGCAAATGTAGAATGGACCGAAGGACCCATGCCACACTTTTTCTTTACTATTTTTTGTCTATTTGTTTATATTTATGTACTGTGTATTGTCTATGAATGTTGTCTATGTATGTTGTTGAAAAAATGAAAATAAAAGACCGGAGTATTTATAAGCTCTGACGTCATCGGTACTGCTATCGATACTCTAGAGAAATTATTATTATTATTATTATTTAAAAGTTGCGAACGATCTCTCCTCTCTCTGTCTCTGCACGAGAAGCGAGCCGCAGCGAGCCATTATTATTACACACACTCCTCACGAGTCGCGATAGTCGTACACATACGGGTACTTCTTAACTTAAGGAAGGTGCTGTCTCCGTGCTGAAGTGAGACACGGACAGCTCTGCCTCTGCATGCACTCGTGATGGCGGATAGAGCGAAGCGCTCGAATGTATGGATATACTTTACAAGAGTCGATGCCGACAACGCACGTTGCCACAAGTGCAACAAAATATTTGCCAGTAAGGGTGGCAATACGAGCAATTTATCAAAACATCTGTTGGCAAAACATGATATTAGTGTGCAGAAATGCGCGTATTCGACTGCCTTGCGCGCAGTGTTCCATCTGCATCCACGTCCACTGTAGCCGGTAAGCCAAGATACGGAGTTGCCTAGGCTAATAACGAATTATTACAAATAGGCTAATAAACAAAATAATTGTTTAGCTACAAATACAATCTAAAAACTTTTTATAGATCGTCAAGCTGAGGCGTCAGCCACCATGACCCAGCCCAGTGAGCCCAGGGCCACCACACATCTTCCTCTACCTGCCTCCACCACCCAAAGTCCTTTCTCCCTACAGTAGCAGCTAGAGGAAGGATGACAGAGGATAGGGTGAACGAGTGTCGCAGTTCTGTTAGCCTTTTGAATTTGTTGTTTATTATAAAAAGTCTATAATTCAGAGTCAGACACATTTAAAACATTGTTGCTGAAGAAATTATATTAATTTATTATATTTATTTATAAATAATAAAGCAATGTCGATTCTGTTCTTAATTAATTGTCTTTTTTTCTTGCAAATCGATAAAGTACCGAACCGTTAAGCAGTATCGATAAGAGTAGTAGTATCGATAAAATCCTAACGATACCCATCCCTAGTTCTGGTGTCTCTCCTACCTCACCCTCCAATCAAGTGTGTGTGTGTGTGTGTGTGTGTGTGTGTGTGTGTCCTCTGGAACGCATAATAATGAACTGTCGCGCACCTCGTCCGATTGGGTTATTTTTTCTTTCATTGCGCTGGAGAACAGGGAGGAGAAATTATGATCCAAGGGCAAACAGAGGCAGTGGGGGGCGTCGTCTCGCGGGTCTGAAGACGCTTCACTCGCACACACCTCCGTCGGCCAGCGCTGGCTGGGCTCAAGATTCAATAGACTTATTATTAGTCACATACTACATACAACACGAGACAAATGGGGTGTAAAGGTGTCCGTACCGAACCGTTTCACTGTGTACCGTACCGAACGGCTGTGTACCGAACGAATACAACGGTATTAGGGATGCTCGATATTGGCTTTTTTACCGATACCGATATATCGATATTGTCCAACTCTTAATTTCCGATACCGATATCAACCGATACCGATATATGCAGGGTCGTCCCCCCCCCCCCCCCCCCCAAAAATGGAATAATTTCAGTTAATTAACATTACATATCTCTTGTTGTGGAATTAACACAACATTATGCATACTTTTGACAATAAATAAAATAAGAATTTGTTCTTACTTGCTTGCCTGGGTAAATAAAGGTTATAGAAATGTAAAAAAAATAAAAAATGAAAACAATATCCGGAAAATTGGCGGACACCGTCCGTTGGTTTATTTCTAAATTGGAATATAACTTCATAACTCTGTCCATCCAACACGTGGATAATACTAGTCTCATTGAGATTGTATTAAATGACAGACGGACACATTGGATCAATGTGGCCGATATAGAGTTAAAGATCAAAGTGAGCGCTCGACCGATATCGAGCGTAATTTTGTAAAAGGTCGGTAATACCGGTGTTGTCATGGGAGATTTCACATCACCACGGCAACCCTCTCTCTCTCTCCCTCTCTCTCCCCCCCCCCCCCCTCTCAGGAACATGACTCTCTCTCTCCCTCTCAGGAACATGACTCTCTCTCTCCCTCTCCCCCCCCCTCTCTCAGGAACATGACTCTCTCTCTCCCTCTCAGGAACATGACTCTCTCTCCCTCTCCCCCCCCTCTCTCAGGAACATGACTCTCTCCTCTCCCTCTCCCCCCCCCTCTCTCAGGAACATGACTCTCTCTCTCCCCCCCCCCTCTCTCAGGAACATGACTCTCTCTCTCCCTCTCAGGAACATGACTCTCTCTCTCCCTCTCCCCCCCCTCTCTCAGGAACATGACTCTCTCTCTCCCCCCCCCCCCTCTCTCAGGAACATGACTCTCTCTCTCCCTCTCCCCCCCCTCTCTCAGGAACATGACTCTCTCTCTCCCCCCCCCCCCTCTCTCAGGAACATGACTCTCTCTCTCCCTCTCCCCCCCCCTCTCTCAGGAACATGACTCTCTCTCTCCCTCTCCCCCCCCCTCTCTCAGGAACATGACTCTCTCTCTCCCCCCCCCCCCCCTCTCTCAGGAACATGACTCTCTCTCCCTCTCCCCCCCCTCTCTCAGGAACATGACTCTCTCTCTCCCCCCCCCCCCCTCTCTCAGGAACATGACTCTCTCTCTCCCTCTCCCCCCCCCTCTCTCAGGGAACATGACTCTCTCTCTCCCTCTCCCCCCCCTCTCTCAGGAACATGACTCTCTCTCTCCCTCTCCCCCCCCTCTCTCAGGAACATGACTCTCTCTCTCCCTCTCCCCCCCCTCTCTCAGGAACATGACTCTCTCTCTCTCTCCCCCCCCCTCTCTCAGGAACATGACTCTCTCTCTCCCTCTCCCCCCCCCCTCTCTCAGGAACATGACTCTCTCTCTCCCTCTCCCCTCCCCTCTCTCAGGAACATGACTCTCTCTCTCCCTCTCCCCCCCTCTCTCAGGAACATGACTCTCTCTCTCCCTCTCCCCCCCCTCTCTCAGGAACATGACTCTCTCTCTCCCTCTCCCCCCCCCCCCCCTCTCAGGAACATGACTCTCTCTCTCCCTCTCTCTCCCCCCCCCTCTCTCAGGAACATGACTCTCTCTCTCCCTCTCTCTCCCCCCCCTCTCTCAGGAACATGACTCTCTCTCTCCCCCCCCCCCCTCTCTCAGGAACATGACTCTCTCTCTCCCTCTCCCCCCCCCTCTCTCAGGAACATGACTCTCTCTCTCCCTCTCCCCCCCCCTCTCTCAGGAACATGACTCTCTCTCTCCCTCTCCCCCCCCCCCTCTCAGGAACATGACTCTCTCTCTCCCTCTCTCTCCCCCCCCCTCTCTCAGGAACATGACTCTCTCTCTCCCTCTCTCTCCCCCCCCTCTCTCAGGAACATGACTCTCTCTCTCCCCCCCCCCTCTCTCAGGAACATGACTCTCTCTCTCCCTCTCTCCCCCCCCCCTCTCTCAGGAACATGACTCTCTCTCCTCTCCCCCCCCTCTCTCAGGAACATGACTCTCTCTCTCCCCCCCCCCCCCCCTCTCTCAGGAACATGACTCTCTCTCTCCCTCTCCCCCCCCCTCTCTCAGGAACATGACTCTCTCTCTCCCTCTCCCCCCCCTCTCTCAGGAACATGACTCTCTCTCTCCCTCTCCCCCCCCTCTCTCAGGAACATGACTCTCTCTCTCCCTCTCCCCCCCCCTCTCTCAGGAACATGACTCTCTCTCTCTCTCCCCCCCCTCTCTCAGGAACATGACTCTCTCTCTCCTCTCCCCCCCCCCCTCTCTCAGGAACATGACTCTCTCTCTCCCTCTCCCCTCCCCTCTCTCAGGAACATGACTCTCTCTCTCCCTCTCCCCCCCCTCTCTCAGGAACATGACTCTCTCTCTCCCTCTCCCCCCCCTCTCTCAGGAACATGACTCTCTCTCTCCCTCTCCCCCCCCCCTCTCAGGAACATGACTCTCTCTCTCCCTCTCTCTCCCCCCCCTCTCTCAGGAACATGACTCTCTCTCTCCCTCTCCCCCCCCCCTCTCTCAGGAACATGACTCTCCCTCTCCCTCTCCCCCCCCCCTCTCTCAGGAACATGACTCTCTCTCTCCCTCTCCCCCCCCCCCTCTCTCAGGAACATGACTCTCTCTCTCCCTCTCTCCCCCCCCTCTCTCAGGAACATGACTCTCCCTCTCCCCCCCCCTCTCTCAGGAACATGACTCTCTCTCTCCCTCTCCCCCCCCCTCTCTCAGGAACATGACTCTCTCTCTCTCCCTCTCCCCCCCCTCTCTCAGGAACATGACTCTCTCTCTCCCTCTCTCCCCCCCCCTCTCTCAGGAACATGACTCTCTCCCTCTCTCCCCCCCCCTCTCTCAGGAACATGACTCTCTCTCCCTCTCTCTCCCTCCCCCCCCCTCTCTCAGAACATGACTCTCTCTCCCGCCCCCCCCCCCTCTCTCAGGAACATGACTCTCTCTCCCTCTCCCCCCCCTCTCTCAGGAACATGACTCTCTCTCCCGCCCCCCCCCCCTCTCTCAGGAACATGACTCTCTCTCCCTCTCCCCCCCCTCTCTCAGGAACATGACTCTCTCTCTCCCCCCCCCCTCTCTCAGGAACATGACTCTCTCTCTCCTCTCCCCCCCCCCTCTCTCAGGAACATGACTCTCTCTCTCCCTCTCCCCCCCCCCCTCTCTCAGGAACATGACTCTCTCTCTCCCTCTCCCCCCCCCCCCTCTCTCAGGAACATGACTCTCTCTCTCCCTCTCCCCCCCCCCCCTCTCTCAGGAACATGACTCTCTCTCTCCCCCCCCCCCCTCTCTCAGGAACATGACTCTCTCTCCCTCTCAGGAACATGACTCTCTCTCTCTCTCTCCCCCCCCCCTCTCTCAGGAACATGACTCTCTCTCTCCCTCTCCCCCCCCCTCTCTCAGGAACATGCTCTCTCTCTCTCCCCCCCCCCCCCTCTCTCAGGAACATGACTCTCTCTCTCCCCCCCCCCTCTCTCAGGAACATGACTCTCTCTCTCCCTCTCCCTCTCCCCCCCCTCTCTCAGGAACATGACTCTCTCTCTCCCTCTCTCTCCCCCCCCCTCTCTCAGGAACATGACTCTCTCTCTCCCTCTCCCCCCCCCCTCTCTCAGGAACATGACTCTCTCTCTCCCTCTCCCCCCCCCCTCTCTCAGGAACATGACTCTCCCTCTCCCCCCCCCCCTCTCTCAGGAACATGACTCTCTCTCTCCCTCTCCCCCCCCTCTCTCAGGAACATGACTCTCTCTCTCCCTCTCCCCCCCCTCTCTCAGGAACATGACTCTCTCTCTCCCTCTCCCCCCCCCTCTCTCAGGAACATGACTCTCTCCCTCTCTCCCCCCCCCCTCTCTCAGGAACATGACTCTCTCTCCTCCCCCCCCCCCCTCTCTCAGGAACATGACTCTCTCTCCCTCTCTCTCCCTCCCCCCCCCTCTCTCAGGAACATGACTCTCTCTCCCGCCCCCCCCCCTCTCTCAGGAACATGACTCTCTCTCCCTCTCCCCCCCCTCTCTCAGGAACATGACTCTCTCTCCCCCCCCCCCCCCCCCCCTCTCTCAGGAACATGACTCTCTCTCTCCCCCCCCCCCCCCCCTCTCTCAGGAACATGACTCTCTCCCCCCCCCCCTCTCTCAGGAACATGACTCTCTCTCTCCTCTCCCCCCCCCTCTCTCAGGAACATGACTCTCTCTCTCTCCCTCTCCCCCCCCTCTCTCAGGAACATGACTCTCTCTCTCCCTCTCCCCCCCCTCTCTCAGGAACATGACTCTCTCTCTCCCTCTCCCCCCCCTCTCTCAGGAACATGACTCTCTCTCTCCCTCTCAGGAACATGACTCTCTCTCTCTCTCTCCCCCCCCCTCTCTCAGGAACATGACTCTCTCTCTCCCTCTCCCCCCCCTCTCTCAGGAACATGACTCTCTCTCTCCCTCTCAGGAACATGACTCTCTCTCTCCCTCTCCCCCCCCCCCTCTCTCAGGAACATGACTCTCTCTCTCCCTCTCCCCCCCCCCCTCTCTCAGGAACATGACTCTCTCTCTCCCTCTCCCCCCCCCCCTCTCTCAGGAACATGACTCTCTCTCTCTCTCCCCCCCCCCCCCTCTCTCAGGAACATGACTCTCTCTCTCCCCCCCCCCCCTCTCTCAGGAACATGACTCTCTCTCCCTCTCAGGAACATGCCTCTCTCTCTCTCTCTCCCCCCCCTCTCTCAGGAACATGACTCTCTCTCCCTCTCAGGAACATGACTCTCTCTCTCTCTCTCCCCTCCCCCCCCTCTCTCAGGAACATGACTCTCTCTCTCCCTCTCCCCCCCCTCTCTCAGGAACATGACTCTCTCTCCCTCTCCCCCCCCCCTCTCTCAGGAACATGACTCTCTCTCTCCCTCTCCCCCCCCCCTCTCTCAGGAACATGACTCTCTCTCTCCCTCTCCCCCCCCCCCCTCTCTCAGGAACATGACTCTCTCTCTCTCTCTCCCTCTCAGGAACATGACTCTCTCTCTCCCTCTCTCCCCCCCCCCCCCCCTCTCTCAGGAACATGACTCTGTCGGGCTTCAAAGACTCGGTCCTGGAGCTGGTGGACTTCGTGGGTCGCCTGGCCTGCCTGGGTCTCCAGCTGGAGCGCTGCCACGCCCTGCTGATGCACATCACGCTGGACTTCTACCAGACGGTAACTAAGAGCCACACCTAGGACCCTTTGACCTTTGACCCTAATGTAACGATGGGTCTACAACATAGCCACCCGGCTGAGAGCCAGTGGGCCGGTCAGTGGAGGCTCTCAGAGAGAACAGGACCGTGAAGAAGCAGCGAGACACACTGAAATCATGTTGACAATATTTGTGTGTGAGTGTGTCTGTCTGTGTGTTCAGATTCAGGCCCCGTTTAGACGGAAACGCTAGCAGGTGAATCCGCAAAAATATTTGTACAGATGTGCCTTTCGTTTATACGGAAACGGCGTTTTTACGGGGTGAAACCGCAAAAAAGTGAGACTACCTTCCAGGGTGGAATTCCTAGAAACGCAAAAGCTTTGGGCTCTCGTCTAAACTGTTAAACCGTATAAATCTGATAAAACGATGACGAAATGGTTGTCACGGCTCTGGTCGCGCGTACTGCTTACGTCACAGGTAGCAGGTATGCGCCAGTAGCCGAGACGTAAACAAAGCAAGTATGTCTGACTTATATCAACGGAGATCACCTGAAGGCTACATTGGCAGTACTTTTAACCCTTTCACTGCCACACGACAGAAGGTTACCCCTTTACTATCACACAACCGGCTGTCGTGTGGCAGTGAAAGGGTTAAATACACAAGAATCTGTCCCGCCGCGGCGTGAGTGGACCCACTGTCTGTGAGTGACTCTGCTTTGGTGCAATCACATTCCCCATCCACAGTCTGCGAATCAGAGGCAGAGTAGGGCGGGTCTTCACAGCACGTCATGTGACATATGAGCCAATCGTGTGTAGGGATGCCCCCCGGACCCCGGTTTTGAACGGGAACCGGTACTATATTAGAAAATACCGGAGTATTTATAAGCTCCGACGTCCTCGGTACTGCTATCAATACTCTAGAGAAATTATTATTATTATTATTATTATTATTTAAAAGTTGCGAACGATCCTCTCTCTGTCTCTGCACGAGAAGCGAGCCGCAGCCAGCGAGTCAATTATTACACACACTCCTCGCGAGTCGCTCGCTAGTGCTACACATAGACATACGGGTACTACATACGGGTACTCCTTAATGAAAGTTCTGTCCCCGACGCCCCGTGCTATAGCGCTCTGCACACAGACAGCAGCTCTGCATGCACTGAGTCGTGATCATGGCGGATAGAGCGAAGCGTTCTAAAGTATGGATATACTTTACAAGGGTCAATGCCGACAATGCACATTGCCACAAGTGCAACAAAACATTTGCCAGTAAGGGTGGCAATACGAGCAACCTATCAAAACATTTGTTGGCAAAACATGATATTAGTGTGCAGAAATGCGCCGTATTCGACTGCCTTGCGCGCAGTGGTCCATCTGCATCCACGTCCACTGCAGCCGGTAAGCCAAGATACGGAGTTTCCTAGGCTAATAACGAATTATTACAAATAGGCTAATAAACAAAATAATTGTTTAGCTACAAATACTACAATCTAAAAACTTTTTATAGATCGTCAAGCTGAGGCGTCAGCCACCAATGTGTCCCAGGCCAGTGAGCCCACCACACATCCTCCCTCTACCTCCACCACCCAAAGTCCTTTCTCCCTAGCAGCTAGAGGAAAGATGACAGAGGATAGGGTGAACGAGTGTCACAGGGCTGTGACAAAGTGTGTTGTCAAAGGCCTGCACCCGTTCTCTACAGTGGAGTCCAAGGACTTTAGGTAACAACTAATCATTCAGTGTATATCGTTTTTTTGTATACATAGTTGTCTAACTTGTCTGTTGTTGTTATAAGTTATTATTGAAGCAGCTATTCCCACCACTCCACACACATTTACAATAATTCAATCATTTCTAATCTTTACTGTAGGGAGATGACCAATGCTCTCAACTGCAAATATAAAAATCATAAAAAAATAATCAAAAAGAACCGATAAGAGTATCGATAAAGTACCGAACCGTTAAGCAGTATCGATAAGAGTAGTAGTATCGATAAAATCCTAACGATACCCATCCCTAATCGTGTGACAGCGGGTCTCCGTCGTTACAGCGTCGTCTGCACGGAGAATTCCACCCCAAAACGCTCGTCTAAACGTAAAATTTAAAGTGAAACCGCAAGATGACTTTTGCGGTTTCTGTTCACAAAACGCTCGTCTAAACGGGGCCTCAGATTCAGACAACTTTATTGATCCCGCACGGGGCAATTCATATTTGTAGCTTCACGAGTAACAAAAACAACAAACAACAAAAACTAGGGATGCTCGATATTGGCTTTTTTTTTTTTACCGATATCCGATATTGTCCAACTCTTAATTTCCGATAGCGATATCAACCGATACCGATATATGCGGGGTTTCCCCCCCAAAAAACACAACATTATGCATACTTTTCACAATAAATAAAATAAGAATTTGTTCTTAGTTGTTTGCCTGGGTAAATAAAGGTTAAATAAATGTAAATTTTTTTTTTTTTTTAAACCATACCGATAATTTCCGATATTATATTTGAATGCCAATATCGGTAGGCCGATAATATCGGACATCCCTAACAAAAACAAAACATCTCAGTGATGGCACGACAACAACAACACTCCATGCAATACTCCATGCAATACACAATCCAGTAAAAGTAAAAACAGACAACTAAGTGTAAAAGGCTACTTAAAATGACTACTGTCTGTGTTTAAAAGTCTTGATAGCCGAGGGTACAAAAGTATTGCGTAGCGGTTGGTCCTATACTTGGTGGAACGTCATAATGGCGGCCAGAAGGCAACAGCGAAAACCGCTGAGACAGAGCGTGGAGAGGTTGATTTGTGATGCTCGTCCGTCCGTCCCCCCCAGGTGTGTGACATCTTCCTGAAGTATGAGCTCCCCCTGCTGGTCATGCCCCCAGCAGGCGTGTTCTACCCAGCCATCCTGGCCACCAACCCCATCACCGTGGACAGACTGGCCCACATCATGACGAGGTGAGCTCTCTCTTCTGTTCCGTTCTTCCCTCTCTCTCTTCTTTCTTCTCTCCTCTCTCTCTCTCCTCTTTTTCTCTCTCTTCTCCTCTTTCTTCTCTTTCTCTCGCTTCTCTCCTCTTTTTCTCTCTCTTCTCCTCTTTCTTCTCTTTCTCTCTTCTCTCCTCTTTCTCTCTCTTCTCTCCTTCTCTCCTTCTTCTCTCTTCTCTCCTTTCTCTCTCTTCTCTCCTCTTTATCTTTCTCTCCTTATCTTCTCTTTCTCTCTTCCCTTCTCTCTTTCTCTCCTCTTCTCTCTCTCCTTATCTTCTCTTTCTCTCCCCTTCTCTCTCTTTCTCTCCTCTTCTCTCTCTCCTTATCTTCTCTTTCTCTATTCCCTTCTCTCTCTTTCTCTCCTCTCTCTCTCTCCTTATCTTCTCTTTCTCTCTTCCCTTCTCTCTCTTTCTCTCCTCTTCTCTCTCTCCTTATCTTCTCTTTCTCTCTTCCCTTCTCTCTCTTTCTCTCCTCTCTCTCTCTCATCTTCTCTTTCTCTCCTCCCTTCTCTCTCTTTCTCTCCTCCTCTCTCTCTCTCTCCTTATCTTCTCTTTCTCTCTTCCCTTCTCTCTCTTTCTCTCCTCTTCTCTCTCCTTATCTTCTCTTTCTCTCTTCCCTTCTCTCTTTCTCTCCTCCGCTCTCTCCTTATCTTCTCTTTCTCCCTTCCCTTCTCTCTTTCTCTCCTCATCTCTGTCTTTCTCTCCTCCCTTCTCTCTTTCTTTCTCTTCCTTTCTTCTCCTCTTTCTCTCTCCTTATCTTCTCTTTCTCTCTTCCCTTCTCTCTTTCTTTCTCTTCTCTTCCTCTCTTCTCTTCCTCTCTTCTCTTCTCTTCCTCTCTTCTCTCCTCTTCCCCCCCCCCTCTCTCTCTCTCTCTCTCTGTCTCTGTCTCTGTCTCTGTCTCTCTCGTTGAGTGCCAAACACCCCTGTGTAATATGCCACTTATGTTTGTATATTTGATGATGAAAATGAACTGGAATCAGAAATGGGCTCATCCTGCTCCCTTGATAAATCTAATGATTTATGATAATGTCTGTGTCTGTATGATTTATGATAATGGGTATCCAAGAAGCAGTGCACTTTAGGGCTGTCACAATTGGCCGGAAATGACATTCGATTATATGTACGAACACATTAAAGTATTTATTATTATGATTTGTTGAATTACATTTCAGAATTTGGCCCAGCTTCCAGGCCGTGTTATTGCGTGTTATGTCCACAAGGGGGCAAACCGGTTCCTGCATGACTGAGGCGTCTGTCTCAGCGAGACCAGCTGTCCACTTGCTAGAAGCACGATAGACCTGTTCACAGACAACGTCATGACAAATATGCGCGCGCAGACCCGAAGCAGAAAGGAACGTAATCCTGGTCAGAACAACGGGGCAGACTACAATATATTTGCATTTGTTAGCCGTGCTAGCGATCTAAACAATCAATCCATGCCAAAGCTAGACGTGTAAAAAGGTGAAAGACTCACACTCACAGCCGTGCTGCTGATTTGGCTAAATGACATTTTTGAAACAAAAGATGGGTTTAGAGGTGTTGTCGTGTCTCACACGAGACTGGAGACGAGGCCACATGTCGCACCTCCTGGGCCTTGGCTGTTGTTTTAAGAACACTGTTAACACTTTGGTTGCCTAAGGTTAAATTAATGATATACCATAGATTGCCAGCGCTATTTGTCTATGGAGAAAGTCCCCTTCTTTGCAGGGCTATAACTTTTTAAATTCTATTGCTACATTGCCATTATTAGGGCCCATTCAAAGTCCTATATGTATTGTTCATTGTGTAGCAACGTTAAACTTTTTCATTCACATATTCATAGTAAAGTATGGTCTAATGTATAAGTATGTTTTCATCTCTTTCTGCAGCTTTCTCCAGAACGTGATATATAGCCCCAAATGCATTATATTGATGATGAAATACAGTTTGATGGCAATCAGCGCGATATAAAAAATTCCAACTAGACGTACTTCTAGAAGTTACTACACGTCATCTGATGTTGACCGGATGGGCGAGGGGGCGTTTATAATTCCGTGGGCAGCGTTATACCAATCATCTAATGTGGGTCAAATGTTGATAATATCAGTTATTATCGAAGACGGTAACGTTACACGCTGAAACTCACCCCAGTCTCCGCGCGCCGTTGGGCGATCATCGTCGAGTAGAAATTTTATCATTATGGGATATATTATTACCCGGTCCATCTCCAGCTTGTATAATGGTATATACGTCCAAATCATGTTGTTTATCGAGTTATTGGCAATCGATCGCTATGTAGTGTGACGAGCTAGAATGCCGGAACCTATACGAGTGCCCGGAAGTAATAGGGCCGACCAGCAAAACCTCTACTGCGCTTCCTGTTAAGCGGTTGCGCCGATCGGCCACCAGATGGCGCTCCTGAACCGCCAGAGAGCTCAGTGGGTCCTGCTGGTGGATCTCAGGCCAGCGGAGGGACATTATGAATCCGATCGCAGATTTTTGAAATATTGATATAAGGACGCTGTACAGCGTCCCCCGGCAACTTTAGCATGGCCAGGAAAGACGTCTAAAGACGGGTCCCGGCAGTCAAAGTGTTAAGACTGTCGCCCCCTAGTGTCTGAGCTGTAGTCAAGGCTGTACAGAGAATATGTATTTAACCTGTTCCACCCCACGGGGACGGTACCGACCCCTTTTGACATTATTATCATATATTAATATTTTTATAAAGATGCAAAATAATTTATGATTTTAAAATCAACCGTTTTCAAGTATTATTATCACTACTATGTCACAAATACATGTAGAATGTAAAACGTTAGGTTGGCAATAGTTTAGCAATAGGTTAAAAGTGTATTTATTTATATCATTTTAAGTTTTTATTTTGCAATCGTTTTTTGACCCGGAAATGGAAATGGAAATGTTGAACCATGGGAATTGGAATCTTTTTGCGGCCATTTTGAAGAGGACATCGCTAGCTATCGTTCAGTGTTGGAATTTCTCCGTTCTACACTTCCTGTGGTCCACTATGGTGGTTCAAAGTTCAGCGTTCTGAATGAATCATATCAATAATTGTTATGATTCGCGATAATAAGCTACAAAAGGTAACGTTTTTGACAAATATTGAAACGCAGTCAGTTTCTCCACACTATTGTAATCATGTAGGAAGAATTAGATCTGAAATTAGATACAAAATGGTTATACTGTGGGGGAAATAAAATAGTAGTCGTTTACAGTAAATATCAGTATCTGTTATTATGCAAGCCTGGTGATACTATATCCAAATTGAACTCGGCCATTTGAAAGATACTATATGTATATATATATATAAATGTGCGAATTGGCTATAATAAGGTAATGTATAAGCATATATTCTATATTCTATAATAATATTTCAAATTGCATTGGTCCGGATGGGAGAATTCAGTACTGTATATACAAAACCTTCAATTTGATCATCTTCCCTTTATTAATTTCCTTAGATCTTGTGTACACATGATCTCAAGAGGGTACTGAATGAGCTCAGTGGCAGTTTTTTTTAAGTTTGGTCATTATTATCATGGTTTTATTCACTGTCAAAGATGAAAAGAAAAATCATAATTCATATTTTCCTTTGTTTCATCACAATTTAAGCAAGCCTAGTAATAGACACAATATTTCTGACACTGAGAATACATTCATTGAGGTCCATAGATGTTCCTAGATACCAAGAATATGCAAATAGCCCTTGTAGAAGTGGAGCAATATTCCATTTACCTAGGTATACATTTTATGCAGATTTTCACCTGGGGTGGAACAGGAAACAGCTATGGACATGATACTATTTTCCAAGACAATACCTTCTTTGTCTCCAGGTTTCATGATTTTCACCGTCTACCGACCAAATTCATAGGATTTCCAAACAGGGCTTTGTAGATTGTTTGGAGTGCAGATCACTCTCTTCGCGCCCCAAGTTGGTTTATGATCATCACCATGATTACAGATACCGGTAGATACAGTAGATAGACTAATCCGTTGTAGGATTAGTGTTGAATCGTTTTTTTCTCCTTCATATTATCACAGTTTGAATGTTTCAGAACATATTTACTATAAAAACAGTTATAGTACTGCAACCGACGGGCAACAAATAGGGGCTTTAATACGATCTATATATTGTATTAAAAAATATATGCACACCCGAGCCGCTAGAGGGCGCTAAAGGGGCGTGTTGCGCCGGTGGGCAAATGGCCCTCAAGAGTGGACTGGCAGACTGGAAGGCCGATGTATATTTCACAAGGTTTCTTTTACCGCTCGGCTAGTGCTGACGATGTCGAATGCATTTTCAACATGTTTATGTTGCAGGAAAGTGCATGTTAGTGTAGATGTTGACAAGCCATCGAGAACAAGGTTGCTTTTTCTCACTGCTCTTCTCCCCCCCCCCCCTCCCTCCCTCCCCCCCTCGCCACTCTTTAGGTACAACATGAATTTAACCTCAGCCAGGAGTCGAGAAAATAATTCAGAGGTAAGGAAAACACTTTATTTTCTCGCTGTCAATGTTTTCAGTTTGTGCACAGTACAAGGCTGCTGACGAGGCCACATAATATATATTTATATATATATATATATCACACACATATATATTTATATATTACACACTCAAACACACACACATGCACACACACACACATATATAAAAAAAAAACAGATATTATCTTTATCTCAATTACACGTAATCCAGACAGCATATATGGTTCATATTTGCCATTTACCTCTGCTAGATCATTCATCGTGCTATTTGTTTTGTGTGACAAAATGTGATAAAAAAAACAGACATGAATGGAATAAATCATATTTATCTTGGAAAAATATAAATGAAACAAGGTGGAGGCAGACGGCGAAGGAACACATTTAACCTTTTTGTAAAACGTCTTCAGTCAATCGTACCCTTCAAGAATAACTGATTAACTCAACACGAGGCCTGAAAATACTCTTTTCTTTGCCACTTCAGCTGTTATTCAAACCACATCCAATGTGCTCATCCGAGTCTCTCGGCGAATCTTATCAAGAGAAATTAACCCGTTATAAACGCCGTGTGAATTCCTAAGCGTTGCGAGCGTTAGCGATCATGGATGGTGGTGAGGTCTCGTAGTATCCCAGCGAGGCACGAGATTCACAAGATACTTAGACACGCAGAGTGGCTTAACTCGCTTTCTGTCTGTCTCTCCTTTATTCCTTCTCTGTCTGTCTCTATTCCTTCTCCGTCTGTCTCTATTCCTTCTCTGTCTGTCTCTATTCCTTCTCTCTCCCTACCTCTATTCCTTCTCTTTCTGTCTCTATTCCTTCTCTCTCTGTCTCTATTCCTTCTCTGTCTGTCTCTATTCCTTCTCTCTCCCTACCTCTATTCCTTCTCTTTCTGTCTCTATTCCTTCTCTCTCTGTCTCTATTCCTTCTCTGTCTGTCTCTATTCCTTCTCTCTCCCTACCTCTATTCCTTCTCTTTCTGTCTCTATTCCTTCTCTGTCTGTCTCTATTCCTTCTCTCTCCCTACCTCTATTCCTTCTCTTTCTGTCTCTATTCCTTCTCTTTCTCTCTATTCCTTCTCTTTCTGTCTCTATTCCTTCTCTCTCTGTCTCTATTCCTTCTCTGTCTGTCTCTATTCCTTCTCTCTCTCTCTTCCTTCTCTGTCTCTCTATTCCTTCTCTCTCCCTACCTCTATTCCTTCTCTCTCTACCTCTATTCCTTCTCTCTCTCTACCTCCAATCCTTCTCTCTCTCTCTCTCTCTCTCTCTCTCTCTCTCTCTCTCTCTCTCTCTCTCTCTCGAATCCTTCTCTCTCTGTCGCTAATCCTTCGTTCTTATCCTTCTCTCTCTCTAATCCTCCTCTCTCTAATCCTTCTCTCTCTCTCTAATCATTCTCTCTCTCTCTAATCATTCTCTCTCTCTAATCCTTCTCTCTCTCTAATCCTTCTCTCTCTCTCTAATCCTTCTCTCTATAATCCTTCTCTCTAATCCTTCTCTCTCTCTCTCTAATCCTTCTCTCTCTCTCTAATCCTTCTCTCTCTCTCTAATCATTCTCTCTCTCTCGAATCCTTCTCTCTCTCTAATCCGTCTCTCTCTCTAATCCTTCTCTCTCTCTAATCATCTCTCTCTAATCATTCTCTCTCTCTCGAATCCTTCTCTCTCTCTAATCCGTCTCTCTCTCTCTAATCCTTCTCTCTCTCTCTAATCATCTCTCTCTAATCCTTCTCTCTAATCCTTCTCTCTCTCTCTCTCTCTCTCTCTCTCTCTCTCTCTCTCTCTCTCTCTCTCTCTCTCTCTCTCTCTCTCCATGTCTCTCTAATCCTCCTCTCTCTCTCTCTCTCTCTCTCTCTCTCTCTCTCTCTCTCTCTCTCTCTCTCTCTCTCTCTCTCTCTCTCTCTCTCTCTCTCTCTCTCTCTCTCTCTCTCTCTCTCTAACCCCCCTCTCTCTCCTCTCTCACGTTCCTCCCAGCGGGGGGCCTTCCACATCAGCCGTCAGACCTACCAGGAGTTCAACCAGTACCAGGCCTTCATGGTGAACTGCCTGTGGAACAGTAAGATGTTCCAGCCCGGCACGGCCCTGGAGCTGGGGGAGGCGCTGCTGGCCCAGACCGGGGTGCCCCAGCCCCAGGCCCGCTTCAACCTCATCCACCACCCCGCCTTCCTCGGCTACGCCGTCCGCTTCCACCGCCAGGTGGGTCTCTGTGGTGGCGGTGGCATTAACCCTTCTTCTCTTTCTCTCTTCCCTTCTCTCTTTCTCTCCTCTTCTCTCTCTCCTTATCTTCTCTTTCTCTCTTCCCTTCTCTCTTTCTCTCCTCTTCTCTCTCTCCTTATCTTCTCTTTCTCTCTTCCCTTCTCTCTTCCTCTCCTCCTCTCTCTCATTATCTTCTCTTTCTCTCTCCCCTTCTCTCTCTCTCTCTCCTCATCTCTGTCTTTCTCTCCTCCCTTCTCTCTTTCTTTCTCTTCCTTTCTTCTCTCCTCTCTCTCCTATCTTCTCTTTCTCCCTCCCCTTCTCTCTCTCTCTCCTCATCTCTGTCTTTCTCTCCTCCCTTCTCTCTTTCTTTCTCTTCCTTTCTTCTCTCCTCTCTCTCCTATCTTCTCTTTCTCCCTCCCCTTCTCTCTCTCTCTCCTCATTTCTGTCTTTCTCTCCTCCCTTCTCTCTTTCTTTCTCTTCCTTTCTTCTCTCCTCGTTCTCTCTCCTCTTTCTCTCTCCTTATCTTCTCTTTCTAACACGACAGCCGGTTAACCCTTTCACTGCCACACTACACTCCGCGGAGCTAATGAGGCTAATGATGGAGCATCGCCGTCGGTTGTGTGATAGTAAAGGGTTCACCTTCTGTCGTGTGGCAGTGAAAGGGTTAACACTGTATCTGAGGGCTATTGAAAAGTATTTGAGTAAAGTACAGGTACATTACAGTGTGATGCTTGGTTCATTACACATACAGCTCATTATAGTACTATTCCACAATTATTACAGTCTGTAGTAGGGCTGTCCCCGACTAAGGATTTGGATGGTCGACTATGATTGGCCAAAATTTGCCGTTAGTCGACTATTGGTAAAAAAAATATATATAATATTTTTAATACATTTTTTTAATTCTTTAAATTTTATTTTATTTTGTATCATTCCATTTGGGCTGTGGGGGGGTGCTTAATGTCTGAAGGAGTCGACTGAAGGCTTCTTGTCCTCTGTGAAAGCATGCAATTGGTCCACTGATGGATACATCTTGATATTTGTCTAGTCTAGTGTGTTCATTAGATGGTGAAATCCTCTTTCAGTGCCTCTGTGCCTGTTTTCGTAGGCAGTTAGCCTCTGGTATGTGCGCCATTAGCGCTTCTAGGCCTCTTTTCTTTTGGAAAGAATGATAAATTATTATTATTTTTTAAATTATTATATTCGACTAAGAGGTTGGCCAGTCGACTACGGCTCCTTTCGACCGACTAATCGACTAATCGGGGTCAGCCCTAGTCTGTAGTGATAACGGCACACACATAAATTCACACCCAACATGCGCATTTGTTGCTACATGCAGGACTAAGTCTTGAGACAGACGTATGTGTATCTATAGACCGGTTAACCCATCTAGTGTGGTAGTGAAAGGGTTATTAACCTTCTGTAGTGTGGTTGTGAAAGGGTTAACCTTATGTAGTGTGGTTGTGAAAGGGTTGACCCTGTGTCGTGGTGTGGCAGTGAAAGGGTTATTATTAACCTTCTGTATTGTCACAGTGAAAGGGTTGACCCTTTTGGTAGTGTGGTAGTGGAAAGGGTTAAGGGTTACAAGGTCTTAAAAAAGTCTTAAATGTAACTTGTTGAAACCTGCAGAAACCCAGCTGTGTTAAGAATGATCAAGTTGTACTTTCTGAACGACCTCGCGCACAAAGACGCTGGATGTGGTTTGGCCGCGGCGTAACGAAGTCCCGCTCGACCGGAACATATCGTATCACATCGTCGGCGTAGCTTGAAACTCGCCTTGAAAACGCGGCTGCTGCTGATCCCTGGGCCGTGCAGCGAGGTCCCTGGTTCTTTACAGAGAGCAGCCGTGCCCTCCGGTTAATTAACCTTAAGGCCGGGACGAAGAAGAAGATAAATGTAGTATTAATGTATCTTTCGTAGAAGACCCATTAATACAGAAGTGCATTGTATTATTCATGGGGACTGCAGCATGAGACGTGCAGTCATGTTTAATAATACAGACACCCTTTTTTCTTTTTTCTTCATGCCAACGCTGTTGTGCTGAGATTCACTCTGTGGGGTTAACTATGAATAATATTAATATGTTCTCTCTTTATCAGTGCTGGCCCGAGAGGAGGGACGTGGACCTCAACGCCATACGGGTACGAAGGGTCCGCTTATCATCTTTGTGTCAAATATGAATGACACACATCGGCACAGTGGCACATATTAACCCTTTCACTGCCACACGGCACAGCCGGTTAACCCTTTCACTGTGGCAATACAGAAGGTTAGCCCTTTACTATCACACAACCGACGGCGATGCTCCATCGTTAGCATCATTAGCTCTGCGGATGCGGAGCTAATGATGCTAATGATGGAGCATCGCCGTCGGTTGTGTGATAGCAAAGGGCTAACCTTCTGTCGTGTGGCAGTGAAAGGGTTAATATGTGCCACTGTGCCGATGTGTGTCATTCATATTTCATGCAGTTTTCAGCACCCCTCGTGATCACAATCCCATGTGATCACAAGACGTCTTTGAATGAATGAATGAATAGTATATTTTCGAACAAGAAATATCAATGGATATTTATTTAAAAAAAAATATATATATATATATATAATTTTTTTTAAATACAAAGATAATTTGCTGTGAAAAGAAAAATACAATAAAGTAAGATACAATAATAAACAAAACGGTCTTTTGTCCGAAAAGGGATAGGAAGCAACAATAATGCTGATCAGGTCCCACCCCTTGTTGCAAATAAACTCTTAACAAGTTTTTCAAGCACAGTGTTACATTTCCATCCAACAAAATCACTTGTCTCATCGATCAAGTTGACATATAATCATTACTGTTAATGAATGTGTTATTTTACAATCAATAGGCTACCTTTTTCTTTTTTGTGAAAGCTAAAGGTATATATGCTGACTAGATCAGAACACAAGACGAGACACTCATTTCAACATTTTAATGAATTCTTCCCATGGCCTGTCTATAGTGAACGCTGTCTGTGTGCCTGTGTCACCCAAGCAGTGGGGCTGGTACCTGGAGTGTCTGTTCGTCCACGCCTTCTGGCCGGTCGAACCAATAGGGATGTGCTTCTGGCCCGTCTAACCAATAGGGATGCGCTTCTGGCCGGTCTAACCAATAGGAATGTGCTTCTGGCCGGTCTAACTAATAGGGATGTGCTTCTGGCCGGTCTAACCAATAGGGATGTGCTTCTGGCCGGTCTAACCAATAGGGATGTGCTTCTGGCCGGTCTAACCAATAGGGATGTGCTTCTGGCCGGTCTAACCAATAGGAATGTGCTTCTGGCCGGTCTAACCAATAGGGATGTGCATCACTGACCAAAATAATTTTCAAATAGTCTACTGTTAGGGCGGCCGGGTAGCGCAGCGGACTAAGAGTCTGTCTACCACCGCGGATATTTTGGGAAATAATCTAATTGCGATTTTTCGGACAGATATTTCGATTGCGATTAAATTTGCGATTATAATATATATATTTTTAAGCAGCCCCACAGAGGTTTATTGTAAAATGCGCCTTGCCTACGCGGTGGGTCTTTTCGGGACACCAAGCCTAAAAATGTTTCTTTTTACCTGGGAATCGATACCGGTACCCAACGGTACCTTTTTTTTCTGTACTTTACTCTCCCTCTCTGAAGTCTAAACTTCACAACAACACAATCTAAAACCCCTTACTTCCCTCTCCCAAACTGATCTTGTATCTCAATGGGACTTCCTAGTTAAATAAATTGAAAAAAAAATGTCAAAAAATATTTGCGATAAATTCTTTTTTTGCGATTTGATAATTGCATCATTCCAAATCGCGATTTCGATTTAAAATCGATTAATCGTGCAGCCCTAAGTGGGATCGAATCCAACTGCCAGCGGTACCTCCGGCTTGGTCGGTCGTCCATACTGACGCAATTGGCAGTGTCAGTGGGTGGGAAAGCTGGTGGGGCGGGTCCTGGTCGTTGTAAACAGCGACTCCTGAAAACAGGTCGGTCAGGGCGCCTGCACAGCGAGGGAGGGATCTGGGGGAGGGTAGTGTGATCCTCCCACGCGTTACACCTCCCCAGTGAGAGTCCTCGCTGTCAGGTGAAAAGAAGCGGCTGGCTGTCTCCACATGTGTCGGAGGAAGCATGTGATAGACTTCAGGGCTCCCTAGACCGGCAAGTGGGGGGCAAATGCACGCAACGACCAGGAAGGGGAGGGGGGAATTGGCATAACGACTAAAATTGGGATGGGAGAAAACTACAGAAAAAAGGGAGGAGAAAAAGTAGATACAAAAATATATAGTCTACTGTTCTTAACTCATTGACTGCCACGCTGTTCTTCCATCTTTAATATCTGGCGGCAGCGTTTCAGACCGTTTTTTAACGATGTTTGTAGACCCATCGTATATTCCATATTATAGCCATGGAGACATACTATGGCTAATTTGAAATGCTTATATTTATACTCTCAACGTTCCTGCACAACCCCAGCCTAAATAGTGGCAATTTCCCCAAAATGCATGCAAATTTTTCTAGAAAGCGAGACATCGCGTCTTTTGTGAATCCATGCGCCTGTCTTGGCCCGGCGGTGAGATTTAGAGTTTGACAACTCGACTCATGTATTTGTAATCCATAAACGTACCTCGTCCACGTTGTGTGCCAGCGAATTTGCGAGGAAGGAGCCTGGGAAAGGGGCGGCGCTATGAGGAGCCAGAGCTAGCCTCAGTCACTCGCCAGCTCTGCGGCCCGACCTCTGCTTTAGACCCCTCGTCCGCGTACGAGGCCTCTTTGTCCGGGGAGACGTTGTAAACAGACCCGGTGTGCCCGGAGGTCTGACCATGTCGTTCGGTCCATCGGAAAATATGGAAATATCCAGTAATCCCACATGTGAACCAATGTCCAGTAGCTCTTGTCTTGTGTACAAAGGATCAGCGCGGATATACCGGGTGAATATAGACTGGACATGATTCATGCAAATAACAGTTGATCTGCCGTTTCTGCCAAGAGCTGCTGCCGAGCCGGCTGCCCCCCCCCCCCCCCCCCTCGCAAAGATTTACTCAAAAGGTAGGCGAGACTGCCACCTGTCGGGATTCGATCGTCGTCACAGTTTTACAAAATCCATACAGAAGGTCAACAGGACTGTCTAGTATCATAATTAAAAATAAAAACATAAAACGCAGTCAATGTGTTAAAACCGAATATTCGAACCCCCCCCCCCCCCCCCCCCCCCCCCACACAAAAAAAAATACGAAACACGAAATTGTTATTTTAAATTCAGTTAAAATGTTCAGTTTCGGTTCAATTCAGTTATTCTTTTTAATAGAATGGATCATTAAAATCAAAGTGCACATAAATAGGCACTTGAGAATCTGAAGTTCAGATAATCCTTCAGAGCGTTGATCGGCTCAGCTGACTGTAAATCAAATAAATCAAAATGACACTGTTCACCATTGTAGCCTACAATAATAACAGCATTGCATTGGCCTATCAACCGGTTTTAATAAACAAACAGAAATGGTAGCATGTGCATCTTTTAGATCAATTAGGCTTTGAAAATTAGGCTGCCTCTAAATATAAAAATGTATTAACTCTTTGACGGGCCAAACTAATATTACGTGTTTCACCGCCAATGCTTGAGCGCCAAAATAATACGTAATAATATGTTTTTAGATCCTTTGATATTTCCCCTTTGATCCCCGTTCTAAACGTTCATCTGGATCACTCCAGGTGTCCCTGGCTCGTTTACCTACGTTGGAATTGCAATGCCCATCGAATCTCACCAGGTGGCAGTACCTAGTACTCTTGATAGAAAGGGATCAGTAGAGACTGGACTGAACAACAAACTATTTTTTTACCTGTTGGACTAGAAATGGTGTCTGTCAAATGAGCCATACTATTGTCTCCATGGCTATAATATAGAATAATACAATAGCTCCGCAAAGATCGTGAAATATCGTGAAAATGGTCACGAAAAGCTGGCGCTAGTCAGTGATTGATGATGGGGAAAGCTTGTGGCCGTCAAAAGAGTTAAATAAGAATGGTTTGCTTCACTTAAATTGTTTTTATAATAGTAATAATAAAAGATTATAAACAAAATTATTATATATATATTTTTCGACTAAAAACGAAAAATCCCTGCTAACGAGTGCCGTCTGTGTGTCTCTCTGCCCAGTCGTCCAAGCAGTGGGGCTGGTACCTGGAGTACCTGTTCGTCCACCACGGCTTCCAGGGGCTGCAGCAGTTCATCCAGAGCAACATCGTCAGGTGATCCGCGGCGGACTCGACTCGACTCGACTCGACTCCACGGAGGAGGAAAGGACACTGTGTGGACCTCGCACCTTTTTATTCTCCAGGACTTGTACATATTATTTCATCCCCGCGCGACCTTCTCGGAGGCAAGAGACTTGCCCAAGAGACTCAAAGTGTGTATCTCTTTTTGTACATTTATTTTAAACCCAGCGTTATTTTAGCTTGTTGTATATGATCTTGTAGGCAATTTTTTTATTAACAGCTCATCATTACGGGGGGGGGGGCGCCTCCTGTCTCTGCCCGTTATCCCGCCCTCCTCCCGCCCCCTCGCTCAAATAAAAAAAACTTTTCTACGGCTCCTTTCTGTCGCTCCTCTCCCCCCCGTTAATTCGCAGAGGACGTCGAATCGGCGGAAAACACGCGACATGTGGACTTGTTCGCAAAATAACGCACATCGCTACTTTACACAGCCGCATGAATACACACGACGGGGTCATCGATCGACCCGTAACGCACCTGGAGAGCTCGCGGTCGAGCGTATGGAGAAGCACGGGCTCGCTGTGGCAGAGCTCAGGCACGAGGACTGGCGGTCGCTTTTTACCTTTGTTTGTGTTGGTACTTACAAATATATAAATAAAAATACAATGTGTTAAACCGTGGCCTGTTTGAAAGGAGATACGTTTTCATGTTTTCCTATACTAACACGTGATTTTTTTTTAAAGCCTACTGTGTAGAAGGCTGTTCGAATGTACATCTTTAACATTTACATTTTGTCATTTAGCGACTTACAAGTTCTGTACGACAAGTCATCAGGAAGGGTACAACTCTTATCAGCTGAGTAATAATGTTCATCAAGGTGTTGAGTGCTACAGTGTAGGTTAGTATATTAGGACAAGTGCATGACAGTACGGTTAGTTAGAGTTATTTCTTTTTCTTTAATTTTTTTCATTTACCGGTAATTCTTTTTTAATAATGATTGAAGAAGTGCATCTTTAGTCAACGGTGAAAGATTGGATGTGTTTCGGCTGTCCTAACTGGGGTGGGTAGTTCGTTCCACCATTGTGGGGCAAGGACTGAGAATAGGCGACTTCTCTTTGATGACCCTCCCGGAGCTTGGATAGGAGTAGGTCTGAGGCGGCCAGAAGATGTAGAGCGTAGGGGTCTTGAGGGTGTCTAGTTAGAGACCATTGACCGGAGGTAGGCGGGAGCCGTTCCCTTCGCCGCACGATATGACAGGTCGAGGGCCTTGAAGCGGATTCGTGCGGCAATGGGGAGCCAGTGCAGGTCCCTGAGAAGTGGGGTGACATGGGCCGACTTCGGTAGGAAGTCAGGAACCTCTTAGCTCTCATAGCTCGGTTGTGTAGACGGTAGGATTACAACGGACACGTTTGCATTGTTGAATTGCATGGCGTTGCACCCCCGCATTGCATCGGGACGGGGCTGAAGAAGCCAACTGTATTGGATCGGTTTCCTTCAACAACCGTTTGCAGATTCAACAACCGTTTTTAAAAGAAAAATTCTCCCACTACTGTTTTTTTGATTGATTGATTGATTGATTTATTATTTTCTTCGTATCATGCGCACAAAGTGACCGACCCTCATGGATTTATAAGACCAGAAATACTGTTGCAGAGTTCCATTATTACATTACATTTCATTATCTAAACACAGACTACAGCTCGGTCTTAAACAAAGTATTCTGCATTCTCTCCCAAGCTCGGCAAATCAAATCTGCTACAACAAAAGGGTTCCCTTCCTGAAGCACAACTCAAGTAGTTCATATTCATCCTGCTCGAGAAAATGTGAATGTGCCTTTCTCCTCCGTGCACTTTCTCCTCCGTGCACTTTCTCCTCCGTGCACTTTCTCCTCCGTGCACTTTCGCCCGCTGTGAAGTCTGAGCTCGGTGTGCCCGGCCACGCACACTGTTCTCGCACGGACCTCGCGAGTGCCTGCATGTGGGTGTGTTTGCGCTGTGGGGCGTATTCGTGGCATGGGCGCGCGCGTACCGCACCGTGACGGCCGTACCGTAAATTCGCGGGACCGTTACACCCCTACCATTCAATGTTATTGAAGACTCCTGTGACCAATTAGTACTTGTGATTTACTTCCCCTAACCATGTTTTCATGCATGTCTTTATGACCGCATGTGTGTTTATGACCGCATGATATGGCCATTAAGGCGGCTGGGTGACGCAGCGGTCTTAAGCGCTCGTCACCAACGCGCGAGACACCGATATCGAATCCGGCCGTCAGCGTTGCCTCCGGCTTGGGCCGGCCGTCATACTGACTCAATTGGCAGAGTCAGCGGGAGAGGGGAGTCGATGGGTGGTAATCTGGTCGTTGTAAACAGCGACTCCTACAGGTCGGTCAGGGCGCCTGCACAGCAAGGACAGGAGATGTCGAGGGTAGTGTAGTGTGAGCCTCCCACACGTTACACCTCGCCAATGAGAGTCCGCGCTGGCAGGTGAATAGAAGTTGCTGGCTGACTCCGCACGTATCGGAGGGGACATGCGATGGATTCTTCAACCCTCCCTACGACCGACCAGTGGGGGGCACATGCGAGCAACGATCAAGACAGGGGAGGGGGGAATTGGCACGACTAAATTGGGATGGGAGAAAAACAGATAAAAAGGAGAAAAAGTGGATACAAAATTAAATGATATGGCCAATGGCCATTAAATTAGGCTGGTAAATTAAATTAGAATCTTATCAGCCATTGTCCCCTGAGTTTCACTCTGAACAGGATAAACCTGCTCGTCTCTATGACGCCCCTCTAGCTAATGGAATAAACTACAACAGTCCTTAAAGCTTGAGATTCTCTCCTTGAGTTTGAGCTCGAGTTTGAAACCTCGATCTTCAACCACGTTGTACGTGTTTCTAATTGATTTGTTATCCTTGCGTTTTACCTCGTTTTGCTGTTATGTTTATTTTGTATATGCCGTGTGATTTTATATGCTTTTTAAAAATGACTTCTTCTCTGCATGCACACTCGACGTGACTGTAAATGAGGGAAACCTCGGTTGCGTTTAGAGTTTAAATGAAATTAAATGTTGGCCGGGTCAAAATAATTGCTAGAGGAAACCCTGCAGGCATTGTTTTTTGGTCTAACCACTGGTAACAAAAGGTTTCAAAAGAACACTCCTAATTCCTGTGCAGAGGCAGAGTAGGTAAAACACTGGAGAAGCATCATATATTACCATCAGGGAGGCGGCTGGGTGGCGTAGCGGAGATTGCACTCGTCACCAATGCAAGAGACTCCGGTATCGAATCCCAGTCTCAGCATTGCCTTCGGCTTGGGCCGGCCGTCGCACTGGCTCATTTGGCAGAGTCAGCGGGTGGAAGTCGATGGGTGGGGATTGGACGTTGTGGACGGCGACCCCTACAGGTCGGTTGGGAGACGCCTGCACAGCAGAGACGGGAAGTGGCGAGGGTAGTGTGAGCCTCCCATGCGTTACTCCTCGCCAATGAGAGTCCGCGCTGGCAGGCGAAAAGATGTGACAGGCTGCCTCCTCGTGTGCCGGAGGGGACACGTGATGCAAGGCTTCTATCCTCACTACAACCGACCAGTGGGGGGCATAGGCGAGCAACGTTCAAGACAGGGGAGGGGAGAATTGGATACACGAAATTGGGATGGGAAAAGATTTAGAAAAAAAGGAGAAAAATTGGATAAAAAAAAAATATTACCATCAGGCTTTCCGCTAGCAATTCTTTGGGCGGCCCAGCGAAGTGAATTGCATGGCGTTGCACCCCCGCATTGCATCGGACGGGGCTGAAGAAGCCAACTGTATTGGACCGGTTTCCTTCAACAACCGTTTGCAGATTCAACCGTTTTTAAAAGAAAAATTCTCCCACTACTGTTTTTTTGATTGCTTGGTTTATTATTTTCTTCGTATCATGCGCACAAAGTGACCGACCCTCATGGATTTATAAGACCAGAAATACTGTTGCAGAGTTCCATTATTACATTACATTTCATTATCTAAACACAGACTACAGCTCGGTCTTAAACAAAGTATTCTGCCTTCTCTCCCAAGCTCGGCAAATCAAATCTGCTACAACAAAAGGGTTCCCTTCCTGAAGCACAACTCAAGTAGTTCATATTCATCCTGCTCGAGAAAATGTGAATGTGCCTTTCTCCTCCGTGCACTTTCGGCGCTCTGAAGTCTGAGCTCGGTGTGCCTGCATGTGGGTGTGTTTGCGCTGTGGGGCGTATTCGTGGCATGGGCGCGCGCGTACCGCACCGTGACGGCCGTACCGTAAATTCGCGGGACCGTTACACCCCTACCATTCAATGTTATTGAAGACTCCTGTGACCAATTAGTACTTGTGATTTACTTCCCCTAACCATGTTTTCATGCATGTCTTTATGACCGCATGTGTGTTTATGACCGCATGATATGGCCATTAAGGCGGCTGGGTGGCGCAGCGGTCTAAGCGCTCGTCACCAACGCGCGAGACACCGATCATCGAATCCGGCCGTCAGCGTTGTCTCCGGCTTGGGCCGGCCGTCCGTCATACTGACTCAATTGGCAGAGTCAGCGGGAGAGGGGAGTCGATGGGTGGTAATCTGGTCGTTGTAAACAGCGACTCCTACAGGTCGGTCAGGGCGCCTGCACAGCAAGGACAGGAGATGTCGAGGGTAGTGTGAGCCTCCCACACGTTACACCTCGCCAATGAGAGTCCGCGCTGGCAGGTGAAAAGAAGTGGCTGGCTGACTCCGCACGTATCGGAGGGGACATGCGATGGATTCTTCAACCCTCCCTACGACTGACCAGTGGGGGGCACATGCGAGCAACGATCAAGACAGGGGAGGGAGGAATTGGCACGACTAAATTGGGATGGGAGAAAAACAGAAAAAGGAGAAAAAGTGGATAAAAAATGTAATGATATGGCCATTAAATTAGGCTGGTAAATTAAATTAGAATCTTATCAGCCATTGTCCCCTGAGTTTCACTCTGAACAGGATAAACCTGCTCGTCTCCATGACGCCCCTCTAGCTAATGGAATAAACTCCAACAGTCCTTAAAGCTGGAGATTCTCTCCTTGAGTTTGAGCTCGAGTTTGAAAACCTTGATCTTCAACCACGTTGTACGTGTTTTTAATTGATTTGTTATCCTTGCGTTTTACCTCGTTTTTGCTGTTATGTTTTTTTTTATATGCCGTGTGATTTTATATGCTTTTTAAAAATGACTTCTTCCCTGCATGCACACTCGACGTGACTGTAAATGAGGGAAACCTCGGTTGCATTTAGAGTTTAAATGAAATTAAATGTTGGCCGGGTCAAAATAATTGCTAGAGGAAACCCTGCAGGCATTGTTTTTTGGTCTAACCACTGGTAACAAAAGGTTTCAAAAGAACACTCCTGATTCCTGTGCAGAGGCAGAGTAGGTAAAACACTGGAGAAGCATCATATATTACCATCAGGGAGGCGGCTGGGTGGCGTAGCGGAGATTGCACTCGTCACCAATGCAAGAGACTCCGGTATCGAATCCCAGTCTCAGCATTGCCTTCGACTTGGGCCGGCCGTCGCACTGGCTCATTTAGCAGAGTCAGCGGGTGGAAGTCGATGGGTGGGGATTGGACGTTGTGCACAGCGACCCCTACAGGTCGGTTGGGAGACGCCTGCACAGCAGAGACGGGAAGTGGCGGGGGTAGTGTGAGCCTCCCACACGTTACACCTCGCCAATGAGAGTCCGCGCTGGCAGGCGAAAAGATGTGACAGGCTGCCTCCTCGTGTGCCGGAGGGGACACGTGATGCAAGGCTTCTGTCCTCACTACAACCGACCAGGGGGGGGCATAGTCGAGCAACGTTCAAGACAGGGGAGGGAAGAATTGGATACACGAAATTGGGATGGGAAAAAAAATTGAAAAAAAGGAGAAAAAAAATATTACCATCAGGCTTTCCACTAGCAATTCTTTGGGCGGCCCAGCGTGTAAAACTCAACGGCCATATCTTGTAACACACGTGCGGTCAAAACATGGTTAGAGGAAGAAGTAAATCACAAGTACTTCAGTCAGTCATAGGAGTCTTCAATGACGTTTTTGTGAATACATTCGTTCTCTGATGTAACAATATCTTTGTTGGCAGACGACTCCTTCAGACAATCTGACGTTATACTGCTAACGTTACTTAACGTTAACATAATTAGCATAGTAGTAGTTATTATAACATTACTGTACGGACAGCGTTGTGATTGTTGTTGAACTTGCAAATGTCTGCAGAAAGTGATGTCGTTGCCAGAAAATGCACTCGCCCTCTCGTCGCAGGGCAGAGCGCTGGTCTACTGTGTGCACGCTTTTCACAGCAAAACGTTTAAACTTCATTAATATATTTTTTGAACACAGGGTGGCGCTGTTTAGGGGAAGCCCTGCGCCCGGTGCCGCACACAACACACTCACTCTCCACAGTCGACATAATATAGAGAGTTATGAGAGTTATTCCACCAGCCACGATGACCGCCGAGATCTATATCTTCCGGCCAATTGAAATCCTAGACCGCCGTTGGCTGGTATTCACTGGCTAGAGAAAACCCTGACTATTATTCTCCTGCGACTCCTTTACAAGATCCAGTGATTAGGTAAGGGATAATGTATAGCTACGAGGTCATTGTCGCAAAATAATTGACCGACACGGAGTTTAGAATACAGAGGCGCCTCGCCGAGGTGTTCTAAACGTAGTGAAGGTCAATTATTTTGCGACAATGACCGAGTATAGCTAAGCTATACATTATCCCGCTTATTACATGGCTAACTTACTAACAATATACCTAATTCATTTTACACCATCGACAAGACGAGATCAAATGCAGACGCAGTTGTTCTGTTCTGTGGCTCCGCGCTGTCATCGCCGGCAGCTTGCACTGATGAGTGCAGCTGTGCATATGCTGAGCAGCTTTCATGACTGCGATCTAAATGTTTGATTGCTCCGGCCTGCGAACAGCGGTCATTATTGCTCGGTTGCCCCTGGCAGCGGTCCGTTATCGAGAAATAACGGACCGCGGCTATGGGCAACCGAGCGCTATTGACCAATCGCAATCAAGCATTTCGGCGAATGTTAAAACGCCATGTAATAATGATTGTTAACGACTGTTGTTTTGCTCATAGCGACCCTCATCTCTTCCACTGTCATACAAAACAATAATAATAATAATAATTACAAAACAATGATTACTATGTTACAGAACTACCGAAACCTTGTGTGTAAGGTCTCTATGCGGGTCGTTAAGTCGTGACCTATCGACCTTCCAATAAACAGCTTCCGGGGGCCAGGCTTCCTGCGTTGGCCGATGTGAAAATTGTGGCCGATACCGATAACCGATATTATATAATATTGCTGTTCTGGCCGATACCGATATTTACCGATGTCGATATCTCTGTATAGAAAACACTTTTTTATGATAATCAAATAAAGAGCTATTTTCCAAGACGCATTTTTTTTCTTTTCTTTTTTTTTTTTGTAATTTATTTTCAGAAATGACTGATATTTTTAAACACGTTAAGACCAAAACATGTTAAGTAAAAATTGATAATTAAATAAAAATAAATGTTTATAAAGGATACAAGTGTGTCCTGAATTCACACTATGGATAAGCCGACCCTGAGTATTCTCAATAGACATCCAACTCACTTGAGACCAAGTCACTGTATTCTGTGAACATTGTACAACAATTAAAAACTTTAAAGTACAGTAATAGTAGGCCTTAAATGGCCAAAGCCAAAAGTATTGGTATTATATCGGCGGCCGATATTATATTTTGACATCGGAACATCGATACCGATGTGTAAAAAAGATTTCGGCCAATATATCGTGCGCCACTATAGCACGACTCTACATCAGACTCAACAACCGAGTTGGTCTCCAGAGGGCGACACGCAGACCCCCCTACTTGACCCGTATCGTTCCTGGAACCCTTTGCTCGACGTGCAGGACTTTGTAGGACGGATCTCGCGGTGACTCGGCAGAAGCGCTACCGGTGAAGAGCGACGCTTCTCTAAGGCGCTTTTCCACTGCATGGTACCTACTCGACTCTACTCGCCTTTTCGGTTTTCCATTGCCGAAAAATAAGTACCTGCTTTGTCGAGGTTCCAAGTGGGTAGAACGGGTACCAAAAAGTGACCTGAAACACTGATTGGTCAGAAGAGAGAATCATTACTACGTCATCACACACAGGGCGCCGTCCTACACACAAACTCAAACCTGCCATCTTTAAATTGCCTCGCGACTACTAAACTTTAGCATTAGCATTATTTGCTAATAAGACGAATGAAGTACCAGGTACCAAAAGCGTGTAGAGTCGAGTAGGGCTGCAACTAATGACTATTTTGGTAGTCGACTAATCTGTCGATTATTTTTTCGATTAGTCGACTAATCGAAAAACAATTATATTTAATTAAAAATTTTTTTTTTTTTTGCACTACCTATCTTTGTGAAAGTGGCTTCTCAGCTCTGGTCCAGCTGAAGACAGAGCAGAGGAACAGATTGGACATTGAGCATGACCTCAGAGTTGCTTTGAGACTCTTGTCAGGACCAAACAACATCCCCAGTTATCCCATTAGTTCCCCCAAACTTACTGTCGGTCTGTTATGTTAAGCTAAGAAGTCTTCAGCTGGCTGGACCAGAGCTGAGAAGCCACTTTCACAAAGATAGGTAGTGCAAAAAAAAATAAAAATTATAATAATTTGTTTTCTTTTTTTTAATGACTAATCGACGCAACAATATCTCGTCGACGATTTTTCATAATCGACGATGTCGACGATGTCGACTAATCGTTGCAGCCCTAGAGTCGAGTCGAGTGCCGTGGAGAAGCGGGCGTCTGTTGGCGTCCCGACGGCTCGGCTTTTCCTTTCTATTAAACACCATCGGTTGTTTGAGAATCCATTACGGGGTAAATCATCAGAAGCCATTGTGCACAGTCGGTGACTCAACCATCTGGAAAACAACATTTCTACCTAATTGAGATGCCCATCTGGAGAGTTAATAGGCCCGTGGCTCCCCTGCTATCTGGGTAGCGCGCGCTGGGCGCCCAGGGACCCGCTGAATGAACGCCCGTCACACATGCACTTCTCTGACAGATCGCAGTTTCTTTCTCGTTCCCCATCTCTCACACGCGTCACTGAAAGTGAGTCTAACGATGGTTTTTGCATAATTCTTCTGGTGCGCTCATGTTTATGCATTGACCTTCCTTCGGTCGTCTTTTCTCTCACTCGTCGTGGTTTTGTAACTGTGAAGGTTTGTGTAAAGATTTGTGTTTGTGTAAAGAAAATCATGTTTTTCCAATCTTGTTGCATTTTTTTTTTATTTCTTTTTATATATATTGATGTAAAATCATCCAAAATGTTAGAACGATGGTTATTTAATAACTCTAGTTATATGATTACTGGCTAAGTGTCTTTGCCTATTGGATTACACCAGGGGCAGTGGCCATACGCTCCCTTCCAAGCCCCATTTCACGTAGAAAAGGTCACGGTTCATCAGGGCGTGAAAGCAAGACACTTTGCCACTAATCATATCATTATGGTTATGAAATAACCACCATTGTATTTAATACTGGCTGTGCGTCTTGCTTCGCCTATTGGACTAATGGGTGGAGTAAGTATTACATTTATAATGATCAATTTAAGGTCTTAAAAGGTATTAAAAAAAGTCTTTAATTTCATTTGCACAGGCATTTCATATTTGGGGGGGGGGGGGGGGGGGGGAGCCCAGCTGTCGGGGAGATTAAATAATAAATGTATTTATAATGTGTATATATATATTTGTATTCGAGTCGTTGTTTTTTGCGGGGCTACCGGGAGCAGCTTGGTGCGTCTGGCGAGAGCTTATATGGAACGCACGAGAATTTAAAGTGCCAGATCAGTGTCTCTGTGTTGTTGTTTTTTTCCCGCTGGTATGGTCGAGAAACTGTTATTAAAGTGAGCTCTAAGTGGTATATGACTGATAATTGATAACAAGACGCCGGGGAATAGACCACGAACAGACCTACACTTCAAAAAAACTTTGAAACTGCAGGCCCTCACTACCATATCTGATTTTAAAGTTCAAATTAAGGACATTTTAAAGAATGAGATGGGAGAATGTCGCTGCTTCACTGCATAATCTGGTGTTATTATTTTTTATTTATTAACTTGACCTTCTCTCCCCAGCAACCTCCTGCAAAGCCTCACCTCCCCTCCTCTTTCTACTTTTTTACCCTACCCTCCAATCTCCCCCCAATCCCATTCAATCTAGTTTGCTGCAGCTCAAATGTATCCCCCTTGCCCCGCTTTGCCTTTTATGTCTCTGTATTTGTACGTTTGGTTTTGTTTTGCTGCCATTTTGCCACAGGTCTTTGATCATTGATCTCAAGTGACTACCTGGTAAAATAAAGGTAAAAAAAAAAAAAAAAGAATAAAAACACCATACATACTATACTATACTATAAATTATACACGTGGGAGGAGCTTCAGAGCCCAGGACCAAAGCGTGAGAGACGGAGCGCTCCTCTGCCACGTTCCAGCAGGTAGAGCCGTCAGATGATGAAAGGACCCGGAGAGGAGGACCTCCGCCGAGACCCCTCGGAGCACAGCGGAGGACGCCACGTGTGTTGAGTGCGCTCTAATCCACGCGGGAGTCGTCTATAAGCGTAGAGCGGTGCTCCTTGCATAACCAGTGAGACGGGCATTGTTAGGGGCCTTGCGCCCCCCCCCCCCCCCCCCCCCCCATGACACACAAACCGCTGTCGGGTGGATCTGAAGTGCGTTTCAAAATAAATAGAAAGCGTAGGACACACTGCGGGCGAAGGCGGCTCTCCACCTCATTAGAATGAGGGGGAGGGTGGAACGCCCGTGGCACAATGTCCCTAGAGCAGTCCAAGAAGAGCTCCAGATATATTCTTGGGTACAAAGGCACGGTTGGACCTCGGGAGTAGCGCTGCTATTATTGCGATGAATGGCCGGGCACTCTGGGGTGAACAGACGCAGCAGCGCAAAAGCTCACCCGCATGCTCAGCTGCAGTGATGGCAGAGAGAGAGAGAGGCTGTCTTGGAAGACGGGGTCGATTCAAAGGCACTCGCTCAAGTGGTTCAACAGGGTGACCGGTAGACCGAGCCCAGAGGGAGGGTCCGGCTAAGGGGCACGATTAATGGGTCATGGTGCCACAGAGCGAAAAGCCTTTCACCAGAGGGTGGCTGAGAAGAGGCTTGCCCTCGAGCCCTCTGCCCACTTTGACCACCTAGGATGGCTTAGAGTAGACGACAGAGTACAGCAACTTGCAATGGGCCTGGTCTACAAGATACACTACACCACCAAGGTACCCATGTACATGTCAAAATACTTCCCAAAGGTCAGTGAATACCACGACCGCAACACCAGAGGGAGCTCCACAAATCATGTTAAACCCAGATTCGGCTCAAACGAGGGACTAAACACGTTTAGCAATTATGCCACATCAATGTGGAACGCCCTACCCACAGCCGTAAAGGAATGTGAATCCCATTACCCTCCTTCAAAACCACTCTCAAAGAACACCTACGGGAGACTGCAATTCGAAACTGGCCCCTGTAAATGTCCCCACCCAACCACCTCCAATGTACAGTTTCTTCCCCTTCAAATGTATATACCGGTACTCTCTTTTTACTTTTTTTGTACTCACAAACAGTACTGTATATTTGTAGATCTGGTATGTCATAAATGTCTAGATGTAACAGTACTGTCTATCTGTGTGTCATATGTTATGATGAATTGAAAATGGGGGACCCTGATGTAAACCAGACGAAAGTCTTTCTCTGCTCTGCATCCCCTTAACAATTGTGTGTATTGAGCCGTACTGTATTGTACCCATTCTGCAATCTGTTAAATAAAGTTTTCAATCAATCAAGCAGGCTTGCCCTCGAGCCCTCTACGACAGGAAGTAGGCTTGCCCTCTACGACAGGAAGCAGGCTTGCCCTGATCTAAACTAACTAATGGGGAAAAGCCTTGGTGAAGAGGTGGGTTTTGAGAGCAGTTTTGAAGGTGTTCCACGGTTGGGGCGTTGCGGATTTCAGGGGGGAGAGAGTTCCAGAGGGTAGGGGACGCCACGCTGAAGGCTCTGTCACCGAAAGTCCGCAACCTGGTGCGAGGGAATCTTATAAGCCGCCACTACCTCCTCTATGGATGATCTTTAAAAAAAGAATAAAGGCCATCCCTAGTGAGAGGGGCTTTTAGTAAAGGAATCTTTACATTTCATCCAGGGACAACTGCTCTAACCACCACATGGCTGTGTATCATAGTGGTGAGCACCATCACCTCCCTGGCTGGGTGAAGGGTGCAGGATGGCACCGGAGGCCTGGGCAAAGATCTTGGCATCCTGAGGAGATTCAAGACGGCCTTGCCTGCCAGAAAGGCGGCCAGCGGGGCAACAATATTATCGCCTGCGGCCCGCGCTCCGAGCTGCTGCTCAGTAAGCCTTATCGGCTGTAACTCGCTCAGCTTGTCAATTTGCCCTCGGGGCATCGGGGGGGGGGGGGGCAGAAGTTTCTGGTCAGGGCGCCGCATCTTTTCTGGGCAGAGGGCCGATGCCAGAGGCTTATCCAAGCGTCGCACTCCACTCCAGTCCTATGATCTTGTACACGCAAACCCTCTACCTGTGTAAAAAAGTAGATAAGCCTTGGCAAGCACCTTTTTTATTCTTGACACGTTCTCATGTCCCTGCTGCTTAGAGACATACGGGTCAAAGGCTGGGAAAACGAGGGAACAACACCCGTCGGCTCCCTGAAAGAATCCCCCACCACCACCATAGCGCCAGGTTCCGATGCCCGTCGGGGGGGGGGGAACACCGCAGGCTGCGGCCGCACCCTGGATGAGCCGCCTGGGGAAGACGAGGAGGAGCTTAGCCCCGCTGCCTCTCTTCCTCCAGGGAGACATCCACTGGGAAGACTATATAGAATAGAATAGAATAGAAATACTTTTATTATCCTGTGGGAAATTTTGACACTGCAAATCACTCAACATTTAAACATTTAGACAGGACAGGTCACAAATTAGAATAATAAAGCAAATCAAATCAAGTTGCCTAGGATAAGAGTAGAGTAAAATAGAATAAAAATGGAATAAAATATACAGTAAATAAATACAGTAAAAATATACTGAGAGGCATCATAGCAGCATGGGGGAAGGGGGGGGGGTACAGGTAGTAAAAACAACACAAGCAGTGTAAACAAATAGGTCAATATAATTTACTATCTAACTAACTGAAATATATATTCACAGTCGAGGAGGAGCTTAGCCCCGCGGCCTCTCACCCTCCAGGGAGACATCCACTGTGACACACTCGCCTGGGAATAATCCTCGCCTTCATCCACTGTGATTATTTGTATTACTGAATAGAGAGCCTATTAGGATGCTAGATCCTAATGTGAAACACTGTGATTTGCCATACCTTGCTACCTGTCTATCTTTTTATGCTCGCTTATGCCTGTATTTTTTTTACTGTTGTGAAGCACTTTGAACTGCAACCTCTGTATGAAAAGTGCTATACAAATAAAGTTATTATTATTATTATTATTATTATTATTATTATTATTATTATTATTATTATTATTATTATTGTTATTATTATTATTATTATTATTATTATTATTATTATTATTATTATTATTATTATTATTATTATTGTTATTGTTATTATCCATCTATACTTTCTCAAGGAAGAAGGACGGGGAAGAGGCAGATAGGCGGAATGAAGCCACGGTGCCGGACGGGTCCAGTGGCTCTTATTCCACCTTAACACTCCACCTCGCTCGGGGGGGGGGGGGGGGGGGGGCGCTGACCGCCGGTCAGCAGAGTGCGCCTCGGGTCACGTGACGTCAAAGGGCCGCACTCTGCCGTCCTAAGAGGGTGCCGGCTGAAAGCCCTGAAAAGGACTTTTTTTGGGGTGTGTGGATTAGGATCCATTGTTCTTCTCTTCTTATCTAGCGTCTGAAATTGCAGAATGGGTACAATACAGTACGGCTCAACACACACAATTGTTAATAAGGGGATGCAGACCAGAGAAAGACTTTCGTCTCGTTTACATCAGGGTCCCCCCCGTTTTCAATTCATAGTGATGATTATGCTGTGGCACCTACTTGTTCTTACGCGTGGCCATTTAAGATAAGACGAGACAAGATATTCCTTTATTGATCCCCTTGGGGGAAATTCAGGCATCATAGCAGCATGGGGGAAGGGGGGGGGGGGTACAGGTAGTAGAATTATAGTACAGCGGAGAAGTAAAAAATATAATAAAAAGGCAGTGTAAACAATATAATTAACTCTGGACATGCGCATATGGGCAACAAGGTGCAAGACGAGGGTATGTATGCCCTCTGTTATATTTACCCTACAATGAATATAGTTACAATATATAATCCAATCATCGAAATCTAATCTTAAATTGCTAAATATATGCTCTGCTGACGTGTACAGTATACACATAAGGTGCGGTATGCATAAGGTATATTGTCCTTTTTATGTGGGAGTCAGCTACTAGGTTCTAGGGCTGACCCCTATAAGTCGAAAGGAGCCGTAGTCGACGCCCAACCTCTTAGTCGAATATATTTAAAAAAATATATATTATAATATATATATATATATATTTTTTTATCATTCTTTCCAAAAGAAAAGAGGCCTAGAAGCGTGGATAACGCTAATGGCGCGCATACCAGAGGCTAACTGCCTAAGAAAACAGGCACAGAGGCACTGAAAGAGGATTTCACCATCTAATGAACACACTAGACTAGATATATATCAAGATGTATCCATCAGTGGACCAATTGCATGCTTTTGCAGAGAACAAGAAGCCTTCAGTCGACTCCTTCAGACATTAAGCACCCCCCACAGCCCAAATGGAATGATACAAAATAAAAAATTTGAATTTCAAAATATTATACTTTTTTTTTCTCGACCAATAGTCGACTAACGGCTAATCAATCATAGTCGACCATCCAAATCCTTAGTCGGGGACAGCCCTAGACTAGTTGGATGTCTGGCAGCAGTCCCTGCCCACTGTTGTGGAGCCTGATGGTGTCGGGGGGAGGCTCTTTGGACCTCATTGAGAATTGACAGCAACGGATTCCAAATGCAGATACCACACTTGAAATAATTAACTCTAGACCTTGTATCTGCTCCTTGTAAATGAAATAATGAGGGAATAACAAACACCTGGCCATGGGCCAGCTGAGCAGCCAATTGTCCAATCACTTTTGGTCCCTTATAATAATAATTCCTACACGTTTCACCTGGTTTGGATGTAAACACCCTCAAATTAAAGCTGGAAGCCTGCACTTAATAAAGCACATCTTGATTGTTTCATTTCAAATCCATTGTGTTGAGAGTACAGAGCCAGAATGATGACCGTTGTGTTGAAATATTTATGGGCCCGAGTCGCCCGACTGTACGTGTTGCCATCATGGAGCTTCCATTCTTGTTCTGTACAGGTAGGTCAGTAATCTCTTCTCTTGATTGGCTGCTGCGGTCATGTGATGTGTCTCGACGCCATCTCCGTGTCACATACATTACCTGTATGTATGCCATATTATATGTTGTGCTTTCTCTTTTAGCTGCTTTTTAACACCAGGGACAACAGTTGAACATGAGCTTTGGCTAACACTGTTGCACACATTTACTTTATGTTCATTAATGTGTGCTGTCCCTGTTCAAATATACGGTCTCAACTGAAACTGAAACGGGTCGAGGACATGACACTAGCCTGTGATTGGTGCGCCATCTTGACTGCTGGGCTCCCATCATGAAGCCCAGGTGTGTCCCGTGACCTCGTCTCGTACCTATGGGAACCTGGAAGAGAGGCTGGGGGGAAGGGGTGGGTTGGTTGTCAGCCAATCCCCAGGTCCTCTCCTGACACGCTCGTTAGTCCACAGCTGCGTACAATTAGTCGATAATGTCCAAAGGTTCCGGGCACAGCTGTGGGAGAGACGCGACACATCCTTCAAGCGGTTGGCGGTTGCATCTCTCGGTTACATCTCAGTTACACACCAAGGCCATGTATTCAACTTTAAAGTTGGAAGTTGTACCTTTTATTCATCTCCTTGGGGAAATCCGTCCTCTGTATTTGACTCAACCTATTTCAGAGCAGTGGGCAGCCAACTCCAGCTGTAATGCCAGTACCTTGGTCAAGAGACCAACTCCAGTTGTAATGACCAGTACCTTGGTCAAGAGACCAACTCCAGTTGTAATGTCAGTACCTTGGTCAAGAGACCAACTCCAGTTGTAATGCCAGTACCTTGGTCAAGAGACCAACTCCAGTTGTAATGTCAGTACCTTGGTCAAGAGACCAACTCCAGTTGTAATGCCAGTACCTTGGTCAAGAGACCAACTCCAGTTGTAATGACCAGTACCTTGGTCAAGAGACCAACTCCAGTTGTGATGCCAGTACCTTGGTCAAGAGACCAACTCCAGTTGTGATGCCAGTACCTTGGTCAAGAGACCAACTCCAGTTGTAATGACCAGTACCTTGGTCAAGAGACCAACTCCAGTTGTGATGCCAGTACCTTGGTCAAGAGACCAACTCCAGTTGTGATGCCAGTACCTTGGTCAAGAGACCAACTCCAGTTGTGATGCCAGTACCTTGGTCAAGAGACCAACTCCAGTTGTAATGACCAGTACCTTGGTCAAGAGACCAACTCCAGTTGTGATGCCAGTACCTTGGTCAAGAGACCAACTCCAGTTGTGATGCCAGTACCTTGGTCAAGAGACCAACTCCAGTTGTAATGACCAGTACCTTGGTCAAGAGACCAACTCCAGTTGTAATGTCAGTACCTTGGTCAAGAGACCAACTCCAGTTGTAATGACCAGTACCTTGGTCAAGAGACCAACTCCAGTTGTAATGACCAGTACCTTGGTCAAGAGACCAACTCCAGTTGTAATGACCAGTACCTTGGTCAAGAGACCAACTCCAGTTGTAATGCCAGTACCTTGGTCAAGAGACCAACTCCAGCTGTAATGTCAGTACCTTGGTCAAGAGACCAACTCCAGTTGTAATGCCAGTACCTTGGTCAAGAGACCAACTCCAGTTGTAATGTCAGTACCTTGGTCAAGAGACCAACTCCAGCTGTAATGCCAGTACCTTGGTCAAGAGACCAACTCCAGTTGTAATGTCAGTACCTTGGTCAAGAGACCAACTCCAGCTGTAATGACAGTACCTTGGTCAAGAGACCAACTCCAGGTGTAATGCCAGTACCTTGGTCAAGAGACCAACTCCAGTTGTAATGACCAGTACCTTGGTCAAGAGACCAACTCCAGCTGTAATGCCAGTACCGTGGTCAAGAGACCAACTCCAGTTGTAATGCCAGTACCTTGGTCAAGAGACCAACTCCAGTTGTAATGACCAGTACCTTGGTCAAGAGACCAACTCCAGTTGTAATGTCAGTACCTTGGTCAAGAGACCAACTCCAGTTGTAATGTCAGTACCTTGGTCAAGAGACCAACTCCAGTTGTAATGTCAGTACCTTGGTCAAGAGACCAACTCCAGTTGTAACGCCAGTACCTTGGTCAAGAGACCAACTCCAGTTGTGATGCCAGTACCTTGGTCAAGAGACCAACTCCAGTTGTGATGCCAGTACCTTGGTCAAGAGACCAACTCCAGTTGTAATGCCAGTACCTTGGTCAAGAGACCAACTCCAGCTGTAATGCCAGTACCTTGGTCAAGGACAGTCTCAACAGTTTTTATCATCTATTTGTTATATTCCAGCAGTTTTTATAATCTATATGTTATATTCCAACAGTTTCTATAATCCATTCGGTATATTCCAGCAGTTTTTATAATCTATATGTTATATTCCAATAGTTTCTATAATCTATATGTTATATTCCAACAGTTTTTATAATCTATATGTTATATTCCAACAGTTTCTATAATCTATATGTTATATTCCAACAGTTTTTATAATCTATATGTTATATTCCAACAGTTTTTATAATCCATTCGGTATATTCCAACAGTTTATATAATCTATTTGATATATTCCAACAGTTTATTGATCGTCAGTTGCACCAGTCACTGGGAAAAAAAGGTGATCCTGTCCGCTGATGCTGGTGCCCTCAATCCCACTAGATCTCAGTGCAGCCTTTGTGTGAGGGCTGGCCCAGTACTGCGCGCTTCCAGGTACCAATTACCATCACGCACCTGAAAGGAGTTTCCAATCAGCTCGAGGGGAGCCCTTTTATACACGGGTTTCTGAACATTCAGTGTCGGGTCGTTTTGGTCACCACCAGCTACTGCTTGTTCCTCTTGTGTGTTTCTCCAGTACGCCCTTGGAAGTCGCCGCTGTTACCTCTCTCTGCCTCCGTGGACCCGTGCCTCGTATTTACACTTTGCCTTGGTGAGTTTTTGGAAGTCTATTTTTTGATGCTCTGATTTCCTCATTTTTTCCCGGACTCAAGACCTTCATTCTGTTTTTTGTGTGTTCCTTAAACACTGAAGAAGTGTCTCTTTGTTTTGGTACTGGACTCTGCTTTGTTACTGGACTGCCTCGTAATCCCTACGTTCTATTAATGACATTCTCCGTTTTTCTGTTCCTCCCCGAGTGGATATTCAATAAGCTGCAGAGCCGCAGAGCCACAGAGCCAACTCTGCTCTGGGCAGAGCCGCAGAGCCCACTCTGCTGAAGGACATTCCCCCTGAGTGCTTTTACGTTGTTTTTTTGCTCGTTTCTGTTTGTAAATAAATACGCCCATAGTTTTTGGCTAACTCTGAACTACCTGTCTGTGTCGTGCTGTTGGGGTTGTTTACAAACCATAACACTTTGACACAGTGGGTCACTCCATCCTCCTCCAAAGGCTGCACCAACTGGGTGTTGAGGGCACAGCACTTGACTGGTTTTCCTCGTATCTCACTGACTGACATCAATTCATCTCCCTCTCCGGCCACACCTCTCCCCCCTCCCCAGTCACACAGGGGGTCCCCCAAGGCTCAGTCCTAGGCCCCCTGCTCTTCATCTGCTACATTCTCCCCCTCCGTCATATCATACGTAAACACCACCTCAACTTCCACTGCTATGCTGATGACACCCAAATTTACATCAGCACACAATCCCCCCACAGCCCTCCCCTCAGTCACATTGAATCCTGCATCACTGAACTACAAACCTGGATGACCCATAACCTCCTCAAATTAAACAGCGACAAGATGGAACTTTTCATCATCGGCACCAACACCACCCTCACCAGATCCGGACCCATCACACTCACCATCAATGACTCCACCATCACCCCCTCCCCCCTAGTCCGCAACCTCAGTGTCATCCTCGACCCCACCCTCTCATTTGACCCCCATGTCCGCTCCATTGTCAACTTCATATTTTCACCTCCGCAACATTGCCAAAATCCGTCACTGCCTCTCCCCCCCTGCTGCTGAATCCCTCATCCACGCCTTCATCTCCTCCCGCCTGGACTACTGTAACTCCCTCCTCACTGGCATCACCTCCCGCTCCCTCCATAAACTGCAGATGGTCCAAAACTCAGCCGCCCGCCTCCTCACTAACACCCGGTCCCGCGAACACATCACTCCTGTCCTCCACTCTCTCCACCGGCTCCCGATCAAGGAACGCATCAACTTCAAAACACTACTCCTCACCTTCAAAGCCCTCCATAGCCTGGCCCCCCCCCCCCCCTACCTGACTGACCTCCTTGTCCCCTACCGCCCCACCCGTTCCCTCCGGTCCTCTTCCACTCTTTCCCTCACTGTCCCTTAACCCCAACTTAAAGGTTTTGGTGACCGGGCATTTTCACGAGCTGCACCCCGACTCTGGAACTCCCTCCCTCAGACCATCAGAGACTCTCCCTCACTGTCCACCTTCAAATCCAGACTCAAAACCTACCTGTTCTCTCAAGCATTCAACCTTCCTTACCCATAACCACCCTCCTCCAACCCACCACCATTTTCCCCTGCCCCACGTTCTCTCTCCTGCCCCCCCCCCCCCACCCCCTTGGTTTTCCCTTACTCTCCTCCCGACTGTCTCCCCTACTCACTCCCGTATTTGTTATCCGTTACTCGTGGTTTTATGTTCCTGTGTATTCTTATTGTCCTCCGTTTCCCTGTGGTTCTATGTTTCTTTGTTTTCTTTGTTTCTTTTTTTTTGTGCCTATTGTCAGCGACTTTGGGTCTTTGAAAAGCGCTATACAAAATAAATGAATTATTATTATTATTATCAATAAAAACATGTTAAAGTGACCTGGCAGGGAGGGGGGGGGGGGGGCATGTCAGAGTCAGAGATTTTATTTGCCATGTATGGACGAATCCACATTGGAATACAGGTATACAGAAAAAAACATGGACAGTAAGAAAAAAAAACACACAGTATAAAAGGACAAATGCTAGGGTTAAGATCAACATCCCCTAAAGTGCATACTGTATCATAGTAAAGTGCATAATGCATAGAGGCACAATTTACAGTAAAAGTGCATATAATCAAAGTGCATGATGCACAGACACACAGAAACAGCACTTCCACAACCTGACTAGTAACACACCAATACTGTTTTGGAGTCTTAATTTTGTTATATAATATAGGACAGGCATGTATAAGCATTCAGTCTACCTTTTCAGTCACTAAAATCAAATATTGTTAAATGATTGTGCATATTGTATTGTGTGAGATGATGACTGAATAAACTACTACTACTACTAGTAACACACCAAATTAAGAATAAGATAACATACAAATCTAGCCTTTGGAGTTATTCAGGCTGCGCACAGCACTGGGGAAGAAACTCTTAGTAAACCGAGAGGTAGAGCATGTGATAGATAGATAGATGGAAACTTTATTGCCATTTCAACACTGTTGATTGGGATTTGTCTTGGTGCCTCGTACAGTACAGACAATGTTAAAAACATACAATATAAAAACACAAGAATACAATATAAAAACACAAGAGTACAATATAAAAACACAAGAGTACAATCCCCACAATAAAGAGTTTTACACAAACAATTAAAAAGAAAAAAATGCTACAGTACCTAAAATAAATTGCTCAGAGCGGTAACGTCTGCCCGACGGGAGGGGGACAAAGAGGCCTGCGGCTGGGTGACCACACATTTACATTAGTCAATCGATTATTAGTCAATTAGTGATGCTTTTATCCAAATCGACTTACAAGTTCTGTACGACAAGTCATCAGAAAGGGCACAACTCTATCAGCTGAGTAATCTCTCAGAGACCAGAGGGGTCGTTGATAAGGCCAGAGGCACGGGGAAAGCAGCCTGGCACCATAGATCTCTTCTAGAGCTGGCAGACTAACCCTGATTATCTTGCGTGCGAGACGCACAATTCTGTTCAGAGGTCTGTAATGTTACCAAACCATAATAGTACAGGAGGAAGTAAGAACGCTCTCAATCATACAGCGATAGAAGTTGTGTAGAATCACCCTGTTATTAGTGAACTCTTTCAGTTTCCTAAGAAAGAAAAGACGTTGCTGGGACTTTTAAACAATGGTTCTGGTATTGGAGTGCCAGCTCAGGTCATTTGAAATAGTGACCCCAAGAAATTTAAAACTGCTCACCATCTCCACCTCTGAGCCATTTATGGTAATTTGAGTTTATACGCCCAATGACAGTAGTATCATCAGCGTACTTTACTATCGGACTGTTATCATAGGAAGCAGTACAGTCATGAGTGCAGAGAGAGAACAGTAAAGGGTTGAGAATGCAGCCTTGTGGCGAACCAGTACTTAAAACTATTTCATCAGACATATTGTTTCCAATCCTGACTCTTTGAGGTCTCAAAATTAAAAAGCTAAAAATCCATTCACAGACAGCATCACATAGACCCAGACACTGCAGTTTGTGGATCAGATTAGATGGAATAAGCATAGTAAAAGCAGAGCTATAATCGATAAAAAAGCATAATTTCTAACATACACATACACAGAATTAAGAGCTAAGGAAATAGCATCATCTACTGATCTATTTTTCTTGTGGGGGCGAACTGCCAGGGGATCAAGACAGGTAGGAATCTGACCTTTTATATAATTCAGCACTAGCCGCTCTAAACATTTCATTAAAACTGAGGTTAGAGCAATAGGTCTGTAATCATTAAGACAAGTCACAGGTGATTTCTTGGGAACCGGAACGATAGTAGATTCCTTGAAGCTCCTTGGAACAAGGCGGCGCTCCAGTGACATGTTGAAAAGGTCTGTGAGCAGCACAGGGGCAAGCTGCTCAGAGCAGAGTCTGACGGCCCTGGGGGAGGAATGCCGTCCGGGCCAGTGGCTTCCCTATAGTACTGGACAGGACCTTGCGCACCTCATGTTCTGACAGTCAGCCCAGACAAGTCACTGGAGTTGGAAGGAATAAAAACAGGACCCTCTCTGTGTTACTTTCATCAGATCTGGGAGTAAAAGTTATTCAGTCTACCAGGGAGCATGTGATCACATCCGACGGGGGTCACTGCCAGTGAAATGTCCTTCAATACGTTAATAATAATATTTAATTTATAGAGCGCTTCTCAGTAACCCGAAGTCGCTGACAGTAGGCAGAAAGAAAAGTAAAACAAAGAAACAAAAGAAACATAGAACCACAGGGGAAACGGGGAACAATATGAAATACACAGGAACATAGAGCCACAGTAACAAACAATAACAACCGGACGGAGGAGGGGGGTTATGGGTAGGGAAGGTTAAACGCTCGGGAGAACAGGTGGGTTTTGACGTTCTCCATAGGAGCGCTTGGCGGGATGGGGGGGGTAATTGACCTGGTAGGGAGTGGGGTGGGGGCATGCACACTGGCTGCTGACAAGCGGGGTGTCTAGTAGGAGATTTCCGAACCCCAATCATTGTGTGTTTTTCACTATTTACCTATTACCAGGGGCGTAGGTTTGGTTTCAACGCTGGCGGGAGGAGGGGCTTTGAGGTTTGGGTCTCGAGGTCCTCCCCCCCCCCCCCTCCACCTCTCAGTACTTTTGTCAAACTAAAAACATCTCATAATATGTCAAGACAAGATCTACCCAGAGAGGGGACTGCACTGTGCCGTTTAGGTCCAGCTCCTTCAGTCAGTCCTGTTTTGCAGTCAGAGCCACTCAGTTCTGGAACATCCTACCAACTGAAATAAGACACTGTGCTACCTACCACACCTTTACAAAAAAAACTCAAGACCTGGTTATTAACCAATCAAACATGTGACCACTTTTAATCAGTTCACCGTGTATTTTATTATTGCTTTTATTATTATGTTGGGATTGTGTTTTAAATACTGTGTTTTACTTTGAATGTTTCTGTTCTAGGTGTATGGTCGGTCTCGTAACATCTTGCCAAACGGACTACAGTTGCGAATTAGCCAGCTGGCTAAAACTGACACATTTACAGAAATGTTTATCAATGTATACTGTCCTTTTTTTAAATAAACTGAAACTGAAACTTTAAGCTTTGGGTCCCCCAGGCCGTCAGGATGCTCAACGACACACACATAGAGCCCAAGGGGTGCTTGAGCACCTGCCTTTTTGAGCCTCGTAAAAAAAAGTGCCATTTTTGAAAAATAAATAAAAATGAAAATAAAAAAGTTGTTACGCATATAGACTGCCCTTCCAACTGAAAAATGTCAGGATAGAATCAAAATATTAGGTAAAGAGAGAGAGATGCCCCGTATTCCATTGCAGTTTGCACGGCCTCCTCAGCGTGCCTCTCCGCGGACCTATATATTTGATGCATAGCGTGGGTGGTGATGATGATGATGATAGAAACCGCTGTGGCGCATACAGTTGAATGCCGGTATTACACTCACTGAGGGACACGAAGAAGTCAAGTCCGATGGGATTTGGGAATCTCAAATACAAATCGGGATTGGAATAAAAAATGCATTTATATTAAACAATACAGAATATACAGCACTTCTTGGGGTCTGTAGGGTAAGCACTTATTCCCTCCCCCCTGAACATTTATAGAGATGTATGGGCCTTTTAAGTCAGTGATAAAAGTGTCTTTCAAGGATAAGTGAGCTCCTGCACTGATTATTATAGTTCAATATTCAATATTTGATCAGCAAAACCCCCCAAAAAGCATAAAAAGGGGGCCCCCCGCCCGAAAAGGGCCCTTAAAAATCGGGCTTGTGTGCTACGCGCGCTCGGTTAAAACACACACAGGTATAGTGCCCTTTTCAGCCTTTGAGCACCTGCCCCTCTAAAGTCCTGTGCACGTCCCTGAGTGGGTGTGTATCTGTTAGTGGCTTGATGTGATTGAAATTAGTCAGAAGGATTACGACAAACATCTGTATCTCCAGTATGCACCCTCCTAAGTGATGATGTTTGGAGGGCGTGGAGGAGATGTATTATAGGACACGAGTGTCAGCTTCCTCATGGTTGCATTGGTCCATTGGTGGACTGTTTCCAACATGGTGGACTTGATCACCTGCAGTGATGTAGACATCCTTGTCATCTGGGAACTGTCCATCTGTTAACAACTTATTTGACAGGAATGAGAAAATGTCTTGTTACACCTGGCACAACTAACTCCTCGTCAACAGAAATATCTCTACTTGACGTGTATTGTGTCTAGCACAATAAAAGCTTTCCCATAGAGCTCTGCATGATGTTTGAGGTGCTGCATTCTCAGCTTATTTGCTGTATTCTTCTGTGTTTTCTTCTCATGGAACAACAGTTATTTCGCTTGATCGGTGCTGTCAGAAGTCTGTCATTTGATTCAAGCACTCTTCCTGAATTTGTTGTACTGCTCTTGTCCCGTAGACTCAAGTTGATGGACAGATACGGCAGCAGCCGCAGACTCACACACCTTATTGTCTAATCATGTAACCAGGTCTTTACTGCCCTCCTCAAAGGGATTCCCATTGCTCAGCAACACCTCCATCAGGTCTTTGCCTCTTTGGCATGGCGTTGACATTGGTGCTGAGATGCAGATCCTTTCTTGTGATGAGGACGTTCTTCACAATCATCGTTTGTTCTTCACAAGCAACTGTTGTTTACAGTTCTCACTCTAACTCTAGTTCTCCACATATTTATTGTCTCATTGTGTGAAATATCATATAAGATATGCTCCAATCATGTTTATTTTATTTGTATTCAATTACTCATTCATGAAAACCTAGGTACAGGCACCAACATCACCATTCTAGGTTTAATAGAATAAAAGTTATGAAGCGTAATTCGAAATAAAAACAGAAATTGCAGCCATCTTTGTTTTTTACCAGAATATTCAAAACATCAATATTTGAACTCCAGTTGATTCCTCACACAGTATTAACTTAAAATAGCAATACAACATTATATTACACAGCAATTGTGTGAACATTAAGACGTTTTTAAAGAATTCATGATTTCGATTGTGGCCATTTTGGATAAATTTTTATTAAATTCAACTGGTTCCTTGACACTCAAGCCAAAATTGTTCTATAGATCCTTATCTTCAAATTAGAAGTAAAAAGGAAACTTTCGCATATACATTTTAAATGACTGAGTGTCCAGGCACCCCACTATCAGAAAAGTTTGTGGTTTTCTGGTCAGCAGGAGATGTGCATCTCTGGCAGCTTATGGTCAGTGGCATTGTTCGTCAAATAGTGTGCATAGAGTGCATATGTAACGCACAATTTCTAACCCTAGGGTTTTCTCTCCTCCACTTCGCCTGTGGTGCTTTTTTCCTATTGATATAGGTTTTTCCTTACCTTCGCTGGTGTATGTCTGGGAGTGTTGCATTTATTACTTTACATTTATTTTGGATTTCATGGTGGGTTTTTTGTTCTTGATTTATTGGGATGTTTCTTCTTGAATAGTTTAAAGAAGACTTGTCCGGCCCATGGGGACATTAACTTGTGATTTCGGACTTTACAAATCAATTTGATTTGATTTAATATGCATTTATATGTCCAGTGATACAGGTATAAAGACACTATGGTCAGGCACTCTACTACTGGCCCCTGAGCAGCTAACACTGGTTAAAGCTTAAAGCTTAAAGGTTAAAGCTGAGGTGCCTTGCTCAAGGGCACAGCGAGCAGGCACATGCACACATAGAGCCCGACGGGTACACAAACTAAAAACCGATATTGTCTGAATTACTAGAAGAAAGAAATGCACCACCTTTGGCTGATAGTAATTTATTAATTTCTTAGGATTTCTTTTGGTCTAATAAATGTGTAAGGTTCTTAGATGGATCTCCTGCTGCCTCCTCCTCCTCCTCCTCCTCCTCCTCCTCCTCCTCCTCCTCCTCCTCCTCCTCCTCCTCCTCCTCATCATCTTTCTCCTCCTCTTCCTCCTTCTCCTCCTCCTCCTCCTCTTCCTCATCTTCCTCCTCCTCCTCCTGTTAGGCAGGCCATGCATTATGCAGCAGCTTAGGCCTCCTCCTCCTGCTCCTCCTCCTAATCCTCCTCCTGCTGCTGCTGCTGCTCCTCCCCCTCATCCTCCTAATCCTCCTCCCCCTGCTCCTCCTCCTGCTCCTGCTCCTCCTCCTAATCCTCCTCCTCCTGCTCCTCCCCCTGCTCCTGCTCCTCCTCCTCCTCCTCCTGCTCCTCCCCCTGCTCCTGCTCCTCCTCCTAATCCTCCTCATCCTCCTCCTCCTGCTCCTGCTCCTCCTCCTCTTCCTCTTCCTCTTCCTCTTCCTCTTCCTCCTCCTCCACGGGGAGCAGCGTACTGGCTCATGTAAAATGGCAGACCAAGAATTATGCAGCAGCTTAGGTAACAGCGCTGGATCTTCATGTCCTCGGCTACAGTCCACTTGTCGCTGCTCTGGTCGTAGCGCTCCACGTTGGAGATGGTTCTGAAGCTATCAGTGATGCCTCCAACCACGAAGAGCAGGTCGTCCAGCACCGCGATGCCAAAGTAGCAGCGGGGGGTGAGCATGTTGGGCAGGGCGCTCCAGGAGTCAGTCAAGGGGCTGTAGGCCTCCGCGCTACGCAGGACGTTTCTACCGTCCCACCCTCCCACCTGAGGACAGGACACATGAGAGGAATGTTTTAGTGTGTGGCTCAGGCAGGCAGACACTGTATTAATCCATTTAGGGAAATGAGGGCATTACAGAAGCATTGCAAGTCAAATGATACATATCTATAGAAATATCTAGTATAAAGCATTTGTCTCTGTGTGCACCTACCGCATAGACTTGTCCTCCGTATGCAGCCACTCCCACTTCGCTACGCCTGTTGCTCATGGGGGCGATCAGAGTCCACTGGTCGGTGTCTGGGCTGTAGCACTCAGCTGTGAGCAGATACCCCGTCCTGTTGTCGCCACCACAGATGTAAACCTGTAATAAGAAATAATATTCTAATTTAGTTTATATATTCCATTTGATTTCATTCTACTTTAATTGTCTGTTAATGTTGATGCACCAAAGGACCCAGACACATCTTTTGTATGTGCAAGCTTACTTGGCAATAAAGACATTTATGATTTCTGATCTAACGTTCCTTGTGTTCATCTAGCACCCTGTGTCCCTCAGTTCCACTCACCTTGCCCTGGAGGGCTGCTGCCCCTGCGGCGCTCTTGTGCTCCAGCATGGGTGAGATCACTGTCCACTGGTTGGTTTCAGGCTCGTAGCGCTCGGCGGTGTTCAGATACACGTGTCTGTCGCACCCTCCCATGGCGTAGATACAGCCGTCCAACGCGACCACGCTGACGTCACTGCGGCGTGAGTGCATGGGAGCCGCCTGCAGCCAGCTGCGAGTGACGGGGTTGAACCTGCGCACACTGCTGAGAGGCTGATAGCCGTCCATGCCACCGATGCAGTAGACCAGACCGTGGAGATAAGCGGTGCCGTGGCGCCACCGGAGACTCTCCCCCTCAACGCTCACGTCCATCCATCCACCGGCTCGGATATCGTAAGCCTCCATGGTCATGCTGCCGCCACCCCAGGCTCCGATGGCCAATAGGACCTCCTGGGGCAGGCGTGGGCGGGTCAGGGGGTTTGGGAGCCTGTCGGAGCCAGAGGGGTTCAGGACGCTGAGGATGAGGGGCCTGCAGTCGTGGCTGTCCCTCACCACAGGGTTGTTCTGGACGTTGTTCCTGAAGTAGTCAGGCCTCATCAAGCCCATGCGAACCTGGGAAGAGACAAGCAGACAGCGGGTACAACTTAGACATTGGTTGTAGACGGTTTCTGTTGCTAGGGAACAGTTTGGACCCAAATGTTTGAGAACCACTGTACTAGGGAACCTAGTGTTGTTTTAATGTAATGCACAGTAATACAATTATTATTATAATTTTTTTATAGATGTTTTTATTTTATTTTATTTTCATACATAAAACAGAACATAACAGTACAATAATAATAATAATAATAATAATAATAATAATAATAATAATAATAATAATAATAATAATAATAATAATAATAATAATAATAATAACAATGACAACAGCGACGACAACAATAATAACAGTAACATGAATCATAATGACCTTGGCAAGAGACAGACAAACAAGAAAAAGTAAAATAATACAAATTAAATTAAAAATAAATGTGGCTCAGGCACTAGCAACCATGTTTGCGTATCCGTAATACAATTAGTTACCTTGGGCAGCAGCAAAGGGATGTGTGTTTTACGCTCCTCACGGGAGTGGTCGATCCAACGGACGACTGCCTCAAACACCGTCTCCTCGCTCTTCACGTTCAGGTCATCCCTCTCGATGATGTCCGCCAGTTGCTGCGGGGACAGCTCCACAAACTCCTGTGAGACGTGCAACATCTCCTCAAAGTGGCACACGATGAAGAGATGGGCCTTGCGCCTCAGGTCAGGGCAGCAGTAGATGTCCGTGAACCTCCAGATGCTGACACAGTTTTCCAGAGACAGCTGGCCTTCTAGGAAGTCAGAGCACGCTCCTACTATGTCAGTGACGCGAAGCTGGTCTGCAGCCACCAGAAGCTCTTCCACGTTCTCTGCTGTCACCAGCACAAAGTGTGTGTAGGAGTACTCTATGATGAGCTGCATCATACCCGGGGCCACCCCAGGGATAGTGTAGACTGCTTTCTCTGAGTCGCTCCAGCGAGTGAAGAGAGCTCTGTGGGACGCAGAGTATAGAGATATCTGATGAGTAAACAGTAAGCAACATTCTGTCCTGTGTAGTAATTAAGGCTGACCCCTATTAGTCGAATAGTCGACTAATCGGTCGAAAGGAGCCGTAGTCGACTGCCAACCTCTTAGAAGCGTGGCTAACGCTAATGGCACGCATACCAGAGGCCAACTGCCTAAGAAGAGACAGAGGCACTGAAAGAGGATTTCACCCATCTAATGAACACACTAGACTAGACAAATATCAAGATGTATCCATCAGTGGACCAATTGCATGCTTTTGCAGAGGACAACAAGCCTTCAGTCGACTCCTTCAGACATTAAGCACCCCCCACAGCCCAAATGGAATGATAAAAAAATATATATATATTATACTTTTTTTTTTTTTTTTTTGTCAATCATAGTCGACTATCCAAATCCTTAGTCGGGGACAGCCCTAGTAGTAATATATTTTCACTGTAGAAGTAGGGGAGAGTGGGGTAAGTAGTGCCAAGGGGCAAGTAGTGCCACCCCTGTTATCTAGAAAACCATAGAAGAAGTTGGTCATGTGACAACATATTTTTGAAGAGGCATCCATTTCACTCAACCTGCAAAGAAGGGAGACACCTAGCTTGAGAGGTAAGCACATTTCAGTTCAAGTAAAATTTGTATGATCAAGGTTTTTTGATTGCTGTGTTTGAACAATTATAGACAACTTTGAAAACAGTTCACACATGTTTTAGTGCTTTAGTAAGCTACACCATGCGTCTATACAGTTAGCATGATGCTAGCTCAAAACAGCTGGGGGATGAATCTTTTTCAAAATGGTAGGCTTGGGGTGATTTGTGCCAAAGTGCCTGGGTTAAGTTGTGCCAGATGTTTTGTTTGTTAAGTTGCCCCAACTTATAATTATTAACTATATATATTACTTTATTGTATTTTATTGTTATTGTACATTGTATTCTTACATTTGATCACTAAAACTATGTGATATTCTTAATTTTAGACCAAAATCCATCATGCCACGCAGATATACAAACGGAAGACAGACAGGGTTTCAACTCCTCTTGAGAAGTTGGAAAGAGCAGTGAAAGAGGTGCGACAGGTTGGAAAGGAGATGAAGCTTTTACTGCTTTTGAGATTAAAATGATCTGTTTTACAATCAATGGCACAATTTACCCCAGTGTATTCTCTCTAATGTCACAACTTACCCCGCACCGGGGGCAAGTTGTGCCACAAAACCACTTTTTTTTCTAAAGCTATATTTCTGAAACAGTTTATTTAAGATCCAAAGTGATTGTCCCCAGGGATGCACAACATCCTAAACTATGTGTACATATTTTAGTTGGGGGCATTACTGTAATCCCCTTGCTTTAAAGGCACTTTAAGTAAAAATTGGCACTTCTCACCCCACTCTCCCCTATAGGGTCTTAGCACAGTAGAAGTATAGTATCTTTTTACAGTAGAAGTACAGTATAGTATCTGTTTACAGTAGAAGTACAGTATAGTATCGGTTTACAGTAGAAGTACAGTATAGTATCTGTTTACAGTAGAAGTGCAGTATAGTATCGGTTTACAGTAGAAGTACAGTATAGTATCTGTTTACAGTAGAAGTACAGTATCTGTGTACAGTAGAAGTACAGTATAGTATATGTTTACATTATAAGTACAGTATATCATCTGTTTACAGTAGAAGTACAGTATAGTATCTGTTTACAGTAGAATTACAGTATAGTATCTTTTTACAGTAGATGTACATCATAGTATATTTTTACAATAGACGTACAGTATAGTATGTTTACAGTAGAAGTACAGTATAGTATATGTTTACAGTATAAGTACAGTATAGTATCGGTTTACAGTAGAAGTACAGTATCTGTTTACAGTAGAATTACAGTATATTATCTTTTTACATTAGAAGTACAGTATAGTATCTGTTTACAGTAGAAGTACAGTATATTATCTGTTTACAGTAGAAGTACAGTATAGTATCTTTTTACAGTAGAAGTACAGTATAGTATCTGTTTACAGAAAGTACAGTATGGTATCTGTTTACTAACCAAGCTATCCTAAACCAAGCTAACCTGAACCAAGCTAAACTTACCTGAAATAGTCACTGCAGTCACACAGGAGGGCCTTGTGGGCATTCAACTCAGTGCTGTTGACTTTAATAACCACATCACAGAACCTTCCCTCCAGACGCAGGTCATTAAGGATTGTACAGGACATTGTTTCCTTTACCATGTGGGGATTTTAAATTGTATCTACAGAATATATTCAAGCTTACAGACAAGTAGCCGGAAACAACAAGTGATATCTTCACTTGTCTTCTGAGATCTGAGCTCTTCTTCTTCTTCTTCTTATTTGAATTTCCGGCAGAGTAGACGCATCGTGGCGTATTACTGCCCTCCGCAATTCTTTTTATGGGCTCTTCTTCTTCTCCTTCTTCTCCTTCTTCACCTTCTTTTTCTTCTTCTACTGGACCCCGTCATCAACTACATTGTCCATTGGAGTGCAGCTACTGCTGCTACTTCCTGCCTGAGCCCCCCTCCGCGGGACCCTCCTTGCCCCCTGCTATCTTATCCTGGGCTGCTTTGTCCCTCGCAGCCTTGTCCCTCGCAGCCCCCTCAGCCAATTCTTTACACACCTCCTTCCAGTCCAGACCTTCCAATCCCAGATGTTGAACCGCTATCCTAACAATCATCTTCACCATCTCTGTTCTACCCGTAACCTCTGCCATACCAGTAACTACCCCTGCCACGAAGGCCACAATACCTAATTTCTCCTCCCTTCCCCTGTCTCTTTCCACCTGCTCTACCCTCACTGCCAAATGCCCTCCTTCAACCCCCTGCACCCTTTCTTGGCTCCCCTGTCCTGCCCTGCTAACCGCCCCAGCATACGTCAACTTACCCTCCCTTCTCTCTCTCCGATCCGCGACCTGCTTCATCATCACCTCGCACCCCCGAAACGCTACACTATGCTCCCCACCACAACTACAGCACTTCGGCTTCACTCCCTCTCCACATTTCCCATATTCATGCTCCCCGCCACACCTAGCGCACCTCATCCCCTTCATACACGTGGTAGCTATATGGCCAAACCCCTGGCACCTATAGCACCTAAGAGGATTATGAACAAATTCCCTAACCCTATACATCCTACGCCCTACTAACACCTCCCTAGGAACAACCCCACCCTCAAACGTAATCACTACCGTCCCCGTCACTGCCCTCTCCGCTCCCCTCTTCATCCTTGCTGCACTCTTAACTATGCCATTACGCCTGTCCTCCTTTAGCTCTTCCACCAGCTGCTCTACTGTAACCTCGACCGGTACCCCAACTATCACCCCCTTACATCCCCCCCCCCTCTTCTCCCCTACTCTCGCCACCTTACTTATACCCACCCCCCCAATGCTCTGCATCTTCCTAGCCACCTCCACCTGCCCCTCACTACCACACCCTACGGCCAGATTCCCATCCCACAAAACGTTCACGTACTTTACCTCTCCTAATCCCTCGGCAATGAGTTTGGGCCACTCGAGCCTACCTACTTTCCTCTCATCCCTCTCCCCCTCAAGCCTGACCACTATATGGATCACTTCCGCTTTTGCCACATCTTTTCCTGCACCCTCGTCTCCCGGACCACTTGAGCTATCGTCCCCCCCTTTCTTCCTCTTCCCCCCTTCTCCCCCCCTCTCCTCCCCCCTACTCTCACTATCCCCATCGCTGTCGTTCCTCTCCGTCCGCTTCTTCCTCTTCTTCCTCACCGTATCCCACCCCTCCTCCTCCCTCTCCCGTTCTTCCTCTTCCTTCTTCTTCTTCTTTACACCATCCGACTCCTTCCCTTTGTCTTCCACCATCTCCGAGGCCTCCTTCTCACTTCCCTCTCCGTTATCGATCGTTAGCTCCATTTGCCGTTCTTTCTCTTCCTTCTTCTTCTTCTTTACACCATCCGACTCCTTCCCTTTGTCTTCCACCATCTCCGAGACCTCCTTCTCACTTCCCTCTCCACACGTCACACCCCGAGGGGACACTGGGCTCGCACCCAGTGACTCGCGTCCCTCCTGACGAAAGCCCTCATTCCACTCGCTCCCATCTCGATTCACCCAAAACCCTGGACTGTCTTGCTCCGGCCGGGGCCATTCACGAGGAATCCACTCTCCCCGCTCTCCATAAGCTGCAGCGCTCGCCTTCCACCACCGCTCACTCCCCCTCATGTTAGTATTCCATCTTTCCATAGCTAGACCTTCACCATAGAGAATTGTTGAATATATACTGCACAAATGTTCTAGAATGTACTATTATGACATCATACTGTGACATCACAAATGTCCTAGATTGTACTATTATGACATCATACTGTGACATCACAAATGTTCTAGAATGTTTGATTATGACATCATACTGTGACATCACAAATGTTCTAGAATGTTATATTATGACATCATACTGTGACATCACAAATGTTCTAGAATCTTTGATTATGACATCATACTGTGACATCACAAATGTTCTAGAGTGTTTGATTATGACATCATACTGTGACATCACAAATGTTCTAGCAGTTTGGTTATGACATCATACTGTGACATCACAAATGTTCTAGAATGTTTGATTATGACATCATACTGTGACATCACAAATGTTCTAGAATGTTTGATTATGACATCATACTGTGACATCACAAATGTTCTAGAATGTTTGATTATGACATCATACTGTGATATCAAAAATGTTCTAGAACAGGGGTGTCAAACTCATTTTCACAGAGGGCCACATCAGCATTATGGTTGCCCTCAAAGGGCCAAAGACCGTATAAATGTTAATGTAAAATAAATGTAGCTACTCATTTACATATTGTTAAACATGTTGTTTCTGTATTTATTACTTATTCAAGTTATACATATTGCATATGCATTTGCATAGATGTAAAAATATATGTTAGCTTATGTTATTTTAACAAATAATTGTAGTTTATCAGAACCCCATATTACTCCATTAATCAAACCATTCAAGTAAATAACAAAGAAGAAGATCATCAAATACAAGCTATGACATTAAGTTTGTTCAAAACCTTTTTGTCACAGTCAAGAGGGGCAGAACTAACAACTGAGCTGCAAAGAACATGTGGGACAGATGTAGCAGATGTTACAAAAACAAATGGCTGCACACAACCTTGCAGAGGCCATACATCCAACTAATGGAAGATAGTTTAATTAACTTTAATTAACAGATTGCAGAATGGGTAAGTACAGTACAGCTCAATACACACAATTGTTAAGGGGATGCAGACCAGAGAAAGACTTTTGACTTGTTTACATCAGAGTCCACCATTTTCAATTCGTAATGAAATTGCTATTATGTGTCTGCATGAACACACAACTGTAACTGTACTCAAAAATAACAAAATAAGGGTTGTCTCAGTTCACAACTATATTGGTCAAGTTTTGGGTGGGACTTGTTTGTGTCCCTACAGCTTCTTATTCAATTGAGCGAGATGCGGTTATGTCACACAGCCAGTTTGCATCTGACAGTTCAGACAATATTTCTTCAACCCTTTGTTACCTATTCCGCCTGGATCTTTTTTGTATTTTGGTCTGTAAAATTGTCAAAGAATGTCTGAGGAGTAAGTGCTTTTGGCTTTTTTCCTTTGTTACTTCATCAATACCTCAGATGTTCAACATACATATATGTGTAAGAATGTGTAATAACTAAGGCTGTCAAAGTTAAAGCTTTATTAACGCATTAACCCACAATTATTTTAATGCCGCTATTTTTTAACCCAAGATTAATGTTTAAATTTTTTTTTTCTTTTTTTTTTTTTTTTTTTTTATAGCTCTTGGGGGCCACATCAAATGACGTGGCGGGCCACATTTGGCCCGCGGGCAATGAGTTTGACACCTATGTTCTAGAATGTTTGATTATGACATCACAAATGTTCTAGAATTTGTTTCCCCCTCTTCATGAAAGTCAGCGTTGGCCTAGCCCTAGTCACATTGTTTGTTGAACAAAAATACAACCTGCAAGTTGGCCTTTAACGGCGTTACTAACGGCGTTTGTTTTTTCAGTAACGAGTAATCTCGTATTTAATGTTGCCCAGTTGTGGCCTGTTGAGGGGCAATACATATCAAAAGTTCCAAAACATCTATTGTGTTTGTATTTGTATGATCCACTATATAAACATATTAATTATAATATCTACATACATGGCATTTGATTGGAGGCTAGTCTCACTATGTCCCACAGCAACATTAAAATAGTTTAGATTTGTGTATGTTGTTTATGTAAAACATTTACTTGAAAGTAACGCAATTGTGGGGGAGCTCCAGTAGCTCACCACGTACCGCGAGCGCTATTTCGGCGCCGTGGACAACCGTGCTCGTCACGGATCTGGGGTTTAGCGAGTTCGAATCCCGGACTGCAGCCGTGCCTTTCCCAGAGTGTCTTCCCCCCCATCTGAACCCTTTCAGCCTGTTTCTGTCGGTCATCCTTGACCAGAATAAATGTGATAAACACATAAAAAGAGCCAGGGGAATGGCCAAAGTTTAAAAAAAAAGAAAGTAACGCAATTGTTACTTTCTGAAGTAACTAGTTACTTTTTATAATTTGTAACTGAGTAAGTAATTTAGTTACTTTTTGGAAGAAGTAACTAGTAACTGTAACTAGTTACTTTTTAAAAGTAACTTGCCCAACACTGGTGACATCACAACGGAACATGTTTGAGTTCCATTTGAATAATTTAAATAATATGTTGACATTAAAAAAGAACAAATAAGATGATAAAAAAGACTACATAAAACAATGATACAAATTATAATAAAATATTTAAGTAAAATGTATAGAAATAAAGAAAAATAAGACAATGAAATAAAGATAATAATTCATTTAAAAGCTATTTTAAAAAAGGTATACGTTTTGAGCAGTGCCAACCGAGTCTGCTGTCCTAACAGACTTGGGGTCTGTAGGGTAAGCACTTATTCCCTCCGCCCTGAACATTTATGGAGATGTATGGGCCCCCAAAAATAGCACAGGCCCAGTGCCCTTTTCAGCCTTTGAGCACCTGCCCCTCTAAAGTCCTGTGCACGTCCCTGCTCAACGACAGTAACACTATGTAACAAACCACCATCTACACTCACAGCACACACACACCCACGTGCCTCCAAGCCAAGCTATGGCGTCGGGTGAGGCTGCTGGAGCGACAGCAGCTCTCCTAACTTTTATCTTGTTCTTAAACATTGCAGGGTTTCTTGGCTATACCCCCCATGATTTTAATTGCAGATTCTTAAAGGAATGTAAATCACAAATTGATGATACTCCTTTGAACGGAATGAACGCCAAACATTTTGGCTTCGGTAAAGCGGCGGTGTTGACTTCGTTTGTTTGTTTTGTCACCTGGGGCAACTCCGCGTCAAATTAAAATCAAACAAGCGGAACGTAAACGCTGGGAGGCTTATTATAGCAATTTGCCTGCTATTGTCCGGGGATATTCATCAGTGTCCTGGCCCGGGAAATTCAACTTCAAATGGGGAAGGGATCAACTTAACGGATCTGCTGAGGAGCGACTACACCTCCCCCCTCAGGTAAGCTCAGGGTTCGGGGGAATCTGCGGGAGCGTTACCTGCGAGACATCTTCACTGCTCCGTCTCCACCTCTCTGCCTGGGAGCTGTTCCGAGGGCCATGGGAGATGACGCCGGGCGACCCGAGTGCGGAGCATCGGGAGAAGGAGACGGTGAGGCAGGGAACGACATCGGGTGGAGAGGCGACTTCGAGCAGCTTGAGGAAGCGGGAGCCGGCGTTAAATCGTTACCTGACGCGCGGGCAGTGAAGAAAGACGGGGCCGGGATAGTCGGGTGGATCCACATCGATCACGATCACCTCTCCGTGATGGTGAAATTACAGCGGGATCATCAATCTTTACCATTGAAAATACGGTCAGGTGGCGTAGCGGAGATTGCGTTCGTCACCGACCCCGGAGACGCTAGGATTCGCCTGTTCGAATCCAGCTCACAGCTCCGGGGTTGTCACCAGCTTGGCTGGCCGTTCACACTAACACAATTGGCAGTATTAGAGGGTGGGAGAAGCTGGCGGGGTGGGTCCGGGTCGTTGTAAACAGCGACTCCTACAGTTCGGTCGGGGCGCCTGCTCAGCGAGGATAGGATCTAAGGGGGGGTAGTGTGATCCTTCCACACGCTACACCCTCTCAGTGAGAGTCCGTGCTGCCAGGTGAAAAGAAGCGGTTGATTGGCTGGACGTGTGTCGGAGGAAGCAGGTGATAGCCTCCACTCTCCCAGACCGACTGTGGGGGGTAAGTGCGCAGCGACCAGGAAGGGGATTGGGAATTGGCATAACGACTAACATTGGGATGGGAGAAAATCCGAGGAAAAAGGAGGGGGAAAAAGATAAAAAAATAAATAAAAAAATTGAACTTTAAAGGACGCAGGTGATCTGGATTCTGTCTTTGATTCCAGAGGATTACACCTGATACACGTAAACACTAGGAGTCTCCTCCCCAAACTCCACAAACTTCGACTGCTTGCTAGTAAGAATAATCTTTCAATACTCTGCTGTAGTGAAACATGGCTAGATGATTCTGTACCAGATGCTGAAATTGAAATAGAGAATTTCACGGTGATAAGGAAAGATAGAAATAGAAATGGCGGTGGTGTCTGTATATTTGTGAGGTCAGATATTGATTTTAATGTTAGAGATGATTTAAGTAATGATCAAATAGAGGCAGTCTGGTTGGCTATTTCTCTCCCCAAAAGCAAACCAATCCTCGTTGGGGTGTGCTATCGTCCCCCAAATCAGAGTGATTTTTATGATTTATTGGGAGAGACCTGCTCTAATTGTGATGACTTTACCACAGCAGAGATTATTGTCCTTGGGGATTTAAACACTGACTTTCTCAAGAAGGACTCTACTATTTTCAAAGCTTGTGATACCTTTTGTAGATTGTTTGATCTTCATCAGTTGATTAAGGAACCTACTCGTGTTACACACACCTCCCAAACCATTATTGATCTGGTTTTGGTATCGGATAGGACCAGGATAAGCAAAAGTGGAGTAGTAGAATATACTATCAGTGACCATTCCATGATCTTTGTGACTAGGAAGATACAGAGAAATATATTTAAGTGTCACAATACAGTGAACATTTGGTCTCTGAAAAACTACAGCAAAGCTGCTCTCATCGAGTGTTTTAATAATGTAGATTGGGCAACTGTACTGAAATGTAATAATATTGATAAAGCCTGGATATGTTTTAAATCTATTTTTCTAAATGTAGTGGAGAAACTAGCACCAATCAAAGTGGTAAGGATCAAGCTTAGAACAGAGCCCTGGGTTACTGATGATATTTTAAAACTGATACATTTAAGAAATCTAAGTTTTTCCAAATTTAAGAAATCAAGGGATAATTCAGACTACCAAAAAAATCCCACTTTTCTGAAAAGATAATCGAACACAGGAACAACCCCAGTAAATTGTGGAAATCATTAAAGGATCTAGGCTACAGCAAAAGGCTAAAAACCAAACCTAGCAGCCTCAGTTTGAACCACAAAGGTAAATTGACCTCAGACAAAAAAGAGGTGGCGGAGGGGCTGAACAGTGAACACGTACTTTACATCAGTGGCAAGTAATCTGGTAAAAGATCTCCCACAGCATTCAGGGCGTTTCGGAGAAACACATGAGTATTACTCACAACTAGGGGGGCTGCAAGAGGACTCCCTTTCTTTTAGTAAAGTGACAGAGAGCGCAGTCCTCAAGAGGCTAAGTCAACTTAATTCCAGTAAAGTGACAGGATTAGATCAGATGCCTGCTAGGTTTCTTAACGACGCAGCAGAGTGCATCACCCCTGCTATCACCCACCTAATCAATCTATCCATAGAGCATGGGAAGGTACCATCAGATCTAAAGAGTGCTAGAGTCATTCCACTCTATAAGAAAGGTAATAAGTCAGACAAGGGTAACTATAGACCAATTAGCATTTTAAGTGTACTATCAAAAGTCATGGAAAAAAATCATTCATGAACAGATCAATACATATTTAGTGAGAAACAGTATCCTATTTGAGCATCAGTCAGGCTTTAGACAATCTCATTCCACTGAGACTTGTCTGGTGTATTTGACTGACTGCATCAGAAAGGAGATTGATGCAAAGAAATTCTGTGGAATGATCATGTTGGACCTACAAAAGGCCTTTGATACGGTTGACCATAGTGTCCTTTTATTTAAATTGGGTTTAGTGGGTCAGCGTTGAACTGGGTCACCTCATGTCTATCAGGTAGGTCTCAGATGGTAGTTGTAAACGGGACCTACTCCTCAGCCAAGGCGATCACCTGCGGGGTGCCGCAAGGCAGTGTCCTGGGGCCTCTCTTCTTTCTCATTTACATAAATGATATGAAGAATGCCTGTTCATCAGACCTCTTTCTTTATGCGGATGACTCAGCCATTCTGGTCTCCCATAAGGACTTGGCAGTAGTGGAGAGGACCCTTAGTGAGGAGCTATCAAATGTGCAGACATGGCTGTCAGATAACAAACTATCTCTTCATCTAGGAAAAACAGAGGCCATCCTGTTCGGATCAAAGAAACGGCTTGGTAAAGAAATTGAAATGAAGGTAAGAGTAGGTGAGAAGCAAATAACAAACAAGGATTCTGTAGTATATCTAGGCTGCATAATGGACAAACATCTTACAGGAGAGGCCATGGCTAAAAAAGCCCACACTAAAATCTGCCAGAAAACGAAATTCCTAGCTAGACAAGGGAAACTACTCTATCCCCCCCCCTCACAGTGAGCTGTGGTGTTCCACAAGGAAGCATACTAGGACCGCTACTCTTCCTAATTTATGCAAATGACATGTCGTCAGCCTGTGACTGCAACCTGTTCCTGTTTGCGGACGACTCAGCCCTGCTGGTCTCTGACAAGAACAAGTTGCAGGTTGAAAAAACCCTCAGCACAGAACTAGGCAAAATCTGCATATGGCTCGCTGATAACAAACTATCATTACACATGGGCAAAACAGAGTCCATTCTCTTCGGTTCAAATAACAAACTCAGCAAGACCGACGGCTTCTCAGTTACAGTGGGTGACAATATTGTCACAAGGAAAGACGAAATTACCTACCTGGGTTCCATCCTAGAGGCAAATCTTTCCTGTGACAAGATGGCATCCAATGTAATAAAAAAAGTCAACCAATGAACTAGATTCTTGTACCGGATCTCCTCTCTGGTAAACAAGAAGACTCTGGCAGGAGCACTCATTCAAGGGTACTACGACTATGCGTGCACCTCATGGTACCAAAGCACCTCAACGGCGCTTAAAACAAAATTACAAACATCACAAAACAAACTGGTCAGACTACTACTTGACCTGAACCCCAGAACCCACCTCACCCCTGCCCATTTTGACAACCTAGGATGGCTTAGAGTAGACGACAGAGTACAGCAACTTGCAATGGGCCTGGTCTACAATATACACTATACGACCGGGGTACCCATGTACATGTCAAAATACTTCCCAAAGGTCAGTGAATACCACAACCACTACACCAGAGGAAGCTCAACAAATCATGTAAAACCCAGATTCGGCTCAAACAAGGGACTAAACACGTTTCGCAATTATGCCACAACAATGTGGAACGCCCTACCCAAAGCTGTAAAGGAATGTGAATCACTACCCACATTCAAAACCGCTCTTAAAGAGCACCTACGGGAGGCTGCAATTCGAAACTGGCCACCGTAAATGCCCAAAACCCCCACCACCTCCTAATAGACAGTCTCCTCCCCACCGCATGTATATATTCCCTCCCCGCCGTATGTATATTTCTCTCCCACCCACCCACCCCCTCCTAATGTACAGTCCCCTCCCCATCATATGTATATACTCTGTCAGGATCTAGGGGTAACAGTACTGCATATTTGAATACCGTTTATGTCACAAATGCATCAGTACTAAATACCTATATGTCCCTATGCCATAAATGTCATGTATGTTGTGTATGTCATAAATGTCTATATGAATTGAAAATGGGGGACCCTGATGGAAACAAGACAAACGTCTTTCTCAGGTCTGCATCCCCTTAACAATTGTATGTATTGAGCCGTACTGTATTGTACCCATTCTGCAATCTGTTAAATAAAGTTTTCATTCATTCATTCATTCATTCATTCATTCATTCATTCATTCATTCATTCATTCATTCATCATTCATTCATTCATTCATTCAACTACTGGACCAGGCAACACTTAAAATGCTAGCGGGCGCATTAGTACAAAGTCACTTTGACTATGCTGCCACCTCCTGGTTTAGTGGCGCTCCACAGGTCCTGAAAAACAAACTTCAGACAGCTCAAAACAAATTAATGAGAGAGGTCCTTAAGCTACCTCCACGCACTCACCTAGGGCCAACTTTCTTTAGGCAACTAAACTGGCTTCCGGTCAATAAAAGGGTAATTCACATCAAATTAGGTCTCACACACAAGATAGTTCAAAATACAGGTCCGAAATATCTATCTAATTATTTTAATCGATTCTGTGACAATCATTCATACTCCACTAGAAGGAGCAGTACGGATTTTATTCTGCCAAAATTTGGGCACAAATACTTTTTTATATTCTGCAGCACTGGAGTGGAACAAGCTTCCAGTGGCCCTGAAAAACATCGAAGAGGGGGTAAGTTTTAGACGTGCCACAAAGAAATGGCTAGCCAGTGAAGTATAGAATAGCCGGAAGGAGAGGGTAGGGAGTGTTTTTATGGGGTTGCTGTATATGTTTTATTATGATGCTCTGTTTTTTATTATGATGATCTATGTTTTATTATGATGCTCTATGTTTTATTATGATGCTCTGTTTTAGTATGTTTTATTATGATGCTCTATGTTTTATGATGTCTGTCCATGTCCAAAATCAGGGACCATGATGGAAATAAGTGCTTGCACTTTCTCATGTTTTTATCCCTTGGATGCTGTCTTTTACTCCACAATAAAAATCAATCAATCAATCAATACACACTCACTTTAAATAAACAACTCACCGTAGCACCCACTTTACTCACTTTATATTTATTGGTAAAGAGAGCACCTTACCGGCTTACCCTAAGTTGTACCTCATCCCATTTCTGCATTGTGCTGTATACTGTATTGTATTGTAACTCAGTTACTCATGTTGTCTACTCTGTATTGTATATTATATATATGTATATTGAACACTTTGTTTACATACTTTTGACTTTCTATTTTATACTTTATCTATTTTTATCTAGCACACTCTCAGGAGCAAAACAGAAAAAGGCATTTCATATAAAAGTATTCTGTATTAATGTATGACAACTAATAAAGAAACTTGAAACTTGAAGTCCCTCCCTGGACACTTTAACGGGGTCTGGAGGTCCTCCCTGGACACTTTAAGGGGGTCTGGAGGTCCCTCCCTGGACACTTTAAGGGGGTCTGGAGGTCCCTCCCTGGACACTTTAAGGGGGTCTGGAGGTCCCTCCCTGGACACTTTAAGGGGGTCTGGAGGTCCCTCCCTGGACACTTTAACGGGGTCTGGAGGTCCCTCCCTGGACACTTTAAGGGGGTCTGGAGGTCCTCCCTGGACACTTTAAGGGGGTCTGGAGGTCCTCCCTGGACACTTTAAGGGGGTCTGGAGGTCCCTCCCTGGACACTTTAAGGGGGTCTGGAGGTCCCTCCCTGGACACTTTAAGGGGGTCTGGAGGTCCTCCCTGGACACTTTAAGGGGGTCTGGAGGTCCCTCCCTGGACACTTTAAGGGGGTCTGGAGGTCCCTCCCTGGACACTTTAAGCTTTGGGTCTGGAGGTCCCTCCCTGGACACTTTAAGGGGGTCTGGAGGTCCTCCCTGGACACTTTAAGGGGGTCTGGAGGTCCCTCCCTGGACACTTTAAGGGGGTCTGGAGGTCCCTCCCTGGACACTTTAAGCTTTGGGTCTGGAGGTCCCTCCCTGGACACTTTAAGCTTTGGGTCTGGAGGTCCCTCCCTGGACACTTTAAGCTTTGGGTCTGGAGGTCCCTCCCTGGACACTTTAACAGGGTCTGGAGGTCCCTCCCTGGACACTTTAACGGGGTCTGGAGGTCCCTCCCTGGACACTTTAAGCTTTGGGTCTGGAGGTCCCTCCCTGGACACTTTAAGAGGGTCTGGAGGTCCCTCTCTGGACACTTTAACGGGGTCTGGAGGTCCCTCCCTGGACACTTTAAGCTTTGGGTCTGGAGGTCCCTCCCTGGACACTTTAAGGGGGTCTGGAGGTCCCTCCCTGGACACTTTAAGCACTTAATTGATGGGCACATTTTCCAGAAAACGCCTGAAAACTGCATACCCAAAGTAATCTGCAATTTATTATACTTTATACTTATAGGCCATGCATGACTCCTTTTGAAAGGAAACATTCTGAATGTTCATCCACAACAGGAAGAATCAAGGAGTGCTTTTTGAAGTTAACTTCAGGGAAAACTCCAACATTTTGGGAAATTTGCTTATTAGACAAGTAGATATACATACCTTTTTCTCCTCTGTGCATGCAGTAGGAGTAGGAAGACGCGCACCGTTAGCCTAGCTTAGCGTCAGTCACTGGAAGTAGGTTCCTCCATTAGCCTATAGTTCCCAACGTCTTCCTACTCCTACTGCATGCACAGAGAAGAAAAAGAGTATGCATCGTCTTGTCCAACTCCAGGGTAGATGGCAAATAAGCTAATTTCCCAAAATGTTGGAGTGTTCCTTTAAGCTTTGGATCTGGAGGTATTTTTTTTTTGTATTTATTGGTTTAAAATACAGAGACAGTGCATATTAAGGAACATTTTACTGTAAATATGCCAGTTTACCCAGGTTGGCTAATTGTCAACTGTATAATCTCTGGGGCAGGTGACATGAGCACTATACAATAATTAAGACATAGTACAATAATTAAAACACAGTAGGAATCAGTAGGTTACAGGAGGTCGCCTCTATGGACATGAATGAATGAATGAATGAAAACTTTATTTAACAGATTGCAGAATGGGTACAATACAGTACGGCTCAATACACACAATTGTTAAGGGGATGCAGACCAGAGAAAGACGTTTGTCTTGTTTACATCAGGGTCCTGATGACGACCCCATCCCTCTCCTGCAGGTGGCCTCAGGGATAAACCTGGATTGTCTCCATTAACCTGTCTGTCATCCACAGACTGGCAATCACACGCACCTGTGCAGGTGTGTCAGGAGGAGGAGGCACACCTGTGTAAAAGGCCTGACTTCTCCATTTTGTCTCTCCTGCGTCTATACTTTCCGTAGCCGCATTTCTGGCAGACGCTCTCTGATTGGCCGACGCCAGTTTCTACACTGGTTAAGCTTAGGCACTCTTTCGAAGTTGGTTAAGGTTATAGTTTGTCTTAGAGCATGGCGATAGAAAGCCAGGTATAGTTTGCAGGCTGTTTGACGTGGAAATGGGCAAAGACACAGCTCGTCACGCTATTGGGCGCACATGTCACATGACCAGAAACGTCTGCCAGAAATGCGGCTACGGAAAGTATAGACGCGTCTGTCTCTCCTGCGTGATTTTTTTTTCGTAGCCGCAGTTTGCAGAGACGCTCTCTGATTGGCCACTGACGTTTCTGGTCATGTGACATGTGCGCCCAATCGCGTGACGCCTGTGTCTTTGCCCATTTCCGCCTCGAACAGCATGCAAACGACCTAACGCCTAGTTTATCACTGGTTAAGCTTAGGCGACTCTTTCGAAGTTGGTTAAGGTTAGAGTTTGGAATCAGGGCTGGTGTTCTATCGCCCTGCTCTAAGACAAACTCTAACCTTAACCAACTTCGAAAGAGTGCCTAAGCTTAACCGGTGAAAGAAACAGGCGTCACACGACCATAAATGTCAGTGGCCAATCAGAGAGCGTCTCCGCAAACTGCGGCTACGAAAGAATATCACGCGTCTCTCCTCCAAGCTGGCTGACCTTTTGTTTGTTTGAATTTGGTTTGGTTGTTTCTCATATTATCATTTACACGCACCACACACTGACTCACTCAGGCACTCACTACATTACTGATGTTACTGATCCATTCATTCTTTAATTTATTTTGTTTGTACATAGGTTAATAGCATAATTAAATTACTTTTCTTTACAAACCTTAAGTACTTGTGTGGTCTCCCTTGTTTTTGTCTGCACCTTGAGCTTGGTTCATGACAAGCGGCAAACACTTCACTTCCTGCATTCTGGTTCACTTTACTGCACCAATTCAGCCTTATGCATCCATTTATGGTGGAAACGTCTTTATTTATTTATGTAAAGGAAAAGGCAACATTCCCGCTGACGCAAATATAATAATGAATATATATATATAATATATATAATATAATGAATATAATGCAGTGAGGCTCTCATTCTGTATTGCTTTGTTTCAAATATGTATTCTCCTGTATCGTTTCTGCACATTCAAAACATATCGCACGTGTTTTGGGTTGATTTTTTTCAGAACGATGTACATAACAATAACAACAACAACAACAGTCAAAACCACAAGAAATCGCATCACTTTGGCGACCAATGGGCTTAGTCTAATTAGTGGCTAGAGGGCCGGGGAATGTAAACAAACGTGTGGGTTTTTGTACAACTATATCTATGCTTTATAGTGTTGCTATCTGTCCATTCTCATTGTCAATTGAGTTCATAATCTTTCTTTAAATGGCTTAAAGAAAAAAAAATGCATCGGTAGGTTGTCATTTTATAGCGCCGTGAATATAAGCTTTATCGCAGATTTTGTCTCATATATTTTCTGGAAAGCTAGTTATGGAGCTAATAACTGCTAACGTTATATTCAACGGCATTTCCATTTTATATATGCTAATGAAATAACTCAAACTGCATATGATCTGGGCTGTCCCAGTGCATGTATGCATGAAAGGGGGGGGCGGGGGACGTCGTTTAGTATTATTGATTACCAATACAGTGTCCGTGTAACTAGCCACATTCACTGATCGACTGCTTGCGTCTCACAGCAAGGTCTGATCCGGCTGTAATTTAGGTGAAAAAGGTCTTACCGTGAGCCCGTGGGATACCCCCCCAGCATTTCCCCGTTATCGATCGGCATCTGGTAGATCGATATGTCCATTGGCTGATGATAAATCCCATTATTCCATGGTGAAATCTGCGATTCGAAACGTGAGCCACAGTACATTGTGCTGGTTCAGGATCCGGCTACAATGATACTCCATTGGAAGAAAAAAACAAGTTTTACATTCGCTCACAGGGCATACTGCAGTGGAGCGATGGCGCCCCTAAGAGGATCTGGCCGGTATTGCATGTTCTCGATTCCACAGACGAGGGTAGATCTGCAGAGCCGGTCGGGGATCTTGACCCGGTTATTAATATGGAATAAAACAATAACAACTTGCCACGGCTATATACGTGCCTCTGGTCCACAGCGCATGGCACCGAAAGCCGTATTTATACGTGGCCGGTCCCCATTGTGTTAAAGATTAGGCTACTACTCTTACAGCTCTCATACAGTGAGATATTACCTCTTTCTGGGAGGGGGTTGTCTTTCATATTAGCTATATTATTTGAGGGGGACACATGTCCCCCTGCAATGATGAATTGAAAATGGGGGACCCTGATGTAAACAAGACGAAAGTCTTTCTCTGGTCTGCATCCCCTTATTAACAATTGTATGTATTGAGCCGTACTGTATTGTACCCATTCTGCAATCTGTTAAGTAAAGTTTTCAATCAATCAATCAATCAATCACTCCTCCTAAATGTACACCTATGCTGGCAACTAAGTATTCCATACAACTTAAATGTACATTTATTTTTAAATAAAACGAACTATCCCTTTAAGCTCTGAGAGCGAGAGAGATGGAGAGAGAGAGAGGGTGAGAGAGACAGGGAGAGAGAGAGCGATGGTGAGAGAGACAGGGAGAAAGAGAGAGACAGGGAGAGAGAGAAAGAGAGAGACATGGAGAGAGACTATCCCTTTAAACTCTAAGAGAGAGAGAGACAGGGCGAAAGAGTGAGCGAGAGAGAGAGAGGTTGAGAAAGCGAGATAGAGAGAGAGAGAGAGAGAGAGAGAGAGAGAGAGAGAGAGGTTGAGAAAGCGAGATAGAGAGAGAGAGAGAGAGAGAGAGAGAGAGAAGAGAGAGAGAGAGAGAGAGAGAGAGAGAGAGAGAGAGAGAGAGAGAGAGAGAGAGGGTGAGAGAGACAGGGAGAGAGAGAGCGATGGTGAGAGAGACAGGGAGAAAGAGAGAGACAGGGAGAGAGAGACTATCCCTTTAAACTCTAAGAGAGAGAGAGAGAGACAGGGCGAAAGAGAGAGCGAGAGATACATACACAGAGAGAGAGAGAGGAGAGAGAGGTTGAGAAGCGAGATAGAGAGAGAGAGGGAGAGAGAGAGGTAGAGAGAGAGAGAGAGAGAGAGAGAGAGAGAGAGAGAGAGAGAGAGAGAGAGAGAGAGAGAGAGAGAGAGAGAGAGAGAGAGAGAGAGAGAGAGAGAGAGAGAGAGAGAGAGAGAGAGAGAGAGAGAGAGAGAGAGAGAGAGACTGACTCCAGCTCTCCCCCCAGCCTCTCAGACCTATTCCGTCGGTCGGTATGTTCGCCTCCTCGCTCTTCGGCGCTCTCATCATCACTTTCTCCATCATCTCTCAGCTGCGCTTCTAGCCGCGCTGGTACCCGGAGAGAGAGAGAGAGAGAGAGAGAGAGAGAGAGAGAGAGAGAGAGAGACAGGGAGAACGCTGGTACCCGGTCCGGAGCGCAGAGACATTATTATCATCCAACCGAACCGAACCGAGAGAGAGAGAGAGACACCCCGGTTCCGACACCCCTCCTGCCGTAGGAGGACCGAAGAAAGACAAACAAGGTAAGATAAGATTCAACGCTGCAAAGTGTTAATTGCGTGATTTAAAAAACCGGCAAATCCTCCTCATTCATTAATGGGAGTGATTCGGAGATATCGATGTGATGATGTGCTGATTTAAAGCTACTATAATACTACAGTTATGTGCGCGTTGAATTGATGGGTCTGTGCTGCTGCTTTATACCGTCCCTGGTCAGCTGTGCCCGTGTGTGTGTGTGTGTGTGTGGGAGGGATGTGACCACAGACAGCCAGTCAGTTGTGTGTCTCCTCTGGGATGTGAACACACAGACACATGTGTGTTGGTGGATGGGATGTCTGTGCAGGAGAACGAACAACACGCTCCCGGTCCCGGTGATGTCCAGTCCAGAGCTCCGTTTTTTTTTAGCAGAACAACA
>NC_140180.1:3452126-3474626 GCF_963971535.1 Notolepis coatsorum | reverse complement strand
CGAGGACGAGGCTGTGACTCCGCTTTACATTCTGTGAAAGTAATTCTGTGGACAATTTAGATTAGATTCAAATGTATCGTCATTATGCAGCACAAGTGCAGTACAACGTAAAGAAGTTTGGCCCCTGAGCGCCGACCCTGATGCATCACCTCTGCAGAGCGGCAGACTCGGACCGTTCATTTGAACAAAACATCATTGATACATTATTCATGTTTCTTTGTTAAATGAAGAAACATGAATAATATATCAAAGATTAGATTAGATTACAATTTTCATCATGATGCAGCACAAGTACAGTGCAACGGAAATACATTTGGCATCCAAGCAGAGTGCAAATGTAACAGTAAAGTGTGATAGAAATATGCAATGTACAGGTGATTCAACTGGGTATAAACTATATAAAACATTTTTTTTTAAGATTTTATTTATAGCATTTTCAGCTTTTTTGGTCAACGCAGGACCGGCAGAGGAGAGAGGGTGAAACGGGAGGAGAAGAGGGGAAGACATGCGGCATATGGCCACTGGGTCGGGGAATCGAACCCGGGGCGACTGCTTCGCAACTCAGCGTGTTATGTGGTGTGCTACTGGAGTGCCCAACTATATACATTTGTGTACTACTGAGTAATAGTGCTAATCAGATGTATGTACAGAGTTGTAGTATTAATATGTACAGTATCTTAACCATAACCATTAAACAACAAATCATCATCATCATAGTATTGCTGGGTTTGTATCAGGGTGGGTGTCTTAGTCTAGTGGTGAGAGCTGTGTTTGTATCAGGGTGGGTGTCTTAGTCTAGTGGTGAGAGCTGTGTTTGTATCAGGGTGGGTGTCTTAGTCTAGTGGTGAGAGCTGTGTTTGTATCAGGGTGGGTGTCTTAGTCTAGTGGTGAGAGCTGTGTTTGTATCAGGGTGGGTGGGTGTCTTAGTCTAGTGGTGAGAGCTGTGTTTGTATCAGGGTGGGTGTCTTAGTCTAGTGGTGAGAGCTGTGTTTGTATCAGGGTGGGTGGGTGTCTTAGTCTAGTGGTGAGAGCTGTGTTTGTATCAGGGTGGGTGTCTTAGTCTAGTGGTGAGAGCTGTGTTTGTATCAGGGTGGGTGTCTTAGTCTAGTGGTGAGAGCTGTGTTTGTATCAGGGTGGGTGTCTTAGTATAGTGGTGAGAGCTGTGTTTGTATCAGGGTGGGTGTCTTAGTCTAGTAGTGAGAGCTGTGTTTGTATCAGGGTGGGTGTCTTAGTCTAGTGGTGAGAGCTGTGTTTGTATCAGGGTGGGTGTCTTAGTCTAGTAGTGAGAGCTGTGTTTGTATCAGGGTGGGTGTCTTAGTCTAGTAGTGAGAGCTGTGTTTGTATCAGGGTGGGTGTCTTAGTCTAGTGGTGAGAGCTGTGTTTGTATCAGGGTGGGTGTCTTAGTCTAGTGGTGAGAGCTGTGTTTGTATCAGGGTGGGTGTCTTGGTCTAGTGGTGAGAGCTGTGTTTGTATCAGGGTGGGTGTCTTAGTCTAGTAGTGAGAGCTGTGTTTGTATCAGGGTGGGTGTCTTAGTCTAGTAGTGAGAGCTGTGTTTGTATCAGGGTGGGTGTCTTGGTCTAGTGGTGAGAGCTGTGTTTGTATCAGGGTGGGTGTCTTAGTCTAGTGGTGAGAGCTGTGTTTGTATCAGGGTGGGTGTCTTAGTCTAGTAGTGAGAGCTGTGTTTGTATCAGGGTGGGTGTCTTAGTCTAGTAGTGAGAGCTGTGTTTGTATCAGGGTGGGTGTTTTAGTATAGTGGTGAGAGCTGTGTTTGTATCAGGGTGGGTGTCTTAGTCTAGTGGTGAGAGCTGTGTTTGTATCAGGGTGGGTGTTTTAGTCTAGTAGTGAGAGCTGTGTTTGTATCAGGGTGGGTGTTTTAGTCTAGTAGTGAGAGCTGTGTTTGTATCAGGGTGGGTGTCTTAGTCTAGTAGTGAGAGCTGGGTTTGTATCATGGTGGGTGTCTTAGTCTAGTGGTGAGAGCTGTGTTTGTATCAGGGTGGGTGTTTTAGTCTAGTAGTGAGAGCTGTGTTTGTATCAGGGTGGGTGTTTTAGTCTAGTAGTGAGAGCTGTGTTTGTATCAGGGTGGGTGTCTTAGTCTAGTGGTGAGAGCTGTGTTTGTATCAGGGTGGGTGTTTTAGTCTAGTAGTGAGAGCTGTGTTTGTATCAGGGTGGGTGTCTTAGTCTAGTAGTGAGAGCTGGGTTTGTATCAGGGTGGGTGTCTTAGTCTAGTGGTGAGAGCTGTGTTTGTATCAGGGTGGGTGTTTTAGTCTAGTAGTGAGAGCTGTGTTTTTATCAGGGTGGGTGTTTTAGTCTAGTAGTGAGAGCTGTGTTTGTATCATGGTGGGTGTCTTAGTGTAGTGGTGAGAGCTGTGTTTGTATCAGGGTGGGTGTCTTAGTCTAGTAGTGAGAGCTGTGTTTGTATCAGGGTGGGTGTCTTAGTCTAGTGGTGAGAGCTGTGTTTGTATCAGGGTGGGTGTCTTAGTCTAGTGGTGAGAGCTGTGTTTGTATCAGGGTGAGTGGGTGTCTTAGTCTAGTGGTGAGAGCTGTGTTTGTATCAGGGTGGGTGTCTTAGTCTAGTGGTGAGAGCTGTGTTTGTATCAGGGTGGGTGTCTTAGTCTAGTGGTGAGAGCTGTGTTTGTATCAGGGTGAGTGTCTTAGTCTAGTGGTGAGAGCTGTGTTTGTATCAGGGTGGGTGGGTGTCTTAGTCTAGTGGTGAGAGCTGTGTTTGTATCAGGGTGGGTGTCTTAGTATAGTGGTGAGAGCTGTGTTTGTATCAGGGTGGGTGTCTTAGTCTAGTGGTGAGAGCTGTGTTTGTATCAGGGTGGGTGTCTTAGTCTAGTAGTGAGAGCTGTGTTTGTATCAGGGTGAGTGGGTGTCTTAGTCTAGTGGTGAGAGCTGTGTTTGTATCAGGGTGGGTGTCTTAGTCTAGTGGTGAGAGCTGTGTTTGTATCAGGGTGGGTGTCTTAGTCTAGTGGTGAGAGCTGTGTTTGTATCAGGGTGAGTGTCTTAGTCTAGTGGTGAGAGCTGTGTTTGTATCAGGGTGGGTGTCTTAGTCTAGTGGTGAGAGCTGTGTTTGTATCAGGGTGGGTGTCTTAGTCTAGTGGTGATAGCTGTGTTTGTATCAGGGTGGGTGTCTTAGTCTAGTGGTGAGAGCTGTGTTTGTATCAGGGTGGGTGTCTTAGTCTAGTGGTGAGAGCTGTGTTTGTATCAGGGTGGGTGTCTTAGTCTAGTGGTGAGAGCTGTGTTTGTATCAGGGTGGGTGTCTTACTCTAGTGGTGAGAGCTGTGTTTGTATCAGGGTGAGTGTCTTAGTCTAGTGATGAGAGCTGTGTTTGTATCAGGGTGGGTGTCTTAGTCTAGTGGTGAGAGCTGTGTTTGTATCAGGGTGGGTGGGTGTTTTAGTCTAGTGGTGAGAGCTGTGTTTGTATCAGGGTGGGTGTTTTAGTCTAGTGGTGAGAGCTGTGTTTGTATCAGGGTGGGTGGGTGTTTTAGTCTAGTGGTGAGAGCTGTGTTTGTATCAGGGTGGGTGTCTTAGTATAGTAGTGAGAGCTGTGTTTGTATCAGGGTGGGTGTTTTAGTCTAGTGGTGAGAGCTGTGTTTGTATCAGGGTGGGTGTCTTAGTATAGTAGTGAGAGCTGTGTTTGTATCAGGGTGAGTGTCTTAGTCTAGTGGTGAGAGCTGTGTTTGTATCAGGGTGGGTGGGTGTCTTAGTCTAGTGGTGAGAGCTGTGTTTGTATCAGGGTGGGTGTCTTAGTCTAGTGGTGAGAGCTGTGTTTGTATCAGGGTGGGTGTCTTAGTCTAGTGGTGAGAGCTGTGTTTGTATCAGGGTGAGTGTCTTAGTCTAGTGGTGAGAGCTGTGTTTGTATCAGGGTGGGGGTGGTGTCTTAGTCTAGTAGTGAGAGCTGTGTGTGTATCAGGGTGGGTGTCTTAGTCTAGTGGTGAGAGCTGTGTGTGTATCAGGGTGGGTGTCTTAGTCTAGTGGTGAGAGCTGTGTTTGTATCAGGGTGGGTGTCTTAGTCTAGTGGTGAGAGCTGTGTTTGTATCAGGGTGGGTGTCTTAGTCTAGTGGTGAGAGCTGTGTTTGTATCAGGGTGGGTGTCTTAGTCTAGTGGTGAGAGCTGTGTTTGTATCAGGGTGGGTGTCTTAGTCTAGTAGTGAGAGCTGTGTTTGTATCAGGGTGGGTGTCTTAGTCTAGTAGTGAGAGCTGTGTTTGTATCAGGGTGGGTGGGTGTCTTAGTCTAGTAGTGAGAGCTGTGTTTGTATCAGGGTGGGTGTCTTAGTATAGTGGTGAGAGCTGTGTTTGTATCATGGTGGGGGTCTTAGTCTAGTGGTGAGAGCTGTGTTTGTATCAGGGTGGGTGTCTTAGTCTAGTGGTGAGAGCTGTGTTTGTATCAGGGTGGGTGTCTTAGTCTAGTGGTGAGAGCTGTGTTTGTATCAGGGTGGGTGTCTTAGTCTGGTGGTGAGAGCTGTGTTTGTATCAGGGTGGGTGTCTTAGTCTAGTGGTGAGAGCTGTGTTTGTATCAGGGTGGGTGTCTTAGTCTAGTGGTGAGAACTGTGTTTGTATCAGGGTGGGTGTCTTAGTCTAGTAGTGAGAGCTGTGTTTGTATCAGGGTGGGTGTCTTAGTCTAGTAGTGAGAGCTGTGTTTGTATCAGGGTGGGTGGGTGTCTTAGTCTAGTAGTGAGAGCTGTGTTTGTATCAGGGTGGGTGTCTTAGTCTAGTGGTGAGAGCTGTGTTTGTATCAGGGTGGGTGTCTTAGTCTAGTGGTGAGAGCTGTGTTTGTATCAGGGTGGGTGTCTTAGTCTAGTGGTGAGAGCTGTGTGTGTATCAGGGTGAGTGTCTCAGTCTAGTGGTGAGAGCTGTGTTTGTATCAGGGTGAGTGTCTTAGTCTAGTGGTGAGAGCTGTGTTTGTATCAGGGTGGGTGTCTCAGTCTAGTGGTGAGAGCTGTGTTTGTATCAGGGTTGGTGTCTTAGTCTATAGTGGTGAGAGCTGTGTTTGTATCAGGGTGGGTGTCTTAGTCTAGTGGTGAGAGCTGTGTGTGTATCAGGGTGGGTGTCTTAGTCTAGTAGTGAGAGCTGTGTTTGTATCAGGGTGGGTGTCTTAGTCTAGTGGTGAGAGCTGTGTTTGTATCAGGGTGGGTGTCTTAGTCTAGTGGTGAGAGCTGTGTTTGTATCAGGGTGGGTGAGTGTCTTAGTCTAGTGGTGAGAGCTGTGTTTGTATCAGGGTGGGTGTCTTAGTCTAGTGGTGAGAGCTGTGTTAGTATCAGGGTGGGTGTCTTAGTCTAGTAGTGAGAGCTGTGTTTGTATCAGGGTGGGTGTCTTAGTCTAGTAGTGAGAGCTGTGTTTGTATCAGGGTGGGTGTCTTAGTATAGTGGTGAGAGCTGTGTTTGTATCAGGGTGGGTGTCTTAGTCTAGTGGTGAGAGCTGTGTTTGTATCAGGGTGGGTGTCTTAGTCTAGTGGTGAGAGCTGTGTTTGTATCAGGGTGGGTGTCTTAGTCTAGTGGTGAGAGCTGTGTTTGTATCATGGTGGGGGTCTTAGTCTAGTGGTGAGAGCTGTGTTTGTATCAGGGTGGGTGTCTTAGTCTAGTGGTGAGAGCTGTGTTTGTATCAGGGTGGGTGTCTTGGTCTAGTGGTGAGAGCTGTGTTTGTATCAGGGTGGGTGTCTTAGTCTAGTGGTGAGAGCTGTGTTTGTATCAGGGTGGGTGTCTTGGTCTAGTGATGAGAGCTGTGTTTGTATCAGGGTGGGTGTCTTAGTCTAGTGGTGAGAGCTGTGTTTGTATCAGGGTGGGTGGGTGTCTTAGTCTAGTGGTGAGAGCTGTGTTTGTATCAGGGTGGGTGGGTGTCTTAGTCTAGTGGTGAGAGCTGTGTTTGTATCAGGGTGGGTGTCTTAGTCTAGTGGTGAGAGCTGTGTTTGTATCAGGGTGGGTGGGTGTCTTAGTCTAGTGGTGAGAGCTGTGTTTGTATCAGGGTGGGTGGGTGTCTTAGTCTAGTGGTGAGAGCTGTGTTTGTATCAGGGTGGGTGTCTTAGTCTAGTGGTGAGAGCTGTGTTTGTATCAGGGTGGGTGTCTTAGTCTAGTGGTGAGAGCTGTGTTTGTATCAGGGTGGGTGTCTTAGTCTAGTGGTGAGAGCTGTGTTTGTATCAGGGTGGGTGTCTTAGTCTAGTAGTGAGAGCTGTGTTTGTATCAGGGTGGGTGTCTTGGTCTAGTGGTGAGAGCTGTGTTTGTATCAGGGTGGGTGTCTTAGTCTAGTGGTGAGAGCTGTGTTTGTATCAGGGTGGGTGTCTTGGTCTAGTGATGAGAGCTGTGTTTGTATCAGGGTGGGTGTCTTAGTCTAGTGGTGAGAGCTGTGTTTGTATCAGGGTGGGTGGGTGTCTTAGTCTAGTGGTGAGAGCTGTGTTTGTATCAGGGTGGGTGGGTGTCTTAGTCTAGTGGTGAGAGCTGTGTTTGTATCAGGGTGGGTGTCTTAGTCTAGTGGTGAGAGCTGTGTTTGTATCAGGGTGGGTGGGTGTCTTAGTCTAGTGGTGAGAGCTGTGTTTGTATCAGGGTGGGTGTCTTCGTCTAGTGGTGAGAGCTGTGTTTGTATCAGGGTGGGTGTCTTAGTCTAGTGGTGAGAGCTGTGTTAGTATCAGGGTGGGTGGGTGTCTTAGTCTAGTGGTGAGAGCTGTGTTTGTATCAGGGTGGGTGTCTTAGTCTAGTGGTGAGAGCTGTGTTTGTATCAGGGTGGGTGGGTGTCTTAGTCTAGTGGTGAGAGCTGTGTTTGTATCAGGGTGGGTGTCTTAGTCTAGTGGTGAGAGCTGTGTTTGTATCAGGGTGGGTGTCTTAGTCTAGTGGTGAGAGCTGTGTTTGTATCAGGGTGGGTGGGTGTCTTAGTCTAGTGGTGAGAGCTGTGTTTGTATCAGGGTGGGTGTCTTAGTCTAGTGGTGAGAGCTGTGTTTGTATCAGGGTGAGTGGGTGTCTTAGTCTAGTGGTGAGAGCTGTGTTTGTATCAGGGTGGGTGTCTTAGTCTAGTGGTGAGAGCTGTGTTTGTATCAGGGTGGGTGTCTTAGTCTAGTGGTGAGAGCTGTGTTTGTATCAGGGTGGGTGTCTTAGTCTAGTGGTGAGAGCTGTGTTTGTATCAGGGTGGGTGTCTTAGTCTAGTGGTGAGAGCTGTGTTTGTATCAGGGTGGGTGTCTTAGTCTAGTGGTGAGAGCTGTGTTTGTATCAGGGTGGGTGTCACTGTCTTAGTCTAGTGGTGAGAGCTGTGTTTGTATCAGGGTGGGTGTCTTAGTCTAGTGGTGAGAGCTGTGTTTGTATCAGGGTGGGTGTCTTAGTCTAGTGGTGAGAGCTGTGTTTGTATCAGGGTGGGTGTTTTAGTCTAGTAGTGAGAGCTGTGTTTGTATCAGGGTGGGTGTTTTAGTCTAGTAGTGAGAGCACTCGCCCGCAAATACAATTGTTATTAGTTAGACTTCTTGATTTGGCGAAAAGTCAGATGGAAAAAAGCGACACGTGATTCAGCGTATTTCCTCAAACGGAAAGGTGTTATGAAAGGTGTTATGCCAAGTTCTGCAAAAAACAAATATGCTGATATACGTACTGTATCACACGTCTAAAAATATATACTACATACAGTATCACTACAGAAACGTGAGTCTTTTACATTCTCCCTTCTACCACAGGCAGAAAGTGGATCACACTTATTTGAAAAGATTAAATCAATTAACGTGGACCTGTAACTATTCCTCAGGTTAGGCCTAGTGGGGGTTCAATAATCATCATTATTATTGAATAATCGTTAGAAGCATTACTCAACCAATCAAGATTAAAGTCACCCAATACAATCATTTGTCTCGAAAAACCTTTTTGAACTCGAAGAACTATATTAGGAACGACTCTTAACCCATTTAGCCCTAAAACGCCTGCTAATAATGCATTATATTATAGCCTGCATATACACACATCTGTTTCTCAGTTTCAATGGGTTAACCACCAAAACTGGCACAGACTACAACGTATGACGTGTCGTCGTATATCGTGCCAGTTAGGGTACAGACTCTCATTTGTACCTTGTGTATACCGTTTATTGTTCTCATATTTTTATATTCAGAGTTCATTAAATTGTTTACACGCTGTTTATTTTTCTCATATTTCCATATTTCCATATTCAGATTTTACTTTATTGACTATATTTATGTATTTCTGCTATTACCGTGCCAATACCTGTACCTCCCCTCCTCCATGCTCATGCTGTGATGCCCGAATTTCAAGTTTCAAGTTTCTTTAATAGTTGTCATACAGAAGTACAGAATACTTTCATACAAAATGCTTCTTACTGTTACGCTCCAGAGACTGTGCTAGACAAGATAGTATCAAATAACATAGTATAGCATGTAGTTTAGAAGAAGAAAATGAGGTCACAGTGTTCGGTATAGACATATGTACAATGTTCTGAGTTACCATATAATATACAATACTATATAGTGCAAAGCAGAAATGGGATGAGGTACAATTTAGGTACAATTTACAGTAAGGTGTACGAGTTGTAGTGCAATCCTTCATCAATAAATATAAAGTGTGGGGAGTGGGTGCTACAGTGTGTTTGTTTAAAGTGAGTGTGTGCTATAAAGTGTGTGGAGTGGGTGCTACAGTGTGTTTGTTTAAAGTGAGTGTGTGCGTGTGGATGTGTGTGCTATGTGCGTTTGGTGGTTGTCCCAAGGGGATCAATAAAGGAATATCTCATCTTATCTTATTCCAACATCTGGACACTGAGCGAGTACGTCGTCTGCTATCTCGTCTGTGGCGCTATAGCGTCAGCAGATGGGGGGGGGGGGGGGGGGGGGTGGGTCTATACATCCCAGTCACATGGAATATGAGTTATTAGGCCGATCAATCTTCAGTGTAATAAACTCAAAGCGTTTTTGGAACGGTGACGGCGTTCAAAAACGGCGACAGAGAAACAAGATTTTTTACGTAGATAGATAGTCACTCCACCCCCCCCCCCCCCCCCCCCCCCCCCACTTTAAGTTACCTGGATCTGCCTGAGACCCTTTTAACCCCTTTCACTGCCACATGACAGCCGGTTAACCCTTTACTATCACACAACCGACGGCGATGCTCCATCATTAGCATCATTAGCTCCGCATCCTAAGCTTAGCTAATGATGCTAATGATGGAGCATCGCCGTCGGTTGTGTGATAGTAAAGGGCTAACCTTCTGCATGTCACAGTGAAAGGGGTTAACCGGCTGTCGTGTGGCAGTGAAAGGGTTAAAATCACGATCACAATTTTTGGCGCTGAAGCGGACGTCTTATATTAAAGTGGATCAGAACAGGACACCCTTTTTTTTTTTTTTACGTTACGTTACGTGGTTTTTTTACAGAGAGGTGGAATCGATAGGAGGTCGTGAGGTCATTACGAATAAGACCATTTTGCCATCATCCCATTAGGTCGTGACCTACAGACAGTATGAGCACAGACAGGCAGGCAGGCGGGCGGGCGGGCGGGCTGAGCACAGACTGATGACGGTAATATTGTATATATATGATATGACAAATACTACTAGGAGACATAGTCGATAGTCGATCGATTCCCCCGAGCCTGAGGGGGGGGGGGGGGGGGGGGTTGAGTGGGGCGTGGAGTCTGGTCGACTGGAAGGCTTGGACTTGGGTTTTTCAATTTATTTTTCTATTTCTCAACCAATTTGTGGTTGAGAAACAGGGCATGTTGTAGTGCACACTGTATATGTGAAGAGAGGGGCTTGGAGATTGTATATATATATGTATATATGTACTCCTGTGGGGCCTCTTGGAACAGATCGACATTGTAAATAAGAAACCTGTTCTTAATGTTTTATCTGGCTAAATAAAGGTTGAATAAATAAAAGTATATGTGAAGAGAGGGGCTTGTCTCTCCATCCCTATTCAAATTAATCCTCATTGAATAAGTCATCGAGCATCGAGTCCGATTATCTTCACGGGGACGGCTTCAGTATCAACAAAACCCCTTTAGACAAAGATGATATAATATAATATTAATGAATTCAGTAGGTCAAGGGAGAATAACACGAGCATAACCTCGTCCACTTCATCTTTAATAAGCAGAGATGTTCCTCAGTGGAACCGTAGTATATTTTCACTGATACTAATTAATTACTGATGTCGGGTATTAATTATGTTTCAAACATCCTGCGTTTTTCTTTTACCGGTGGCCTTGATGCCTCTGTGTGTCTGGTACCTGACATACACCGATCCATAATTATATACATAATGCCGTAATTCAAGGCTTCTCAGTGCGGAGTAATGAAGTGCCTGCAAACTGATTAACACTTTGATTGCCTAAGGCTAAATTCATGATATACCATAGGTTGCCAGCTCTATTTGTCTATGTAGAAGTTCCCCTTCTTTGCAGGGCTATAACTTTTTAAATTCTATTGCTAAATTGCCATTATTAGGGCCCATTCAATGTCCTATATATATTGTTCAGGGTGTAGCAACGTTAAACTTTTTCATTCACATATTCATACTAAAATATGATCTAAAGTATAAGTATGTTTTCATCTCTTTCTGCAGCTTTCTCCAGAACGTGATTTATAGCCCCAAATGCATTATATTGATGATCAAATACAGTTTGATAGCAATCGGCAGGATATAAAAATATCCAACTGGACGTACTTCTGGAAGTTACTACACGTCATCTGATGTTGACCGGATGGGCGGGGGATCGTTTATAATTCCGTGGGCAGCGTTATACCATTCATCTAATGTGGGTAAAATGTTCATCATAGCAGTTAGTATCGTACACATTGAAAAATAACGCTGAATCTTACCGTATCTTCCTCGCGCCATTGGGCGATGAGCGTGGAACAGACATTTTCCTATTATGGGATATAGAAATATCCAGTCCATTTCCAGGTTGTATAATAATATATACGTCCAAATCATGTTGTTTTTTCGAGTTATTTGCAGCGATCGATGTTCACTGTGTGAAGACTGAGTCTCTCTAACATTAGCGAGTGCCCGGACCCCATATGGAGTGAGTCCTACCGGGTTAAAGGTAACATCCGTTTTTTCGATCTGCCGATCGGCCACCAGATGGCGGTCTTGAACCGCTAGAGGATTGAGAGGAGATCACACTTGTGTCTAAGGCCCCCGGAAAGGAAATATGATTCCGATCACAGATTTTTGAAATATTGATATCAAAGACGAGTTACGGCGTCTTCGGCAACTTGAGCATGGCGGGGAAGGACGCCTAAAAGCGTCTTCCGGCAGTTAAAGTGTTAAAATGTGTCTGTGAAGGTGCGGAGAGCGGATAAAGGAGGTACCGGAGTGTTCGTTCACTTGTAACTGCGGTTGAAGACGTTCCTGAAGAAGATACCGGTTTTTCCTGGTTTCAACCAGTTCCAGCCCAAGGTCCCAGCAGTTGGCCGTGTCGACCGGAGAAGCCATGTTCGAGTATCATTGGAATCTTTTTTATTTATAAAGTCATAGTTAGAGATGGTCCAAAATGATATTAGTTCTTTATTGGAATGGACCACTGGACCCTGTCGTACACAATCCAGTTTACACTTAGAGTGCCTAGAGTTTGTACTGTAGAGGTAAAATAGAGCTAAAATAGAGCTAAAAGTGGTGAATGGAAGAAAAGAAAAAGAAACAAGTCCAATTATGATGTTAATGAGTTAATTAGTTACAGTCCACAACCCAGCTCCTCCAGTCCACGGCAGTTGGCCCTGCCTGGTTGTGGAGCCTGATTGCCACCGGCACAAAGGACTGCCCGAAGCGCTTTGTGGTATGTCGGGGGGGGGGGGGGGGGGGGAGTCTGTAAGTCTGTGGCTAAACGTGGACCGTATTGCTCATCGTGGAGGGGGTGGCAGGGGTTCTCAAGGATAGCATACAGCTTCCTCCTCGTCCTCCCCTCCCCCACCACCTCCAGACGGTCCAGGTCCGCTCCCACCACACAGCTTGCTTTCTTGACCAGTTTGTTTATCTTGTCTGTGTTGGTGTCGGTGATACGCAGCTGGCCGACTGATTAACGCTCACCGCCTGCTGCTCACTGACCTACTGTGTGTCCATTCTTCCTTTCTGCTGCAGCAACTCTGTACTTTTGGTTAATAAAACCTTGTTAAACTTAGTACTTTTACATTTAGTCATTTAGCTGAGCGCTTTTATCCAAAGCGACTTACACGTTCTGTACGACAAGCCATCAGGAAGAAGGGCACAACTCTATCAGCTGAGCAACAATGTTCATCAGAGTGTTGAGTGCTACAGTGTAGGTTAGTTTATTAGGACAGGTGCATGACAGTAAGGTTAGTTAGGGTTATATATATATATTTTTTTTTCATTTCAGATAATGGTTGAAGAAGTGCGTCTTTAGTTCAAGGCTTCTCAGTGCGCAGTAATGAAGTGCCTGCAAACTAATTAAAAGGTGTCTGTGAAGGAGCGGATAGCAGACGTGGTACTTTTAGAACTTACTCACTCGGTACTTAGAAGACAATGACTTGTTTTTAGAGGTGGGCATAGATCATTTTTTTTAATCTAGATTAATCTATCTGCAATCCTGGAGATTAAAATGGCTAATTAAAAAAAAAAAAAAAAATCTGCCGAAGGCATTCAAAATATGTGTGTTCTACCCAAATAATGACCTTATAAAGTCCTTACTTTTTCTTTCCTCCTTATTATGTTTCTCAGGCCAGGTGGCCCATTACACCATGAGCCCATCTCCCGTTTCCAACATGCATTACAGACTGTTTGAAAAAGCTGTTTTGCTATGATAATTGGTAATGAAATATCAAAATAATGTTCAATAAGATGTACTTGTGTTTAATAAGTTGTTTTATTCAGAAGTTAACACAAATAAATAATATTACCAGTACAGTACAGTACTGCTCCAGTGGAGTTGCTCAGTGGCCAACAGTATCAGACTGTGGTTGTACTGGGCAGCTCCCAGGTGTGAATGGAACTGTGTGAATGTGAAGCAGGGCGTTCCTGAAAAAGAGCATCTGTGCTCAGAGAACCTACCCTGGGTAAATAAAGGTAAAAAAAAAAAAAAATGTAACTGCGTAATTATATTATCGCGCGATACTAGTATCGCGTTAACGCAGCACGTTAACGCCGTTAACGGCCCAGCTCTACTTATTTTCAAATGACTTTTCTTTAATTTCATAGTACATTCTTCATAGTGGAACTTCGTCTCTGTGTAGGACAAGGGTGTACTTTTCTGCACCGATATATATCAATTCATGGTGGAAACGTTTTTATTTTTTACGTAAAAGTAAAAGACAACATTCAGGTACCCGCTGACGCAAATATAATGGAATATAATACAGCGAGGCTCTCATTCTGTGTCGCTTTCAGATATTTATTCTCCTCTATCGTTTCTGCACATTCAAAACATATCACACGTGTTTTGGTTTTTTTTTTTTCAGAATCATGTACATAACAACAACAACAACAACAGTCAAAACCACAAGAAATTGCATCTTTATTAAAAATTAGGCTACTTGTATAGCTCTCATATTGTGAGATATTATCTCTTTTGGGGAGGGGGTTGTCTTTCATATTAGCTCAATATTGAGCGGGACATGTCCCCTGCTCCCCCCCCCCCCCCTTAAACCCTACACTGTAAGAAAAAAAGCTGCAAGAAAACGGTAAATGTCTGACATCAATGGTTTCCAAATACTTACTGTCAAATTACAGTAAAATCAAATACATTTACCCATTACAACCTTTATTTAATGGTTAATATTTTGATAAAAGGGGATTTACTGTATTTTCATGGCATTTACACTTAAAGTAGAAAAACAAAAGTAATCTGTAAAATAATACAGTGAATTTCCCGTGAAAAAACATAATTTTCTTTACAGTGTAGGCCTATAGGGAGGTGTAGTGGTTACTTCCTGGCCTATAGGGAGGTGTAGTGGTTACTTCCTGGCCTATAGGGAGGTGTAGTGGTTACTTCCTGGCCTATAGGGAGGTGTAGTGGTTACTTCCTGGCCTATAGGGAGGTGTAGTGGTTACTTCCTGGTCTATAGGGAGGTGTAGTGGTTACTTCCTGGTCTATAGGGGAGGTGTAGTGGTTACTTCCTGGTCTATAGGGAGGTGTAGTGGTTACTTCCTGGTCTATAGGGAGGTGTAGTGGTTACTTCCTGGCCTATAGGGAGGTGTAGTGGTTACTTCCTGGTCTATAGGGAGGTGTAGTGGTTACTTCCTGGTCTATAGGGGAGGTGTAGTGGTTACTTCCTGGTCTATAGGGAGGTGTAGTGGTTACTTCCTGGTCTATAGGGAGGTGTAGTGGTTACTTCCTGGTCTATAGGGAGGTGTAGTGGTTACTTCCTGGTCTATAGGGGAGGTGTAGTGGTTACTTCCTGGTCTATAGGGAGGTGTAGTGGTTACTTCCTGGTCTATAGGGAGGTGTAGTGGTTACTTCCTGGTCTATAGGGAGGTGTAGTGGTTACTTCCTGGTCTATAGGGAGGTGTAGTGGTTACTTCCTGGTCTATAGGGAGGTGTAGTGGTTACGTCCTGGTCTATAGGGAGGTGTAGTGGTTACTTCCTGGTCTATAGGGAGGTGTAGTGGTGACGTCATTGTTGTTTCCCCGCGCGCTCCACCCCTCTTGAAATGGCAGTGTATTCTCAATGGACACATTTCTAAATTGTCTCGTTTAAAACAAATAAAGCATGAACATTGGCACGGTGTACCTTTCTGTGCGTATTCATCCACAAGCTATAGCTCAACGTGAAACAATTCGCAATTAATCGTAAAATAATCATGTATAATAATTTTTATTTCAACCAAAAATGCTTACACAATAATGTTAGCGATAGAAGGGAACTCATTTTGTGCAAAAATGGAACGCTTGCCAATGTTCACGAGGCAGAATTATTACAATAGCCGATCATCCATTTTCCCCAATGATAAATCCATATATACGGGTGGACCTCGCGGGCGGTCCAGAGTGACGTCAGACCACACCTCCCTGTGAGGCCGGTCCCCAGGCCTCCGTCGTCCTCACCGCCGGCGAGCAGGGCCGCCTGACGTGGACGAACAGGGGAAGAATGGGAGTAGAAAAGCAATTTGCTAACTCCATAAATCCCTGCGCCCCCTGATGCACCCACCCCCCCCCCCCCCTCCCCCTCCCTTCCCGCGGTGACTGGGAGCTATTATTCAGAATCTGGTAACCGATGCTCTCTCCTATTATTAACATTAAATGGGTCGGCGTCTGCCGGTTGTCTCCGGTGACAGGTTTACGGTGATTGTTTACCGGCTGGCACCGCTGGTCCTTGCTCTCTGAGCCGGGGGTGAGGGCTAGCTCTCACCGTGCGGCTCTGTGCTGGCAGGTCAGCGCTCCGGAACGCGGCTGGGTGGGTGGGGGGGGGGATCGGGGAGAGAGCCTGGATCAGCTGTCTGCTTTCTCGTCCATTGGGGATCCACTGATAGAAGGTGCTGTAGGTGGTATTTTCTTTTGTTAAAATGAGTCGGCATGTTAAAAATATAATAGTTCTACATAGCTGACAGCCATCACTGATATAGAGTGTCTGGTCAGTAACATGGGTCTCCCAGTCCCTCCACTCTGCAGTAAACAGTCATCACTGATATAGAGTGTCTGGTCAGTAACATGGGTCTCCCAGTCCCTCCTGCTCTGCAGTAAACAGCCATCACTGATATAGAGTGTCTGGTCAGTAACATGGGTCTCCCAGTCCCTCCACTCTGCAGTAAACAGCCATCACTGATACAGAGTGTCTGGTCAGTAACATGGGTCTCTCAGTCCCTCCACTCTGCAGTAAACAGTCATCACTGATATAGAGTGTCTGGTCAGTAACATGGGTCTCTCAGTCCCTCCACTCTGCAGTAAACAGCCATCACTGATACAGAGTGTCTGGTCAGTAACATGGGTCTCCCAGTCCCTCCGCTCTGCAGTAAACAGTCATCACTGATACAGAGTGTCTGGTCAGTAACATGGGTCTCTCAGTCCCTCCACTCTGCAGTAAACAGCCATCACTGATATAGAGTGTCTGGTCAGTAACATGGGTCTCCCAGTCCCTCCACTCTGCAGTAAACAGACATCACTGATATAGAGTGTCTGGTCAGTAACATGGGACTCCCAGTCCCTCCACTCTGCAGTAAACAGTCATCACTGATACAGAGTGTCTGGTCAGTAACATGGGTCTCTCAGTCCCTCCACTCTGCAGTAAACAGTCATCACTGATATAGAGTGTCTGGTCAGTAACATGGGTCTCCCAGTCCCTCCACTCTGCAGTAAACAGACATCACTGATATAGAGTGTCTGGTCAGTAACATGGGTCTCCCAGTCCCTCCACTCTGCAGTAAACAGCCATCACGGATATAGAGTGTCTGGTCAGTAACATGGGTCTCCCAGTCCCTCCACTCTGCAGTAAACAGTCATCACTGATATAGAGTGTCTGGTCAGTAACATGGGTCTCCCAGTCCCTCCACTCTGCAGTAAACAGTCATCACTGATATAGAGTGTCTGGTCAGTAACATGGGTCTCCCAGTCCCTCCACTCTGCAGTAAACAGTCATCACTGATATAGTGTCTGGTCAATAACATGGGTCTCCCAGTCCCTCCTGCTCTGCAGTAAACAGCCATCACTGATATAGAGTGTCTGGTCAGTAACATGGGTCTCCCAGTCCCTCCACTCTGCAGTAAACAGTCATCACTGATATAGAGTGTCTGGTCAGTAACATGGGTCTCCCAGTCCCTCCGCTCTGCAGTAAACAGTCATCACTGATACAGAGTGTCTGGTCAGTAACATGGGTCTCTCAGTCCCTCCACTCTGCAGTAAACAGCCATCACTGATATAGAGTGTCTGGTCAGTAACATGGGTCTCCTAGTCCCTCCACTCTGCAGTAAACAGTCATCACTGATACAGAGTGTCTGGTCAGTAACATGGGTCTCTCAGTCCCTCCACTCTGCAGTAAACAGTCATCACTGATATAGAGTGTCTGGTCAGTAACATGGGTCTCCCAGTCCCTCCACTCTGCAGTAAACATTCATCACTGATACAGTGTCTGGTCAGTAACATGGGTCTCTCAGTCCCTCCACTCTGCAGTAAACAGCCATCACTGATATAGAGTGTCTGGTCAGTAGCATGGGTCTCCCAGTCCCTCCACTCTGCAGTAAACAGCCATCACTGATATATAGTGTCTGGGCAGTAACATGGGTCTCTCAGTCCCTCCACTCTGCAGTAAACAGCCATCACTGATATAGAGTGTCTGGTCAGTAACATGGGTCTCCCAGTCCCTCCACTCTGCAGTAAACAGCCATCACTGCAGGGGCGTAATTATGGGGGGGGGACACAGGGGACATGTCCCCTGCATGTTTTCAGAAGGCAGTTATTGTCCCCCGCACATTTTTACCGTCCAAAAACAATGTTACATGATAATAAACGGTGACGCAACGCGGCACTGCAGATTTACCCTACTCTTGGAATTCATTGCCAGATCCTCAAAGTCATAGGGGCGCTGTCTCGATAATGCAGTGTTATTAAAGCAGCGTGTAGCCGACGCATGAACCAGTTGGGATTCGAATAGACGCGGCCTGGAAGCGTCAACGCGGAACTGGAAATCCGTTGGTAAAGAAATAGCGGCCTGGAATAGTTTTTGGGACGCTCTCAATTCGCAGTAAAGGAATATATCTGCGGTTTCCCTGGCGGATGGCGAACAAGCCAGCCGGTTCTACTATGACATCATACTTAACTTAAACTTGAACACGGAGGCAGTTACAAGAACTATCCGAGCCCCCGGGAGGGTGGTCGAATACCTTTTGCATGTCGGCGTCTCTGCGATGTATGCAGGGAACGAATTGCAGAGGGAAGTGGAGAGCTGCCTGTCGCCCATTCTAACGCAGGAGTCCTGGACCCCCGACAGGTAAGGTAAGCGATTTTAGATGTATCACTTTGGAAGTGTGCGGCTGTTGTCCGAATACTAGTGAATATTGAAAAATAAAGGCACGACATTTAGAGACGCCCCCGCAGTAAACAGCCATCACTGATATAGATAATCTGGTCAGTAACATGGGTCTCCCAGTCCCTCCTGCTCTGCAGTAAACAGTTATCACTGATATAGAGTGTCTGGTCAGTAACATGGGTCTCCCAGTCCCTCCACTCTGCAGTAAACAGTCATCACTGATATAGAGTGTCTGGTCAGTAACATGGGTCTCCCAGTCCCTCCACTCTGCAGTAAACAGTCATCACTGATATAGAGTGTCTGGTCAGTAACATGGGTCTCTCAGTCCCTCCTGCTCTGCAGTAAACAGTTATCACTGATATAGAGTGTCTGGTCAGTAACATGGGTCTCCCAGTCCCTCCACTCTGCAGTAAACAGTCATCACTGATATAGAGTGTCTGGTCAGTAACATGGGTCTCTCAGTCCCTCCTGCTCTGCAGTAAACAGTTATCACTGATATAGAGTGTCTGGTCAGTAACATGGGTCTCCCAGTCCCTCCACTCTGCAGTAAACAGTCATCACTGATATAGAGTGTATGGTCAGTAACATGGGTCTCCCAGTCCCTCCTGCTCTGCAGTAAACAGTTATCACTGATATAGAGTGTCTGGTCAGTAACATGGGTCTCCCAGTCCCTCCACTCTGCAGTAAACAGTCATCACTGATATAGAGTGTCTGGTCAGTAACATGGGTCTCCCAGTCCCTCCGCTCTGCAGTAAACAGCCATCACTGATATAGAGTGTCTGGTCAGTAACATGGGTCTCCCAGTCCCTCCACTCTGCAGTAAACAGCCATCACTGATATAGAGTGTCTGGTCAGTAACATGGGTCTCCCAGTCCCTCCACTCTGCAGTAAACAGCCATCACTGATATAGAGTGTCTGGTCAGTAACATGGGTCTCCCAGTGTGTCGTGGGGGGATGAGTCTATGGCTGAACGTGCTCCTCATCCTGGCTACGGTAGCTCCTCATAGAGGGGGTGGGCGGGGGTCTGGGGGGGGGGGGGGGGGTACTGATAGGGGTATGGGGTATCGGGCTAGTACCAGGCTTAAACAGGATGTCGTATCGGAGATTTTCCCCAGTAACATATTTAACATGTCAGAAACGTGTGTAACTTGTCAGAGATCAAAACAAGGAAGCTTGACACTGTCAATGTTTGACACGTAGAAGCATGTGAGATATAGTATTCACTCCTTCACATGAATAATATATCAATAATATGAACGGTCCAAGTCTGTCGCTCAATGACAGTAATGCATCAGGTCAGCACTCAGGTATCAGCTGTTAGAATCAGGAATCAACAGGTAGAAAGCGGTATTGCTAGTCATTTATAAAGACGGAGAGAGAGAGGGACAAAATTGGGTGTCTATGCATACGAACGTTAGGGTGTTTGTGTTTATGTGTACGAATGTTAGGGTGTTTGTGTCTATGCGTACGAACGTTAGGGTTTTTGTGTCTATGCGTACACACATTAGAGGGTGTTTGTGTCTATGCGTACGCACATTAGAGGGTGTTTGTGTCTATGCGTACGAACATTAGAAGAGGGTGTTTGTGTCTATGCGTACGCACATTAGAGGGTGTTTGTGTCTATGCGTACGCACATTAGTGGGTGTTTGTGTCTATGCATATGCACATTAGAGGGTGTTTGTGTCTATGCATACGAACATTAGAGGGTGTTTGTGTCTATGCGTACGAACATTAGTGGGTGTTTGTGTCTATGCATACGCACATTAGTGGGTGTTTGTGTCTATGTGTATGAACATTAGAAGAGGGGTGTTTGTGTCTATGCGTACGCACATTAGAGGGTGTATGCGAGACAGAGGACGTGTGAATGAGATAAAAAGGAGTATCTGTCTATTCACGTGTGCGTCTGGTTTGCCTGTGTGCAGAATGTACGTGCCGAGACTTGTTTTGTTTCTTGTTGCATCCCCCTGTGGCCGTGTGTAGCACGTGCTGCTCACTGCTGCCCGTCCACCAGCCGTCTCCCGGCCGGTACAGAGAGACTCAGAAGGAGCTTCTATCCCCAGGCAAGCGCTACCGGAGTCTCATGGCCGGTACAGAGAGACTCAGAAGGAGCTTCTACCCCCAGGCAAGCGCTACCGGAGTCTCATGGCCGGTACAGAGAGACTCAGAAGGAGCTTCTATCCCCAGGCAAGCGCTACCGGAGTCTCATGGCCGGTACAGAGAGACTCAGAAGGAGCTTCTACCCCCAGGCAAGCGCTACCCGGAGTCTCATGGCCGGTACAGAGAGACTCAGAAGGAGCTTCTATCCCCAGACAAGCGCTACCGGAGTCTCATGGCCGGTACAGAGAGACTCAGAAGGAGCTTCTATCCCCAGGCAAGCGCTACCGGAGTCTCATGGCCGGTACAGAGAGACTCAGAAGGAGCTTCTATCCCCAGGCAAGCGCTACCGGAGTCTCATGGCCGGTACAGAGAGACTCAGAAGGAGCTTCTATCCCCAGACAAGCGCTACCGGAGTCTCATGGCCGGTACAGAGAGACTCAGAAGGAGCTTCTATCCCCAGGCAAGCGCTACCGGAGTCTCATGGCCGGTACAGAGAGACTCAGAAGGAGCTTCTATCCCCAGGCAAGCGCTACCGGAGTCTCATGGCCGGTACAGAGAGACTCAGAAGGAGCTTCTATCCCCAGGCGAGCGCTACCGGAGTCTCATGGCCGGTACAGAGAGACTCAGAAGGAGCTTCTATCCCCAGGCGAGCGCTACCGGAGTCTCATGGCCGGTACAGAGAGACTCAGAAGGAGCTTCTATCCCCAGGCAAGCGCTACCGGAGTCTCATGGCCGGTACAGAGAGACTCAGAAGGAGCTTCTATCCCCAGGCAAGCGCTACCGGAGTCTCATGGCCGGTACAGAGAGACTCAGAAGGAGCTTCTACCCCCAGGCAAGCGCTACCGGAGTCTCATGGCCGGTACAGAGAGACTCAGAAGGAGCTTCTATCCCCAGACAAGCGCTACCGGAGTCTCATGGCCGGTACAGAGAGACTCAGAAGGAGCTTCTATCCCCAGGCAAGCGCTACCGGAGTCTCATGGCCGGTACAGAGAGACTCAGAAGGAGCTTCTATCCCCAGGCAAGCGCTACCGGAGTCTCATGGCCGGTACAGAGAGACTCAGAAGGAGCTTCTATCCCCAGACAAGCGCTACCCGGAGTCTCATGGCCGGTACAGAGAGACTCAGAAGGAGCTTCTATCCCCAGGCAAGCGCTACCGGAGTCTCATGGCCGGTACAGAGAGACTCAGAAGGAGCTTCTATCCCCAGGCAAGCGCTACCCGGAGTCTCATGGCCGGTACAGAGAGACTCAGAAGGAGCTTCTATCCCCAGGCCATCAGGATGCTCAATGACAATAACACTATGTAACAAACCATCAAATACACTCACAGCACACACTCACTTTAAACAAACACTCACCATACCACCCACTTTACTCACTTTAGACACTTTAGACACTTTAACACACTTTTATATTTATTGGTAAAGAGATTTGCACTACAACTCATACCTCATTGCACCTTACCCCAAGTTGTACCTCATCCCATTTCTGCATTGTGCTGCATATTGTATTGTAATTCAGTTACAAATTTTTTCTACTCTGTATTGCATATTGTATATATGTATATTGAGCACTTTTGTTTACACTTGTTTACGTACTTTTGACTTTCTATTTTATACTTTATCAATTTTTTTATCTAGCACACTCATCATCATCATCATCAAACCTTTATTTGAATAGGCAGGTTAATTAAGAATAAGTTCTTATTTTCAATAACGGCCTATTTGGGGGTAAAAAGCCCCCTAGGGGAAAGGGGATGGGGGATAAAATCAGATAAATAAAAATAAAACACAAAGGAACATTATTAAAAAGGCAGGACATACATACAGAGCAACAACTGAACTGAACAACAGCTGGCGGACAACAGAACAATAGTGGCAGCATGGTGTTAGCACACGGAGAAACATCTACATGAGCGCTCTAGGGAGTTTGTTAAAGTTTCCTTAAACAATCGAATTGAAATAAACGTTTCCATATTTAAGGTTTTTTGTAGTGTGTTCCAGCTATCAGCTGCCGCGTACTGAAAGGAGGAACGGCCTTGTGAGGAGTTGGCATGGGGGGCGTTTACCAGGATATGTGTGGCTGACCGGGTGTGGTCATTTGGGAGTGGACGAGGGTGGACTAGGCGAGTAAGGTGAGGGGGAGTACGGCCTAGAAGTGTTTTATATACAAAGGCCAGCCAGTGGATGTTGCGTCCAGGAGCAAAACAGAAAAAAGCATTTCATATAAAAGTATTCTGTATTTTTGTATTGACAACTAATAAGGAAACTTGAACTTGAACTTGAAATTCCTCGCTCAGAAAGAGGGGGCTGGGAGGAGGAGAGGCGTGTGATTCCTCTCAGAAAGAGGAGGCTGGGAGGAGAGGCGTGTGATTCCTCTCAGAAAGAGGGGGCTGGGAGGAGGAGAGGCGTGTGATTCCTCTCAGAAAGAGGGGGCTGGGAGGAGGAGAGGCGTGTGATTCCTCTCAGAAAGAGGGGGCTGGGAGGAGAGGCATGTGATTCCTCTCAGAAAGAGGGGGCT
>NC_140180.1:3440623-3451926 GCF_963971535.1 Notolepis coatsorum | reverse complement strand
AATGGCAGGGCCACCAGGACCAGAGGCAACAAAGCAGCCCACAGAAAAGCCCCCCCCCCCCCCCCCCACCAGGCACAATGACAGGCACGGTGCCACAATGGTGGATGGCAACGCGAACGACACACCCAGGGGCGTAGCTGGGGGGGGGGGGGGGGGTAGCTTAGGATGATTCCAAGGGCCCAGCACTGGGAGGGGGGCCCAAAATTTTTTTTTTTTTTTTTTATTTTTTTTACTAGACATCACTCAGGTGTATTATTGATGCTCTCATTGATACTATGTTTGTTTCTGAAGTGTGTGTGTGTGTGTGTGTGTGTGTGTGTGTGTGTGTGTGTGTGTGTGTGTGTGTGTGTGTGTGTGTGAGATATATAGAGAGAGAGGGGGGGCTTTGGTAGACTATTGCATTGGTCCATTCATTGAAGATGAAAGCAATGCGACATCCTTTACTAGGCTCACCCACCAACAGTGCAGGTGCTGAACTGCTGATCCGAATGTATAGGTAAAAACCATATTATGCGTTTTCATCAAAAAAAAAAGGCAAAAAAAATGTCCGCTCGCGCGCTTACGCACGCTCGCATTCACTGGGGGCCTACAAATACATTCTTTCATGGGGCCCAGAATCTGGAGCTACACCCCTGGACACACCACCTCAAAATGTTCCCCGTTTGCCAAAAGTATACACCCCTCTTGACCAACCCCCGATATGCCGGTCCAGAAAAAAACCTTCTTCCAATAGTCTCAGTATTAGATCATAATCATAGGTCATAGCTGTTCATGTACTGAGGAGGAGTTGAACAGTGTAATGATGAATAATTGATTTCCTCTACGTATTCATCATTCATGTTGAAAATAAATATTTAATTGCTGTCCAAAATGTTAATGATCAGGGGACTATTTCTAAAGTTCAATAAGATAAGTTTATTACACGTATGAATCCATACAGATTATAAAACAATAGTCAAAAGATCATTGGCTCTATAGAGATTAGGCCTAGAACAGTCCATTGTACTGACACTGAGAGGAGGAGATCTCTAGCCCTTCTGTCCCCTTAGCGACTATTTTGTGTTTTTTGCCTATATGTATTTGTGTTTCTGTGTACAACGATGGCTGTGTTGATTATTATGTCATGAAATTGGGTCAGATTGGTCATCTTTGATATATATATTCAATATATAAAAGGATCATCATTAGAATACCTCTAGAAAAAAAGTTATACACTTTAGCCTGGCAAAAACCTTGGTGGTTTTTTTCTTTCCATTAGGGTTAGGGTTAGGGTTAGGGTTAGGGTTACCCAGACAGAAAGATTAGGAGAAGGTAAAATCTCATCCCTGTGCCCGTGCCCACCCCAACACTTGCTCAACAGTCCCCTAACCTAACCCTAACCCTAACCCTAACCCCAACACTAACCCTAACCCTAACCCTAACCATAACCCTACAAACGGAAATATTTGGAATCTTTGATAGATATGTTGAGTTAGGTTCATAGTGGTATTCATAAAAAAAGAATTGGAACGAAATATTACAAATTAAGTTTTTTATGACCTTGAACGTGATGCAATCTTTTCATGCACTAAGGTGACAACTCTGCTAAATCGTTAGGGGGGCATAAGTGCTAGACAGACAGACAGAACACGTCACTTAGTTGGGTTTCTTAGCCTTCTTGCTCTTCGTGGTTTTCAAATGGAACTTGCGGCTCTTATTCCAATCCCCCCCCCACAGACAGAAGGGAAGCGACAGGGGAGTGAAGGGACAGACAGTCTTGTTTCATTTCAAACCTTTACGAGGTTTCCCTCATTTACAGTCGCGTCGAGTGTACTGTACATACGGAAATGAGCAAAAAAGGAAAAGCATATAAAATCACACAGCATATGCTGTAGAATCATAACAAAGAGACAACAAGACGAGGCAAATAGCAAGGATATAGCAAATCAATTAAAACACGTACAACTTTGATTGACAAAGGTTGGAGATCAAGGTTTTAAACTCTGCAACATACTGTAGGAGATCATCTCAAGCTTTATATGTTGGAGTTCATTCCATGAGCTAGAGGGGCATCATAGCAAAATGTAGATTTACACTGTTCAGAGCAAACTCAGGGGATCTTAAGGACCAACCAGTCACTAGAACAGGTTCCATAGGGTCCAGTGTTCCATTCCAATACTGATGTAGTATAAGGAGGTAGCTTACCAATAATGATGTAGTATAAGGAGGTAGCTTACCAATACTGATGTAGTATAAGGAGGTAGCTTACCAATAATGATGTAGTATAAGGAGGTAGCTTACCAATAATGATGTAGTATAAGGAGGTAGCTTACCAATAATGATGTAGTATAAGGAGGTAGCTTACCAATACTGATGTAGTATAAGGAGGTAGCTTACCAATAATGATGTAGTATAAGGAGGTAGCTTACCAATAATGATGTAGTATAAGGAGGTAGCTTACCAATAATGATGTAGTATAAGGAGGTAGCTTACCAATAATGATGTAGTATAAGGAGGTAGCTTACCAATAATGATGTAGTATAAGGAGGTAGCTTACCAATAATGATGTAGTATAAGGAGGTAGCTTACCAATAATGATGTAGTATAAGGAGGCAGCTTACCAATAATGATGTAGTATAAGGAGGTAGCTTACCAATAATGATGTAGTATAAGGGCTTGTGTCCATAGCGGACGTTTTATGAGTTGTCAGCTCCTTCCTGTCATTCATTTCTATGCTGGAGACGCGACAGGCGCGCTCCTTTTCCCAGCCCCGCGCCTCGCGCTTATGAGCTCTCTGCGGCAGCGTTTTTGGGCGGAGCGCTCCCAGCGCATAAAGTTGAAACTAGTTCAACTTTTGGAAAGGAGCGCGCTCATCAAGGTAATCAACATCGAGGAAGGGGCGGAGCCGCCGCAGTCGCGAGACCCAGGAAAACGCTCAAAGAGCTTTTCTTTTTTTTTTTTTTTTAATTGGTCCGCCTTGAAAAAAACCTCCGCTATGGACACAAGCCCTAAGGAGGTAGCTTACCAATAATGATGTAGTATAAGGAGGTAGCTTACCAATACTGATGTAGTATAAGGAGGTAGCTTACCAATACTGATGTAGTATAAGGAGGTAGCTTACCAATAATGATGTAGTATAAGGAGGTAGCTTACCAATACTGATGTAGTATAAGGAGGTAGCTTACCAATAATGATGTAGTATAAGGAGGCAGTTTACCAATAATGATGTAGTATAAGGAGGTAGCTTACCAATACTGATGTAGTATAAGGAGGTAGCTTACCAATAATGATGTAGTATAAGGAGGCACTTTACCAATAATGATGTAGTATAAGGAGGTAGCTTACCAATACTGATGTAGTATAAGGAGGTAGCTTACCAATACTGATGTAGTATAAGGAGGTAGCTTACCAATAATGATGTAGTATAAGGAGGTAGCTTACCAATAATGATGTAGTATAAGGAGGTAGCTTACCAATAATGATGTAGTATAAGGAGGTAGCTTACCAATAATGATGTAGTATAAGGAGGTAGCTTACCAATAATGATGTAGTATAAGGAGGTAGCTTACCAATACTGATGTAGTATAAGGAGGTAGCTTACCAATACTGATGTAGTATAAGGAGGTAGCTTACCAATAATGATGTAGTATAAGGAGGTAGCTTACCAATAATGATGTAGTATAAGGAGGTAGCTTACCAATAATGATGTAGTATAAGGAGGTATCTTACCAATAATGATGTAGTATAAGGAGGTAGCTTACCAATAATGATCTAGTTAGTATACCAATTACCTCCTTATAAGGTAATGAACAAATACTAGTGTTTGTTGCATCTCTCCATCAGCGAGGACCAACCAACTTTCTGATAAAGGACACAGTCTATCTATAATTAGTGATGAATCTGAGGGCAGAGTGATATACACTATACAGAGTCCAGGGATTTTAGAGATGAGGCCGCAGCATGCCTATAAATTACATCACCATAGTCCAGGACTGATAAGAAAACTGCTTTAACAACTCTCTTCCTACTAATCAAAGAAAAGCTGCTTCTGTTTCTGTATAGGAAGCCAATTTTCTGTCGCAGTCCGAGACGCAGTCGGAGAGACAGACGTGCTTCCCCTGCTGATTTTGAGTGATTCTTGTGAGTGCTCTGATTAATAAATGTATTATTTGATTTTGAAACAGTAGTTCGCCGCATGGTGTTGTTATTTTGCCTTTTTTCGACGCTATTGTGTGGTTAAATCAGTTAACTTAATTGTTCATTGAAAACAAACCCCCTCGCAATTTTTAACATCCCCCTCACTTTATCCTGGTGCCAGGCCTGAGTAGTAGTAATAACAGTAGTAGTAATAGTATTAGTAGTAATAGTATTAGTAGTAGTACTAATTGTAGTAGTAGTAGTAGTAATAGTAGTAGTAGTAGTAGTAGTAGTAGTAGTAGTAGTAGTAATAGTATTAGTAGTAATAGTATTAGTAGTAGTACTAATTGTAGTAGTAGTAGTAGTAGTAGTAGTAGTAGTAGTAGTAGTAGTAATAGTAGTAGTAATAGTAGAAGTAGTAGTAATAGTAATAGTAATAGTAGTAGTAGTAGTAGTAGTAGTAGTAGTAGTAGTAGTAGTAGTAGTAGTAATAGTAGTAGTAATAGTAGAAGTAGTAGTAATAGTAATAGTAGTAGTAGTAGTAGTAGTAGTAGTAGTAGTAGTAGTAGTAGTAGTAGTAGTAGTAGTAATAGTAATAGTAATAGTAGTAGTAGTAGTAGTAGTAGTAGTAGTAGTAGTAGTAGTAGTAATAGTAATAGTAGTAGTAATAGTAGAAGTAGTAGTAATAGTAATAGTAGTAGTAGTAATAGTAATAGTAATAGTAGTAGTAGTAGTAGTAGTAGTAATAGTAGAAGTAGTAGTGGTGGTAGTAATCAGGGACTTACATAGGTGAGGTGAGGTGGCTCTATTGTTTGTATTTGTAGCTGGAAGTGGTAGTTGAGAAATGTGGTTTGGTACATAGTGGTAGATAGAGGTACATGGTCTGAAAAGTTTGGAAACCTCTGAATTAGACCACACAGCTAGTTGGATTTGACCACAACTAGCTGAATTAGACCACGGCTAGCTAAATTAGACCACGGCTAGCTAAATTAGACCACGGCTAGCTGAATTAGACCACGGCTAGCTCAATTAGACCACGGCTAGCTCAATTAGACCACGGCTAGCTAAATTAGACCACGGCTAGCTGAATTAGACCACGGCTAGCTGAATTAGACCACGGCATTAGACCACGGCTAGCTGAATTAGACCACGGCTAGCTGAATTAGACCACGGCTAGCTGAATTAGACCACGGCTAGCTAAATTAGACCACGGCTAGCTGAATTAGACCACGGCTAGCTGAATTAGACCACGGCTAGCTAAATTAGACCACGGCTAGCTCAATTAGACCACGGCTAGCTGAATTAGACCACGGCTAGCTGAATTAGACCACGGCTAGCTGAATTAGACCACGGCTAGCTAAATTAGACCACGGCTAGCTGAATTAGACCACGGCTAGCTGAATTAGACCACGGCTAGCTGAATTAGACCACGGCTAGCTAAATTAGACCGCGGCTAGCTCAATTAGACCACGGCTAGCTGAATTAGACCACGGCTAGCTAAATTAGACCGCGGCTAGCTCAATTAGACCACGGCTAGCTGAATTAGACCACGGCTAGCTCAATTAGACCACGGCTATCCGAATTAGACCACGGCTAGCTGAATTAGACCACGGCTAGCTTTAATGATCAGGAGACTATTTCTTTTTTTGATCTACTTTTTCTCCCCATTTTTCTATTTTTCTCCCGTCCCCAATTTCGCATTGTCCAATTCTACCCTCCCCTGTCTCGAACGTTGTTAGGCCATGCCTCCCACTGGCCGGCTGCAGTGTGGACGAAGCCTTGCATCACGTGTCCCCTCCGGTACTCGAGGAGGCAGCCGTCGCCTCTTTTCACCTGCACAGCGCGATCTCTCAGCGGCGAGGGTCTGCGTGGGAGGGATACGCCGCCCTCGTCGCTTCCTGATTCTACTGCGCAGGCGCACCAACCGACCTGTAGGAGTCGCTGTCCACAACGTCCGATCCCCACCCACCAGCTTCCCACCCCCTAATACTGCCAATTGTACTAGTATGAACGACCAGCCAAGCTGGTAGCAACGCCGAGAGCTGGGCTCGAACCCAGCATATCCTGCGTTGGTAGCGAGCGCCTTGCCCACTGCGCCACCTAGCCGCCCGCATCAGGAGACTATTTCTAAAGTTTCTCTAGTTATTTATTTTTTTATCTACAGTTGTCTTTGGTAACTTGTAGAAGATGACAGAAAGGCAACCTTTTAGTAGAGAAAAAAGGTGAAACTAATTCAGTTGTCGTCATGTCAAATCAATGAGTGTTTTGTTTATTGTTTATTCAAATCCACCAGCAGCTGTTCTCCCTGGGGTCCACGTGGAACAAAGCAAATACATAAATATAACTATATTTACAAAGATTTAACAAAAGAAGAGAAACCAATTAAGTAACAAACACTTAAAAAAAAAAAAGTCGAACACAAAGAAAGAGAAAATAATGGACGTCACGTTTTCAAATAGAAAGTGACGTTAAGAATTACACACACACAAACACGCATAAACAAATAGTTGACACATTGAAATAGTGAAATATCAATCAAAAATAACGTCAAAATAATGTGAGTATGATTTCTGCCATAAAGGAGGAGGCTGTTGTGGCTCCTTCCTCCAGCGCAGGCATATGACCGGCTTTACTCTACGAGCTTCATCCTAACAAGGTCCTGTTAATATCACTTCTTCTCCCAAGGCATGCAGGGGATTATGAATTTCAAAGGCGAAGCACATTCTCGTAGTGGGAGCGCAACCAATTTGCAACATCTGGTCATTTTAGTGTTAGCAGTGTGGCTCTTAATTAGGCAAATTAGCACAACATATAATCCCCCCCCGTGTGTAGCCGCGTACGGCAGTATATTACCACAGCCTCACCGTTAAAGAGGAGCCTCTTCACCGTAGGCTTTTTATTTGTGTGTGTGTGAAAATAAAGACGACACTTACAGTAAGAGGTTTATGATGTTACCTCACCGTGTGAAGTAAACACTGCTTCTGATATTACTGTAGTGGATTTGTAAACATAGTACACGACATTATATTCTATCTATACAAACTATAACTATAAGCTATAACTATGAATATAAACTACAACTATAAAGTAGATAAGCTATAAATAAACTATAATCTATGACCTAAAAGGATTAACTAAACTATAAAACTAAACATAATACACAATGTATATAATATATATTTTTATTATTATTATGTTTTTGGTAGATTTTTATTGTTTTTTTTTTTTTACTACCGGGCAGTCCGGTAGAGAGAGAGAGAGAGAGAGAGAGAGAGAGAGAGAGCGAGAGAGAGGAAGAACGGGAGACAGAGCAGGGGAAGACATTCGGCACAGAACGGGAATCGAACCCGGGTCGGCCGTGCCGCGATGCAGCGTGTTATACGTGGTTCGCCACTCGGGGGCGCCACCCCACAATGTATATTCTATCTATACAAACTTTGCTATGCTAACTGTCTGTATGAATAGCTATAAACGATATAGACTATAGACTATAAACTAGACTATACACAATGTATAATTCTATCTATACAAACGTATACAATACAAGGTATACGATAGCAGCAGTGTGTGCGTGTAATAACGTGTGCTTGTGTGGCTTTTGTGTGTAATGCTTGTGTGATGATTTAGAGTCTTGTGGTACTAAAGGTGTGTCTTCTCACCACGGAGGCTATCCCCAGTCGTTTAGAAAACAGGTTGTGGAGTAGATAACTATAGTTTAATGACTCGTTTAACTACAAGTTGCAGTAGTTGGGTGATAGTCAACATTATTCAATGACAGGAGGAATAAGGCCTGCTGGTCTCGTGCTGCTAAGCATTCTGGGAACTCTCGACAGTGGCTTTGCTTCAAACGGCTATAAAGAGATAAATGTTACCACCGCTGGGAGGAAACGATTGAGATCTAATCTCCAGCTCCTCCTCAAACGTCTTGGAAAGCAGTTAATTTAAATAAAACAACAGGACCTCTAATTCGCTACCGATCCATATAAAATTGTATGATTGTGAGATTTCTAACCAGTATGAAATGTGCCTGTTGGCCTTTTACATGGAACTGTGGATGCTGACGCTGATATTGATGTTGATATTGATGCTGATATTGATGCCGATGCTGATATTGACGGTGATGCTGATGTTGACACTGATGTAGATGCTGATGTAAAGACACTTTTAACTGCTGCTGTGACCCACCCGCATATTTATATCGTAAACACTCTGGATCCTACTACACTGTGAATCGGAACGTGCAATTAACGCCAATGTTACTCACTGTGCCTGGTATATCCATACGATTTAGGCGAAGCTCAGCAGATCAGAACACCACAGAGGAGAGTCCAGTCCACCCACTCCTGCCATCCAACCCAAGAAACGGAACCCCCGCATATCTCAGGTCCACCGCACATAAATACATTATTATTCTCTAAGATCAGCAGCTCCGATGACCTCTAAGCGATGAATGTATGTATGTAACCTTTCCATCTCCATGTGAGATGTGATTTCATTGTTACATAACGGTGGTGTTGAGTATGAACCGTCCCTGTCTCGCTAAAGACCTGGAATCTTTGGTCACTTTTAAGTCCTTTCTTTCAACTCAATACTACGCCCGCACCGATCTGGTTTAAGAGCCAATTGCAGCACAGTTTCAGCCATCACATTAGTTTAATTACAAATTATATAAGTTCAGCACTAGACAAGAGGAGCCATTGTGCCGCCCTGTTTATTGATCTGTCAAAAAGCTTTCGATACAGTCGATCACCACATGCTCTTAAAGAGCGTGTCTAATATTGGTTTGGATAGAGGTGCGTGTGTTTATTTGTCTGATAGGCGACTGTGTGTGAAGTCGGGGTTCAGCTCAATCTGAATTTCTTTTAATAACTAAAGGAGTGCCACAGGGTTCACTTCTCTGTCCTCTCCTCTTCACCATTCATAGATAAGATGATTAGGGATGCTCGATATTGCCTTTTTTACCGATACCGATATACCGATATTGTCCAACTCTTAATTTCCGATACCGATATCAACCGATACCGATATATGCGGGGTTTCCCCCCCCAAAAAATGGAATAATTTCAAGTAATTAACATTACATATCTCTTGTTGTGGAATTAACACAACATTATGCATACTTTTGACAATAAATAAAATCAGAATTTGTTCTTACTTGCTTGCCTGGGTAAATAAAGGTCATAGAAATGTACAAAAAAAAAAAAAAAAAAAAAATTGAAAACCGATACCGATATTTTCCGATATCACATTTTAATGCCGATATCGGCCGATAATATCGGTAGGCCGATAATATCGGACATCCCTAAAGATGATCCTTTATTGATCCCCTTGGGGAAATTCGGGTGTCAAAGCAGCATCGGGGGGGGGGGGGGGGGATACAGGGTGGGGGATGCATTAGCTTCACAGTCCTATACAGTCCAGTATCTATATACACTATAGATACACTTAAAGTATAGATCATACAAATACAATATAATATCAACAAATAAAGTACAAACACAAGATAGTCCAGTGATGAGAGTCCAGTGTTATGAGTCTCTAGTGCAAAATACAAGATAGTCAGTACGGTGATGTGAGTCTCTCTAGTTCTCGAGTCCCGAGTTCTGACCAGTGATAGTTCTGGCAGCAGATCTGGCCGTACACATATATACATTATTGTCTCTTCCTTGAATGGTTGTAAAGCCCATTTGTACACGGATGATACTATTGTCTATCGGCAGTGTTGTAATCGAGTGACTAAATCTAGAGTCCGAGTCGAGTCTCGAGTCCTACAGTGTTCGAGTCCAAGTCCGAGTCACCAAAGAAGAGCCCAATAAGTCAAGTCCGAGTCGAGTCCCCATTATTACCCTAGTCCGAGTCCAAGTCCAGGTCATCGCGGGTTGAGTCCACTCCACTCTGGCGGTCAAAGAGCTGACGTACAAAAAAAAAAAAGGTCAACATTAAACATAAATGACACGGCGGTCACCGTTTCAAAGGGAGTTTATTTACTTTGTGACACAATAGCCAAACAAATGCACTATAGCCGTCAATATCTTATGACCAAATGATTACCAAAAAAAAAAAAAACTGTATTTATCAATTAACAAGTCCGAGTCCTCATCTGCACCTTCCTAGTCCGAACGCTCGAGTCCCACAGCGCCGCGTCACGCTGCTGAGTCCGTACAGGTGGCCATTGAGAACCTACAACTTGCCTTTTAATGATCCACAATAAAATCCCATTAACCTTAAATTGGTTCTTAACTCAATCAGCACCGGACCCGAGAATAGTCGGGGTTATCTCGCCAACCGCTCAGCGCCATACCCGAGTATAGTCGGGTTTTCATCGTTATTTCTTTTGTTCGATATTTTTATTTATTTATCTCACACGGACCTCGGGGGTTACCATAGTAGGGAATCACTCTGAGATAGCTAGAGTGCAATACCGGCCGCATCCTGCTAGGTGGCAGTATCGCCCACCCTTCGAAAACCTTTTTTTCACACCCGGTGTTACATTTAATTCACACCGTTTTTTTGGGTCAGGCGAGTCCAGCGACACGATGGACACCAATACTGGAAATCGTAATCAGACAATTGGAATATTCTTTTTGGGGTACCTCCTAGTGAGGACTATATGACATCAATCCTGCTTTGATCCAACCATGATTTCACATCGATCGCAACGACCATGTGTAACGTACTCCAAAACGTATCCAGTTGGTGACGATCAAAGCATCAAAAACCTACCCCCCCCCCCCCCCCTTTCATGCATTCATGATGAAACATAATACCTATTATATGATTTGGAAATAGTAGCGTGTCCAGGCGAGCAACGCCAACGCTTTTAGCAAAATGCACGTATTGCTCCATAGCGCAGTTTTCTGGAATTAGCCAGGATCACTCTGAAACTATACTTTATTCACCACGGTATAACACGCGGACGTATACATGAAAAAATGTATTCTTTTTCACATGTTGAACGATGGATAGTTGATGTCAAAAGAGCCATAGTGTTGTGAAGGGCCAGATTAAAGCTGAGAATCTACATTTATTGTTTTATATACATTGTATATTATTTATATATACACGGTATATCCCTTTAAACCTGCGTTCGAACCATAGTAATATTCGCTCTCCTTATTGGATAGCGCCCTAGGCGCCAGCCCGCAAGCCCCCAAAGTCAGGTTCAAAGACAAGCCCAGGCATGTCGT
>NC_140180.1:3293123-3435623 GCF_963971535.1 Notolepis coatsorum | reverse complement strand
ATTTGATTCAATACACCAAGAGCTAACTTGGCACAGTGTTTAATGAGAGATAGATACCAAAGTACAAACAAAGTCCCGCAGTAACGCGAGAAGTGGAGCGTTGGTCTGTGGACTCAGGGCACTCGGTTGCACAGACTGGAGCGTGTTCCGTGAAAACACAGATAACATAAATGACTGAACTGAAACAGTGCTGGCCTCTTGTCGGTACTCTGGTAGAAACAATCCCCTCCACAACAATTAGAGTTTTCCCAAACCAAAAGCCCTGGGTAGACAAATCCGTCCGTGAGGCTCTGAATGCACGCACCTCAGCCTATAATGCCGGGCTCGTGACAGGCAACATGGACGAGCACAAGGTGGCGGCGAGATACAACGTAAGGAGGACAGTAAAAGAGGCAAAGAGGCGATACAGGGATAAGGTGGAACTTCAGTTTGAACAGGCTGATTCCAGAGGTATGTGGCGGGGCCTCAGAACGATGACGGATTACAAAGGCACCCCCTCCCCCTTGCTGAATAATGATATTTCCCTGGCAAACAAACTCAATACCTTCTATGCACAGTTTGAGGCTGTACAACAACAGGCTACAGGCCACTGCAATGGAGGGGGGGGGGGGGGGGGCACTGCCGATGGAGACTCAGTGTTCAGGATAACAGAACATGAGGTGAAGAGGACCTTTAAGAAAGTGAATATCAGCGCGGCTACGTGGCGTAGTGGGCAAGGCGCTCGCCACGAATGCTTTCAGTTTAGCTGGTCGTCCGTACTAATACACATTGGCCGTATTAGGGGGTGGGAAACTGATGGGTGGGGATCGGGCGTTGTGGACAGCGACTCCTACAGGTCGGTTGGTGCGCCTGCGCAGTAGAATCAGGAAGTGTCGGGGGCAGCGTGAGCCTCCCACGCGTTACTCCTCGCCACTGAGAGATCGAGCTACGCAGGTGAAAAGATGCAACTGCTGTTACCTCAAGTACCGGAGGGGACTTGTGCTATGTATGACTTAGTCCACATTGCAGCCGGCTTGTGGGAGGCAAGAAACAGCGTTCGTGACAGGGGAGGGTTGAATTGGATGATACGAAATTGGGATGGGAGAAAATATAGAAAATGGAAGAAAAAGTGGATAAAAAAAATATCAGGAAGGCAGCAGGACCGGACGGTATCCCCGGCCGCGTCCTAAAAGTCTGTGCCGACGGTATTCACTGACATAATCAACCTGTCCTTAGAACAGGCTGTCATCCCCACCTGTCTGAAGAAGTCCACTATTATCCCTGTACCCAAGAAATCCACGCCGGCTTGCCTCAACCACTATCGCCCTGTAGCTCTCACCTCCATAGCCATGAAGTGCTTTGAGAAGCTAGTGAAGGGCTACATCTGCTCCAGTAGTGACAGAATCCGCCCTGTCACCTTGTTGTCACCTCGAACGTTACTGGCAGGCGGTGCGACGCAAGCGAACAATTTAAAACAAGTGCACTGCAGAGGCGGAGAGCGGATCTACTTAAGCAAACAGGGACGATTTGCATCTCCTTTGTTATTATTAAGGGCTTCTCATGGTGTCAAAACAGTATAGGGATTTCCTGTTATGCAAAGAGAGTAATCTTCGGGTAAAAATGACTAGTGGGTTAAAGTCTCTGTGACCATAAATCACCAAAGCTACAGATGTGCATCAGTGATAATCAGACCGTAAACAAAGAGGCCTATTGGGATGTTAGATCCTAATGTGAACAACTGTGTGATTTGATGTTCTATGCCTTGACTTTGTCTCTTTTGCTGCTGTTTATCTTATACTTATTTTACGGCTGCACTTTTTTTGTACGTTGTGTGCTCATTTTATGCCAATTTTGTCTTTTTCTTTGCTGCTGTGAAGCACTTTGAGCTGCAATCCTTGTATGAAAGGCGCTATACAAATAAAGTGCATTATTATTATTATAATAAAAGTGCTGCTTGCACGGGGGCGGCTGGGTGGCGCAGCGGAGATTGCGCTCGTCACCAATGCAATCCGGTCTCGAATCCGGGTGTCAGCATTGCCTCCGGCTTGGGCCAGCCGTCATACTAACTCGTTTGGCTGAGTTAGCGGGAGGGAAGTCGATGGGGTGGTAATCTGGCGTTGTGGACAGCGACTCCTACAGGTCAGGTCAAAAAAAAAATATATATATATATTAAAATAAAAAATAAATACACAGTCAGAGATATACATTCTAAAATATGTATATGTAACGGATGGTATCGTGAAGCACAGTCACGACGGGCTGGGGTGAGTAGTGGTGCTGTGGGTTAAACTCACGCTCATCCTCAAAAGACACATAGACACGTTACAAAGCAGTGAGTTCACCTCTTGGTACAGCGGTCTGTGTTGTTGCCCGCGGTGTGGGAGACCCGCGTTCGAAACTCCCTCGGGGCATCGAAGTCTGAGGTGACGTTGTCACAACCGTTACATATATACATTCTAAAATCCGAAAATATACAGTGATGTGATATACTGTAAAATGTACAGTCAAATGTAAATGCCCATGTTAATGTAAATGCAAAAATGTCTAGAACGAGCTGCGGAGCCATTGGGTTTCATGTTTCAGCTGATAGAGTCGTGCCCTTCCTTCCTGATGAACTCGTCGTACAGAACTTGTAAGTCGCTTTGGATAAAAGCGTCGGCTAAATGAATAAATGTAAATGTTGTGCTTTCGAAGCGTCTCTGAAGTTAGCTTTTGTCCTTTGTGTAACGTGTGATCTGTTAAGAGCACGCGAGGACATCTTGACGGGAGAAGAAGTGTTTGTTCTTTTCTGTTTGTTTTCGATCGGAGGTGTCAGCGAGGTGTCAGCGTCTCTGAAACGACTCCAGTGGATAGTTAGGATTCTGCTCTTTCAACAGGGAAACACCGAGGAACGGCTACTGAGTTCTGCAAAACATACAGAAACTATTTCTCTGGCCGTGTGTCGCCGGCAAATACTGGTCGAGTCAATCTGTAAGCTTTGATTAGATTTGATTCTATTAGGGATCCCCATTAGCTGGTGCGATAGCAACCAGCTAGTCTTCCTGGGGTCCACACACAAAAAAACACACAAAAACAATCACTATTGCAAAAACAAAATTATTAAAAGTCAGTACACACAATGCATAATGAACCTACTGTAACAATTAAGATAGCTAAAATTACATTAGTGTAAAACAAAAACAAAAAATTACTTTACAGTGTTAAATAAAAACAATTTAAAAACAATTTAAGATTCTTTTAAAAAGTGAATCTACTGTAAATGCAGCAGAGGTTCCGAGGCAGGCCATTCCACAGAGTTAATGCTCTAAAAATAAAAGATCTCCCCAAAGCGCTGGTTCTAGGACCTGGCAATTCAAGCTGTCCACTACTGGAACCTCTAGTGTAATGCTCGTGCACAGTATTACTACAAACAATCTGATTATGTATAAAAACAGGAGTTTTACTGCTCATGACCAACTTGAACAGCACAAGTTTATTAAAAGACAATCTATTTTCAACGTTAAGCCAAGAGAGGCGGGCATGCATACGGCTCACATTAGACCTTAGTGAGCAGCCCAGTACCAACCGTGCTGCCCTGTTCTCAGGTCGTGTGCTTTTGGGGGACAAGCGTGTGTGACGAGCTGGCTGCAGCTTGTAACAAGAAAGGGGAGACACAGGCACAATTTAAGAAATTACCAAATCATCTATTTAAATATACTATAATATGTCAGCCAATATGAATGAGTATCAGTGTGTAAGCAGTGTGTGGATGAGAATGTATGTGCAGGGGGGCGGCTGGGTAGCACAGCGGACTAAGCGCTCGCCTATACCACCGCAGAGACACTGGGTTCGAATCCAGCTGTCAGCGGTACCTCCGGCTTGGTCAGTCGTCCCTCCCTACTAAACACAATTGGCAGTGTTAGCGGGTGGGAAGCCGGTGGGGTGTGTGTGTACCCTGGTCGTTGCAAACAGCGACTCCTACAGGTCGGTCAGGGCGCCTGCTCAGCAGGGAAGAAGGGATCTGGGGGAGATAGTGGGATCCTCCCACGCGTTACGTTCCCCCGGTGAGAGTCCTCGCTGTCAGGTGAAAAGAAGCGGCTGGCTGACTCCACGTGTATCGGAGGAGGCACGTGATAGTCTTCAACCCTCCCTAGACCGGCAAGTGGGGGAAATAATTATGCGCGCAACGACCAGGAAGGGAATTGGCATAACGACAGAAATTCGGATGTGAGAAAAATACGGAAACAAGGGGGAGAAAAAATGTATTACAAAAAAAGAGAATGTACAGTATGTGCGGCATGAATGTTGTAACAACCAGGCAGAGCCAGGACGGGCTGGACTGTAACTAATTAATTAATGAACATCATGATTGGACTTGTTTCTTTTCTTCCATTCACCACTTTTAGCCCTATAGTTTAGCCCTATGTATTTGTCCATCTTGTTTTTAACACATACTAAATAAGTGTATATGTTATGTATTAAGTGTTTCTATTAACTGTTTTTAAATTGCTGTTATGCTGTGATGGACATCTGAATCTCCCCTCTGGGATAAATAAAGGTTTTTTCCATTATCATTATTATTATCATTATGTGTTTGTGCAGTGTTGGTGTCGTGAGTTATCGATTGCTTTAAGCAACTCATTATGTGGTCTGTCGTCTCCACTTATGTCGTGCTTTTGTCCATGATTTAGACATTGAGGACTCAAACACTGCAAGACACGTGCAAAGGAGAGTAAGGGAGAGAGAGAGAGAGAGGGAGGGAGGGAGGGAGGGAGGGAGGGAGAGAGAGAGAGAGAAGGAGAGAGAGGGAGAGAGAGAGACAGACATAGAGAGGGAGGGAGACAGACAGAGAGAGAGACAGACAGACAGACAGACGGACAGACAGAGATAAACATAGAGGGAGAGAGAGAGACAAACATAGGGAGAGAGAGAGGGAGAGAGAGGGAGAGAGAGAGACAGACAGAGATACAGAGAGAGAAAGAGAGAGAGACACAGAGAGAGGGACACAGAGAGAGGGAGAGACAGAGCGACATAGAGAGAGAGATTTCTTTTTTGATTTTAGAAAAAACATTTCATCAGTAAATTTTTTTTCCGTTTTGATATTCAGCGCATGAAATAGATCCCCCTCATCAGGACCCTCTGTTCCACTGAAATAATCCTGCAACAGGTCTGGTCCCCCGATGCTCCGCGCTTCAGTCCAATCGTTCAAACAGTCTCTGTTGCGACAGGCTGTCCTCAACCCCAGTAAAGAAGCCACTTCCTCTGCGTGGTGAATTTCTGACCCGGCTACATCCACTACATCTTTCAGGCCATGTTTAGACGGAGAGAGTCTGAACAGAAACCGCAAAAGTCGACTTGCGGTCTCACTTTTAATGTTGCGTTTAGACTAGTGTTTTGGGATGGAATTCCGCGTGCAGACGAGGCTGTAAAGACTCGAGACGACGGAGCCCCACTGTCACACGATTGGCGCATATGTCACATGACGTGCTGTGAAGACCCGCCCTACTCTGCCTCTGATTCGCAGACTGTGGGTGGGGGAATGTGATTGGACCAAAGCAAAGTCACTCACAGACAGTGGGTCCAGTCATAATAGTTGTGATAGCCGCGGGACAGATTCTTGTGTATTTAAAAGTGCTGCCAATGTAGCCTTCAGGTGATCGCCTTGGATAGAATCAGACATGCTTTGTTTACGCTTCTAGGCTACTGGCGCATGCCTGTGATGTAAGCAGTACGCGCGACGTGAGCCTTGAGAACCCTTTCGTCATAGTTTTATGCGGTTTGACAGTTTAGATGATAGCGCAAAGGTTTATCGTTTCTAGGAATTCCACCCAGGAAGGTGGTCTCACTTTTTTGCGGTTTCTCCCCGTAAAAACGCCGTTGCCGTATAAACAAAAGGCACATCCGAATTTTTTTTTTGCGGATTCACCTGCTAGCGTTTCCGTCTAAACAGGGCCTCAGTGTCATTGTCCCAACTGAGTGTAGAAGATGCTGTCCAAGCCCAGGTCTACTCCCTTCCTGAATGTCCAGCCGGGCTCCATACATCAGAGGCTCCATAATCTCCAAAAGGAGTGCACAACAGATAAAAAAAACACAGGATCCGTCCTAAAATACTTGGATTCTGTTTACCCTTCATTATCCATTTTATTGAGCTTCTGGTACAATTTTCCTCAGTCTAAAAAACTTCCTGGGAAGTGTACCCCCCATTGTTCTTCAACCTAATTTGAGTCCTTGCTGACATAATAAACATCTCCATATCTTCAAAAAAAACTCCAACTTTGACATTCTTCAAGTTTTTTGTTGTGTGCAGGAACTTCTGTATCTGCCTGACTGCATAACGTTTTTTTTGTTGTGAATCAGACACTTTCATTGGGAAACTCATTTTCCTCAGAACTTGTGCCCTCCTCATCCTCGCCCATGCTGCCTCCTACATCCTCCTGACCAGGGCTTGACGTTAACTTTTTGGCTCACTAGCCACTGTGGCTAGTGGTTTTCCAAAGTCACTAGCCACTCAGCATTTTCACCAGCCAAAAATCCCCACACACGCCGATCATAACCCAACATTGTGATTATTAAAATGATCATGTGAAAATGGGCTCCAGACTCCTTTTTTCACCACCGTGATGAATGAGAGAGAGAGAGAGAGATAGAGACTAAGAAGAAACTAAGAAGATCCTTGACTAGGTACAGACTCAGCGAGCACAGCCTAGCCATCGAGAAAGATCGCCATAGGCAGACCTGGCTCCCAAGAGAAGACAGACTGTGCACCCACTGCACACAACCTGCCCACTATACCAAGACATCAGAGACATATACTTCAACCTGCCCACTATACCAAGACATCAGAGACATATACTTCAACCTGCCCACTATACCAAGACATCAGAGACATATACAGAGAGAGAGAGAGAGAGAGAGAGAGAGAGAGAGAGAGAGAGAGAGAGAGAGAGAGAGAGAGAACATATGGAATTCAATGGAAGAACAGAACACAGAAGAATAGAACACGGTAGAATAGAATGGCTAGGAAACAAGTCATGTTTAATCTGAATGGTAAATAGACTGCAATTACATAGCAGCTTTTAACCAAGAAAGAGGCATCTGGGGCAGCTTGACTGAAAGGGTGGCCAGGACGGTGTTAGTCTCGAGCCCCTATGCTTAAATTAATGTGGCTAGCTAGCTAACAAACACTGTAATATTAGTTTAATAATACACGTTACATAATACATGTTAGTTTGTTTACTTACTGCTCGCACATCCACAAATAGTCGGCCTCGGTCTCATTCTTTTTTCTGTTTGTCGATGGTTTCACCCGGTCTTTTCACATTATTCCACCACATTGTAACATTAGCTAACTGTCTGTTAAACTATGGATGAGTCGGTCGCACTAACCAGTTGTCGAGCTAACGTTAACAGCGACAGCTGTCACACACGGAAGCAACACGATGCGCGCGATAGGACGAAGTGGATGGGCCAATGGAATGAGCACACTGTGCGCACCCAGTCCTTGTGGGAGTTGTAGTACAATATAATATCACCTGGATTGACGTAATTATTCCAGATGCCCTTTGTAGACTACAATGTTTTTTTTTCATAGAAAAAAAAGCACCCGCCCGATTGACGGGTAGAATGACGCATCTACCCGCCAATGACGAATTCTACCCGCATTGGGCAGGTGGGCAGGTGTCAACGTCAAGCCCTGCTCCTGACTCTCTTTGACCAAACTTGTCACTCCTTCTTTATCCGGAGAGCCACTGTTTCCACTTTCTTTTTCCTTCCCAAATAATAAAAGTACATCTTCCCCCACCCCTCCATCACTTCCCACCACGTCATCCACTGTCTGACTGTTTACATTGTCCACCACATTCGGCTTTTTTCCTATTACTTCACTGTCACTTGTCATATTTTCCTTATCCCTTTTCTTTCTCTGACGCGGTGTTGGGCTTGGGGGGACCAAAAAACCTCTGCTCTCCCCTGTTACCTCGCCACTTGTTGAAGGGGGGGCAGCATCTCTGACTCCCACCTCTGTACCTGCACTACCACTGGGTGAGGGGGGATCAGCGTCTCTCACCCCTCCCTCCTCTGTACCTGCACTACCCGCAGCCTTGCGCTGCCGAGCCCCGTCTCTCACTCCCTCCTCTGTACCTGCTGCACTACCTGCAGCTCTGCGCTGCCACACTCCTCCCTCCTCCGTACCCACACCACCACTGGTCGAGGGGGAGCAGCGTCTCTCACTCTTCCCTCCTCTGTACCTGCTGCTCTGTGCGCAGCGCTGCGTCCCTCCCGGGGCTGAGATTGTGCGTCTCTCCCCTCTTCCCTCACACAATCGCGCACCAAATGTCCCTCTTCTCCACACTTTCCAGAGTTCACAAAAACGACGTAGTCAAAATCATCAACTCTTAATTTTAAAACCAAATCGAGCTCTTCCCCGTTGTTCTCGAGAATCATTCAAACCTGGCGTCTATGTGAGACAACATGTTTTAACAGTGGAGATTTGCATCCAGACGACAGTTTCCTTATCGGGGAAATTATCCTCCCATATCGTGCAAGTTGACTTATCAGTATTTCGTCACTTATGAACGGCGGGATGTTATTTATATTAATCCTTCTGCCTGGTGTGGAGAGAGGCGCCACGGCAATAAACACATCATCGATACTGACTCCGGATTCTACCACAGAGTGCACCTTCTCAAGACAGTCTAGGAAAATAACAACTCCACCGTTCATCCTCGCGGCTGATTTCACACTTTTATGCCCCACCACTTCACCTACTGCCAAACTGCAGTCCTCTACGGACACATTAGAAGCATTAATCTTTACACCATGCTTCCTGCCGAGTTTGGCAAACTCCATACTGGCGTCTGATGTCAGCCAGCGGCACAACCTGGCCGACTGCCAAACAAACAAACTCCCCACTTAACCCTGTACACGCCAAGCACAGAGCAAACTAACACTACACTATAATTACAATATAGCATAAATAAATTTAACCAACAGGATAGATAATGAAAACGAAAAACTCACTCTACTTTCACGCACCTCCACTCTCCAATCTCCAATCTCATTCCCAGCATGCACGGAGAGAGAGAGAGAGAGAGAGAGAGAGAGACAGACAGACAGACGGACAGACAGAGATAAACATAGAGGGAGAGAGAGAGACAAACATAGGGAGAGAGAGAGACAGAGAGAGGGAGAGAGAGAGACAGACAGAGATACAGAGAGAGAGAGAGAAAGAGAGAGACACAGAGAGAGGGACACAGAGAGAGGGAGAGACAGAGCGACATAGAGAGAGAGAGAGACAGACAGAGAGAGAGGGAGAGAGAGACAGAGAGACAGAGATACAGACAGACAGACAGAGACAGAGAGAGAGAGAGAGAGAGAAAGAGAAAGAGAAAGAGAGAGAGAGAGAGAGAGAGAGAGAGAGAGAGAGAGAGAGAGAGAGAGAGAGAGAGAGAGAGAGAGAGAGAGAGAGAGAGAGAGAGTGAGAAAAAATGAACAGCAAAAACACATACAAGATAAACTACAAAGCCTGGAGTCAACCATAAAAGACTACCAGAACCCGCTAGACTCCCCAATTACACTACAAGAACTACAGGACAAAATAAAATCACTTAAAACCAAGAAGGCCTGCGGATTGGATGGTATCCTAAATGAAATGATCATATTCACAGATTCCAATTGGCTATACTAAAACTTCTTAACATTGTCCTTAGCTCCGGGATCTTCCCCAATATCTGGAACCAAGGACTCATAACACCGCTCCACAAAAAGGGAGACAAATACGACCCAAACAATTACCGTGGGATCTGTGTCAACAGCAACCTTGGAAAAGTCCTCTGTATGATCATTAACCACAGACTCATACATTTCCTCACAAACAACAATACCTTGAGCAAATCACAGATTGGCTTCCTACCAAATCACCGTACAACAGACCACATTCTCACCCTCAGCACCCTAATCGACTGGCATCCCCCTAGCAAACACAGAAGTCAAATGCCTACTGTTTGCAGATGACCTGGTGCTGCTGTCCCCAACAAAAGAAGGGCTACAACAGGCACCTTGACCTTCTGCACAAATTCTCCCAGACATGGGCACTGACAGTAAACCCGTAAACCAGTAAACACACAAAAAACTACACATATCTCGGCCTAAACATCAGTGCTACAGGTAACTTCAATCAAGCTGTGAATGACCTGAGAGACAAAGCAAGAAGGACCATAAAAAGGAACATCAAGTTAGACATTCCAATCAAAATCTGGCTCAAAATATTAGACTCCGTCATAGAACCGATTTCCCTATATGGTTGTGAAGTCTGGGGCCCACTTACAAACCAAGACTTCACCAAATGGGACAAACACCCAATTGAGACTCTGCATGCAGAATTTTGCAAATCCATTCTCCGCACCCAACGGAAAACGCCAAATAATGCATGCAGAGCAGAACTAGGAAGATACCCACTAATCATCAAAATTAAAAAAAGAGCATTCAAATTCCACAATCACCTAAAAGAAAGCGACCCAGACACACTCCACAACATAGCCCTCACCCACAGAGAGACCCTCGATAGATGCCCACTCAGCCAGATGGTTCTGGGACTCTGCTCACAAACACAAGCAGAGCCACCAGACAGAAACCACACTGGACTAAATCAAATTATAAGAAAAAAAAAAGAAAACAATCTGACACATTGGAAAGAAACAACCCAAAACTAGAGCAAATCGAAATGCTATTTGGCCCTAAACAGAGAGTACACAGTGGCAGAATACCTGAGCACTGTGACTGACCCAAAACTAAGAAGATCCTTGACTAGGTACAGACTCAGCGAGCACAGCCTAGCCATTGAGAAAGGCCGCCATAGGCAGACCTGGTTCCCAAGCGAAGACAGACTATGCACCCACTGCACACAAGATGAGGTGGAAACCGAGCTCCACTTCTTAACAAACTGCCCACTATACCAAGACATCAGAGACATATACTTCCCACAAATTGCAAACACCCAAAGAGACTTTGAAAACATCGACAATAACTCAAAACTCCCATACCTACTGGGATAAATACAAGAATGTGCAAACACAGCAGCAAGATTTGTGAGCTGCTGTGACAAGAAAAGGACATCCAGCGGAATGCAACCACCATAAAGACTGTACAAGAAATTCCGTCTGTAATGTACTGATTTATTTTGTTTTCTCTGTTTGATTGTTTTGTTTTGTTTGGCTTTGGCAATGTAAACGTATGTTTCCCATGTCAATAAAGCCCATTTGAATTGAAATTGAATTGAGAGAGAGAGAGAGAGAGAGAGATAGAGAGAGAGAGAGAGAGAGAGAAAGAGAGAGAGAGAGAGAGAGAGAGAGAGAGAGAGAGAGAGAGAGAGAGAGAGAGAGAGTGAGGGAGAGAGAGAGACTGACTGATTATGAGGTAAAGCGCAGCAGAAACTAATGTATTTCTGGTTGAGCACCTGCCTCCCAAAACTAGTCAAGTCCCTGACTGAATGTTAAAATGGTCAATTTGGGGGGGTTGGTAAATGGACTGCATTTATATAGATTATTTTATCCAAATTCACACATCGACGGCGGAGGCGACCATGCAAGGTGCCAACCTGCTCATCGGGAGCAGTTAGGGGTTAAAGGTGCTGTAAGTGGTATTGCTTTTGTTAATTGTTAAAGTGTTAAATAGCTCTACATTCTGACAGCCATCGCTGATATATTGTCTGGTCAGTAACATGGGTCTCCCAGTCCCTCCACTCTGCAGTAAACAGCCATCACTGATATAGAGTGTCTGGTCAGTAACATGGGTCTCCCAGTCCATCCTGCTCTGCAGTAAACAGTCATCACTGATATAGAGTGTCTGGTCAGTAACATGGGTCTCCCAGTCCCTCCTGCTCTGCAGTAAACAGCCATCACTGATATAGAGTGTCTGGTCAGTAACATGGGTCTCCCAGTCCCTCCACTCTGCAGTAAACAGTCATCACTGATATAGAGTGTCTGGTCAGTAACATGGGTCTCCCAGTCCCTCCGCTCTGCAGTAAACAGTCATCACTGATATAGAGTGTCTGGTCAGTAACATGGGTCTCCCAGTCCCTCCACTCTGCAGTAAACAGTCATCACTGATATAGAGTGTCTGGTCAGTAACATGGGTCTCCCAGTCCCTCCACTCTGCAGTAAACAGTCATCACTGATATAGAGTGTCTGGTCAGTAACATGGGTCTCCCAGTCCCTCCACTCTGCAGTAAACAGCCATCACTGATATAGAGTGTCTGGTCAGTAACATGGGTCTCCCAGTCCCTCCACTCTGCAGTAAACAGTCATCACTGATATAGAGTGTCTGGTCAGTAACATGGGTCTCCCAGTCCCTCCACTCTGCAGTAAACAGCCATCACTGATATAGAGTGTCTGGTCAGTAACATGGGTCTCCCAGTCCCTCCACTCTGCAGTAAACAGTCATCACTGATATAGAGTGTCTGGTCAGTAACATGGGTCTCCCAGTCCCTCCACTCTGCAGTAAACAGCCATCACTGATATAGAGTGTCTGGTCAGTAACATGGGTCTCCCAGTCCCTCCACTCTGCAGTAAACAGTCATCACTGATATAGAGTGTCTGGTCAGTAACATGGGTCTCCCAGTCCCTCCACTCTGCAGTAATACCAAGGACGGCTGTACCGGCTCCACCATTAGCGGGAGCAACAAACACATCGGATCATGCCTCCATCTTTTTGGTCCCAGCGTATAAACAGAGATCACGTGACGCCGTCGTGTCACGTGAGGTAAAAAAATGGGACGACCAATCAGAGGCCACGTTTCAAGACGCACTGGATGACGCCGACTGGGGAATGTTCAGGAGGAGTAATAGTGACGTCAGCGATTTCACAGACGCTGTAGTGTCATTCATAACAACACTGGCTGATACTATCGTCCCCACAAAGATGGCGAGGGTGTTCCCAAACCAGAAACCATGGGTGGACAGTACCATCAGAGCAGCCCTGAACTCTCGCACCACTGCTTATAACCGGGGCAGAGAGTCAGGAAACATGGAAGAGTACAAGACAACAGTCTACACTCTGCGCAAGGCTGTCAAACTTGCTAAGAGGACGTATGCCGACAAGATGGAGGCACAAATGGCACAGAATGACACAAGAGGATTATGGCAAGGACTGAGGGCTATAACTGACTACAAAGTCAGCGCCCCCTCAATGGGGAGCGACGACGCCTCCCTTGCGGACAAGCTCAACACCTTTTACGCTCGGTTTGGTGCAAACAGTGGCACTGCTAGCCCAACGGCTAGTGACGTCACTGGTGCGCCGGCTGTTGTGGAGGGGGGGGGGCATCCGCGGGGGGGCGGGGACGCTCTCTCATTGACGGTACACAGTGTGAGAAGAGCATTTATGCAGGTGAACACCAGGAAGGCTGCTGGCCCAGATGGAATAACAGGACGCATACTTAAGTCCTGTGCCAACCAGCTAGCCCCTGTGTTCACCGCCATATTCAATCAATCCCTGGCGGAGTCGGTGGTCCCTGCCTGCTTCAAGATGTCTACCATCATCCCTGTACCGAAGAAACCCTCCCCAACATGTCCAAATGACTACAGACCGGTGGCACTCACCTCTGTGGTCATGAAATGTTTTGAGAGGCTGGTCAAGGACCACATTTGTGCCTCCCTCCCCAGTGATATGGACCCTATGCAATTTGCATACAGGACAAACAGGTCCACTGACGACGCGGTCTCCCAGGTACTGCACAGCACCCTCTCCCACCTTGACCGTCAGAAGGGGGGCTATGTAAGACTGTTGTTCATTGACTACAGCTCAGCGTTCAACACCATAGTCCCCACCAGACTGGTGGACAAGCTGATCGAGCTGGGTCTGAGCTCCGCCCTGAGCGCCTGGGTACTGGACTTTCTGAGTGAAAGACCCCAGGCGGTCAGGGTGGGGGGTCAGACCTCCAACACCATCACCCTGAGCATCGGGTCCCCCCAGGGCTGTGTTCTAAGCCCCCTGCTGTACTCACTCTACACACACGACTGTGTGGCCAAGTTCAGCTCCAACTCCATAGTGAAGTTCGCCGACGACACGGTGGTGGTGGGGCTGATCTCGGACAACGACGAGAAGGCCTACCGGGAGGAGGTTGAGGTACTGGAACGCTGGTGCCAGGACAACAGCCTGCTCCTGAACATTGGTAAAACCAAGGAGCTGATCGTGGATTATAGGAGAGGACAGCAGGAGACACACACACCACTGATGATTAACGGGGCTACCGTGGACAGGGTGAGCAGCTTTAAGTACCTGGGGGTCCACATCTCAGAGGATCTGACATGGTCAACACACATAGACACAGTAGTAAAGAAGGCGAAACAGCGCCTCTACCACCTGAGACAGTTAAGGAAGTTCAGAGTATCGGGGAAGATACTCCAGTCCTTCTACTCAGGAGCTGTAGAGAGCATCTTGACCGGAAACATCACTGCCTGGTATGGAAACAGCACGGCACAAGACAAGAAGGCCCTACAGAGAGTGGTGCGCTCAGCCGAGCGTACCACGGGTATTGCACTACCTCCCCTGCAGGTTCTATACAACAAGAGGTGCAAATCCAGAGCCTGCAGGATAATGAAAGACCCTCACCACCCCAATAACAGCCTGTTCCAGCTGCTGAGGTCAGGCAGACGCCTGCGAACCCCAGCTACTAGGACAGAGCGGCTTAGGCTCAGCTTCTTCCCCCAGGCCATCAGAGTCCTGAACAATGAACATTGAGTACCACTGTAACACTTTAGCATGAGCGGGCACACACTCAGGCCGCACGCACCCTCACTTATTGCCAAAAGAAAGGCCACTTTAAATTAGTATTAGCAACAGTAACAGTGTATTGCACTACTATTACTACTACTGTTAACTGTCAACTGTTACCCGTCATTGCACAAATTTATTGTTACCTGCTACCTGTTATTGCACAATTTTATTGCACACATTTTTTGTATATATTTTGGATTCTATTATATGTTATATGTTGTACCAATTGCACATCGTTGCGGGCAAGACCACCCGCATTTCATTGCATATCCGTATGTCGTGACAAATAAAACTCTTGACTTGACTTGACTTGACTTGACGGCATAACTTTTTTCAAATTTGCCTGATTGAAATCGCTGCATACGATCATGGCTGCGTCCGGGTGCTTGATCTGATGGATGTTGAGCTGCCCTTGTAGCTCCGCCAGAGCCCTGGCGGTGTTTGCTTGGGGAGGGATGTATACTGGCGGTCAATATGACGTCCCCGCCAGTGATGTTTCTATAAAAAAAGTAGTAAAAATAAACAAAAAGACTAAAAGTAAGCACAATCGTTGCGGAGCGAATCCAATGGTGACTAACCTGAGCCGCGCCATAGTAGTAGGCCCCACTACAATATAAATATTATATTTATTAAGAAGGTTATTTATTTATTTGCATCTCAGATATTGATTGAAGAGGTGTGTTTCTATATGGGTGACATGTCCCCATACACAGCGCATACGAGGGCATTCGCATGCAGTCACCAGCTCTCCACCCAATCCAATGCCTATATGAGAGATTTCCCACGACCTGTTAAGACGGCACTCTCTTACGTTAAGACAGCACTCTCTTACGCCACCATCGCCAAAACACCAAAAGAGCATCAAATCACTGACCTCTAGGACCATCATTCAGGTCATAGTACCAGTTAGATTAGATTACATTGAAATGTATTGTCATCATACAGCATATTACATTACAATGAAAATAAGTGGGGCATCCAACCCGAGTGCAAATGTAACAGTAAAGTGCAATAGTAATATTAATATAGTGATTAAGCTGGGTATAAGATATATACATTTGTTCTACTGAGTATAATGCTAATCACATGTATGTACAGAGTTGTAATATAGTTAAATGTTTCAAAAATTTTCTTATGTACCCCAGTTGCTATTGCATGCACATATTTGTGTTGTATTACACCGTATATGTACTAGGGCTGTCCCCGACTAAGGATTTGGATGGTCGACTATGATTTGCCAAAATGTGCCGTTAGTCGACTATTGGTAAAAAAAAAAAAAAAAGAAAAAGTATAATATTATTATTTTTTTCATTCCATTTGGGCTGTGGGGGGTGCTTAATGTCTGAAGGAGTCGACTGAAGGCTTCTTGTCCTCTGCAAAAGCATGCAATTGGTCCACTGATGGATACATCTTGATATTTGTCTAGTCTAGTGTGTATGATGAATTGAAAATGGGGGACCCTGATGTAAACAAGACGAAAGTCTTTCTCTGGTCTGCATCCCCTTAACAATTGTATGTATTGAGCTGTACTGTACTGTACCCATTCTGCAATCTGTTAATAAACTTTTCAATCAATCAATCAATCCTCTTTCAGTGCCTTTGTGCCTGTTTTCGTAGGCAGTTAGCCTCTGGTATGCGTGCCATTAGCGTTAGCCACGCTTCTAGGCCTCTTTTCTTTTGGAAAGAATGATACAAATTTAAAAACGTATAAATATTGGGTCTCATTCCCGAACGAATTTACAACCAAAAGTTTCGTCTTAGCCAGATTTCGGCCCATTTAAGACATATTAGGGCTGGGAGCGCGAGTCCCCAAATTTTCCTGAGATCAGATTTGATCGTGGCTGAGAGCAGATTTAAGAGTGCTGAGGAGCAGTCTTATGATTGATTGAGTAATTGAAAATTTTATTAACTTGACAGACTGTGTTCTCATAGTGATTCCTTCATGTCAACGCTACAGGCCTCCTTGGAATTAATTACTTAATCATAATTAAAATAAATATGACAATATTTGTACGATAAGAAATTACGCATTTGATGTCGGAAAAATAAATAATATGGATTCATCTGATCACAGGGCAGCTGCTTAACCATATCTGAACCAGCTATTTTGGACAAATGTATAATTACTTTAATTACTCAGATATTCAAACACAATTATGCAATTATTGTGAAATGATTGAAAATAATAATTATTTAATGCCTTCTGTGGAATTTGTATTTCTTATTTGTTACACATCTGTTTTAATGATTAATTATATACATTTGAAAGAATGCAGGTCAACATGCAATGTATCCCATTGATTGGTATACAATGGGACAGACCTTTGTTTGATTGATTGATTGATTGATTGAAAACTTTATTAACAGATTGCAGAATGGGTACAGTACAGCTCAATTAGGGGATGCAGACCAGAGAAAGACTTTCGTCTTGTTTACATCAGGATCCCCCATTTTCAATTCATCATAACATATATGACACACACAACACAGATAGACAGTACTGCTACATCTATACATTTATGACATACCAGATTTGCAAATACAGTACTGTTTGTGATACAAAAAGAGTCCAGAAAAGAGAGTACATTTGACGTAGAAACTGTTGGAGGAGGTTGGGTAGGAGGGGTGGGTGGGGGATAGACTTACACTGTACAAGCAAAACTGTACATTGGAATATTGACAAAACCATGGTCATTTACTGTACATTGGAGGGGGTTGATATAGCTATAAACCTGCATTCCTTCGAATATATCAAACTTATATTGAAATACACTATATAGCCTATACACCAACACTGAAATGACAGTGGATAAATAAATAAGAACTAAAGCTAATCGGTGGAAATAGACTGCATTAATATTCCATAACTTGTGTGCGCCTACGAATGAACAGTATAGGCTTAATTATGGAATAATAAGCCATACTGCGTTCATTCATTACGCCCGCCGCCCGCCCGCCGTTGCGGCAGGTGTACCATGAGCTGTATATGATGCCAATACATTAATCTAATCTAGTTTTGATGGCTCGCAAGACTCGCAAAGCACTTCCGCCATTCCATTTTCACACAGCTGCGTCACTAGTTGCCTTATAAGGAGCTCTGGAGGCGTTGTTTTGTATGCAAATGACCTGAACGGGAATGCGCGTTTAGAGTTTAAGACAAAATGCTATTCTCCAAGCAGATATCAGATCATATCATTTGTGCGACCGTTTCAGCCACTTAAGACATATTACCAGCATGTTGGGGACTCAGAGTGAATTTGTCATTGATTCTGTCTCAGTGGTTCCAAGATAAGTCTTCCAGAATAACTCTTTGAAAAAATTTCGGGAATGAGACCCATTATTATTATTATTTTTTATTATATTCGACTAAGAGGTTGGCCAGTTGACTACGGCTCCTTTCGACCGATTAGTCAACTAATCGACTAATAGGGGTCAGCCCTAATATGTACATACATCTATTCGCCTGTTTTATTCTCCACCCATCCATAGCAACACTATTATCACCGACATCCAAGAAGGGGGATCCCCCCTTGAATGGCCCTTCTAAGGTTTCTCTCCTCCACTTCGCCTGTGGTGCTTTTTTCCTATTGCTAGGTTTTTCCTTACCTTCGCTGGTGTATGTCTGGGAGTGTTGCATTTATTACTTTACATTTATTTTGGATTTCATGGTGGGTTTTTTGTTCTTGATTTATTGGGATGTTTCTTCTTGAATAGTTTAAAGAGAACTTGTCCGGCCCATGGGGACATTAACTTGTGATTTCGGACTTTAAAAATCAATTTGATTTGACTTAATATGCATTTATATGTCCAGTGATACAGGTATAAAGACACTATGGTCAGGCACTCTACTACTGGCCCCTGAGCAGCTAACACTGGAGCGGTTAAAGCTGAGGGCCTTGCTCAAGGGCACAGCGAGCAGGCACATGCACACATAGAGCCCGACGGGTACACAAACTAAAAACCGATATTGTCTGAATTACTAGAAGAAAGAAATGCACCACCTTTGGCTGATAGTAATTTATTAATTTCTTAGGATTTCTTTTGGTCTAATAAATGTGTAAGGTTCTTAGATGGATCTCCTGCTGCCTCCTCCTCTTCCTCCTCCTCCTCCTCCTCCTCCTCCTCCTCCTCCTCCTCCTCTTCCTCCTCTTCCTCCTCCTCCTCCTACTCTTCCTCATCTTCCTCCTCCTCTTCCTCCTCCTCCTCCTCCTCCTCCTCCTCCTCCTCCTGCTCCTCCTCCTCCTCCTCCTCCTCCTCATCCTCCTCCTCGTCCTCCTCGTCCTCCACGGGGAGCAGCGTACTGGCTCATGTTAGGCAGGCCATGCATTATGCAGCAGCTTAGGCCTCCTCCTCCTGCTCCTCCTCCTCCTCCTCCTGCTGCTGCTGCTCCTCCTCCTGCTGCTGCTCCTCCTCCCCCTCCTCCTGCTCCTCCTCCTGCTCCTCCTCCTCCTGCTCCTGCTCCTCCTCCTAATCCTCCTCATCCTCCTCCTCCTCGTGCTCCTGCTCCTGCTCCTGCTCCTCCTCCTCCTCCTCCTCCTCCTCCTCCTCCTCCTCCTCCTCCTCCTCCTCCTCCTCCTCCTCCTCCTCCTCCTCCACGGGGAGCAGCGTACTGGCTCATGTAAAATGGCATTATGCAGCAGCTTAGGCCTCTGCGCCTGGTCTTCATGTCCTCGGCTACAGTCCACTTGTCGCTGCTCTGGTCGTAGCGCTCCACGTTGGAGATGGTTCTGTAGTCATTGTGGCCTCCGACCACGAAGAGCAGGTCGTCCAGCACCGCGATGCCAAAGTAGCAGCGGGGGGTGAGCATGTTGGGCAGGGCGCTCCAGGAGTCAGTCAAGGGGATGTAGGCCTCCGCGCTACGCAGGACGTTTCTACCGTCCCACCCTCCCACCTGAGGACAGGACACATGAGAGGAATGTTTTAGTGTGTGGCTCAGGCAGGCAGACACTGTATTAATCCACTTAGGGAAATGAGGGCATTACAGAAGCATTGCAAGTCAAATGATACATATCTATAGAAATATCTAGTATAAAGCATTTGTCTCTGTGTGCACCTACCGCATAGACTTGTCCTCCGTACGCAGCGACTCCCACTGCGCTACGCCTGCTGCTCATGGGGGCGATCAGAGTCCACTGGTCGGTGTCTGGGCTGTAGCACTCAGCTGTGAGCAGACACTCCTCCCCGTTGAAGCCACCACAGATGTAAACCTGTAATAAGAAAGAATATTCTAATTTAGTTTATATATTCCATTTGATTTCATTCTACTCTAATTGTCTGTTAATGTTGATGCACCAAAGGACCCAGACACATCTTTTGTATGTGCAAGCTTACTTGGCAATAAAGACATTTATGATTTCTGATCTAACGTTCCTTGTGTTCATCTAGCACCCTGTGTCCCTCAGTTCCACCCACCTTGCCCTGGAGGGCTGCTGCCCCGGCGTAGACCCTGCGCTCCAGCATGGGTGAGATCACTGTCCACTGGTTGGTTTCAGGCTCGTAGCGCTCGGCGGTGTTCAGATACACGTGTCTCTCCTCCCCTCCCATGGCGTAGATACAGCCGTCCAACGCGACCACGCTGACGAAACAGCGGCGTGAGTGCATGGGAGCCGCCTGCAGCCAGCTGCGAGTGACGGGGTTGAACCTGCGCACACTGCTGAGATGCTCATGCTCCCCGCGGTCGGAGCCGCCAACGCAGTAGACCAGACCGTGGAGATAAGCGGTGCCGTGGAAGGAGGCCCGGGGACTCTCCCCCTCAACGCTCACGTCCATCCATCCACCGGCTCGGATATCGTAAGCCTCCATGGTCGTGCTGCCGCCACCTCGGCCTCCGATGGCCAATAGGACCTCCTGGGGCAGGCGTGGGCGGGTCAGGGGGTTTGGGAGCCTGTCGGAGCCAGAGGGGTTCAGGACGCTGAGGATGAGGGGCCTGCAGTCGTGGCTGTCCCTCACCACAGGGTTGTTCTGGACGTTGTTCCTGAAGTAGTCAGGCCTCATCAAGCCCATGCGAACCTGGGAAGAGACAAGCAGACATCGGGTACAACTTAGACATCGGTTGTAGATGGTTTCTGTTGCTAGGGAACAGTTTGGACCCAAATGTTTGACAACCACTGTACTAGGGAACCTAGTGTTGTTTTAATGTAATCCACAGTAATACAATTATTATTATAATTTTTTTTATAAATGTTTTTATTTTATTTTATTTTCATACATAGAACAATAATAATAATAATAATAATAATAATAATAATAATAATAATAATAATAATAATAATAATAATAATAATAATGACAACAGCGACGACAACAATAATAACAGTAACATGAATCATAATGACCTTGGCAAGAGACAGACAAACAAGAAAAAGTTAAATAATAAAAAATTAAATTAAAAATAAATGTGGCTCAGGCACTAGTAACCATGTTTGTGTATCCGTAATACAATTAGTTACCTTGGGCAGCAGCAAAGGGATGTGTGTTTTACGCTCCTCACGGGAGTGGTCGATCCAACGGACGACTGCCTCGAACACCGTCTCCTCGCTCTTCACGTTCAGGTCATCCCTCTCGATGATGTCCACCAGTTGCTGCGGGGACAGCTCCACAAACTCCTGTGAGACGTGCAACATCTCCTCAAAGTGGCACACGATGAAGAGATGGGCCTTGCGCCTCAGGTCAGGGCAGCAGTAGATGTCCGTGAACCTCCAGATGCCGACACAGTTTTCCAGAGACAGCTGGCCTTCTAGGAAGTCAGAGCACGCTCCTACTATGCTAGTGACGCGAAGCTGGTCTGCAGCCACCAGAAGCTCTTCCACGTTCTCTGCTGTCACCAGCACAACGCGTGTGTAGGAGTACTCTATGATGAGCTGCATCATACCCGGGGACACCCCAGGGATAGTGTAGACTGCTTTCTCTGAGTCGCTCCAGCGAGTGAAGAGGGCTCTGTGGGACGCAGAGTATAGAGATATCTGATGAGTAAACAGTAAGCAACATTCTGTCCTGTGTAGTAATTAAGGCTGACCCCTATTAGTCGAATAGTCGACTAATCGGTCGAAAGGAGCCGTAGTCGACTGCCAACCTCTTAGAAGCGTGGCTAACGCTAATGGCACGCATACCAGAGGCCAACTGCCTAAGAAAACAGGCACAGAGGCACTGAAAGAGGATTTCACCCATCTAATGAACACACTAGACTAGACAAATATCAAGATGTATCCATCAGTGGACCAATTGCATGCTTTTGCAGAGGACAACAAGCCTTCAGTCGACTCCTTCAGACATTAAGCACCCCCCACAGCCCAAATGGAATGATAAAAAAAAATATATATATTATACTTTTTTTTCAATCATAGTCGACTATCCAAATCCTTAGTCTGGGACAGCCCTAGTAGTAATATATTTTCACTGTAGAAGTAGGGGAGAGTGGGGTAAACAGTGCCAAGGGGCAAGTAGTGCCACCATAAAAAAAAAAAACCATAGAGGAAGTTGGTCATGTGACAACATATTTTTTAAGAGGCATCCATTTCACTCAACCTGCAAAGAAGGGAGACACCTGGCTTAAGAGGTAAGCACATTTAAGTTCAAGTAAAATTTGTATGATCAAGGTTTTTTTATTGCTGTGTTTGAACAATTATAGACAACTTTGAAAACAGTTCACACATGTTTTAGTGCTTTAGTAAGCTACACCATGCGTCTATACAGTTAGCATGATGCTAGCTCAAAACAGCTGGGGGATGATTTTTTTTCAAAATGGTAGGCTTGGGGTGATTTGTGCCAAAGTGCCTGGGTTAAGTTGTGCCAGATGTTTTGTTTGTTAAGTTGCCCCAACTTATAATTATTAACTATATATATTACTTTATTGTATTTTATTGTTATTGTACATTGTATTCTTACATTTGATCACTAAAACTATGTGATATTCTTAATTGTAGACCAAAATCCATCATGCCACGCAGATATACAAACGGAAGACAGACAGGGTTTCAACTCCTCTTGAGAAGTTGGAAAGAGCAGTGAAAGAGGTGCAACAGGGGAAGACTATACGTCAGGTTGGAAAGGAGATGAAGCTTTTACCGCTTTTGAGATTAAAATGATCTGTTTTACAATCAATGGCACAATTTACCCCAGTGTATTCTCTCTAATGTCACAACTTACCCCGCTTAACCCGTACAGTATAGTATCTTTTTACAGTAGACATACAGTATACTATCTGTTTACAGTAAAAGTACAGTATAGTATCTGTTTACAGAAAGTACAGTATGGTATCTGTTTACTAACCAAGCTAACTTGAACCAAGCTAACCTGAACCAAGCTAAACTTACCTGAAATAGTCACTGCAGTCACACAGGAGGGCCTTGTGGGCATTCAACTCAGTGCTGTTGACTTTAATAACCACATCACAGAGCCTTCCCTCCAGACGCAGGTCATTAAGGATTGTACAGGACATTGTTTCCTTTACCATGTGGGGATTTTAAATTGTATCTACAGAATATATTCAAGCTTACAGACAAGTAGCCGGAAACAACAAGTGATATCTTCACTTGTCTTCTGAGATCTGAGAGCTTCTGAGAGAATTTTTGAATATATACTGTACACAAATGTTCTAAAATGTTCTATTATGACATCATACTGTGACATCACAAATGTCCTAGATTGTACTATTATGACATCATACTGTGACATCACAAATGTTCTAGAATGTTTGATTATGATATCATACTGTGACATCACAAATGTTCTAGAATGTTATATTATGACAGCATACTGTGACATCACAAATGTTCTAGAATGTTTGATTATGACATCATACTGTGACATCACAAATGTTCTAGAATGTTTGATTATGACATCATACTGTGACATCACAAATGTTCTAGAATGTTTGATTATGACATCATACTGTGACATCACAAATGTTCTAGAGTGTTTGGTTATGACATCATACTGTGACATCACAAATGTTCTAGAATGTTTGATTATAACATCATACTGTGATATCAAAAATTTTCTAGAATGTTTGATTATGACATACTGTGACATCACAAATGTTCTAGAATGTTTGATTATGACATTATACTGTGACATCACAAATGTTCTAGAATGTGCTATTATGACATCATACTGTGACATCACAAATGTTCTAGAGTGTTTGGTTATGACATCATACTGTGACATCACAAATGTTCTAGAATGTTTGATTATGACATCAAACTGTGATATCAAAAATGTTCTAGAATGTTTGATTATGACATCATACTGTGATATCAAAAATGTTCAAGAATGTTTGATTATGACATCATACTGTGACATCACAAATGTTCTAGAATGTTTGATTATGACATCATACTGTGACATCACAAATGTTCTAGAATGTGCTATTATGACATCATACTGTGACATCACAAATGTTCTAGAATGTCCTATTATGACGTCATACTGTGACATCACAAATGTTCTAGAATGTTTGATTATGACATCATACTGTGACATCCAGTTATTATTAAAGGCCAACTTGCAGGTTAAACCCTATACTCTTCAATTATGGGTAGTTTACATCATTGGTATCTAATTTCATTATTTATTTTTTTTCATTTGATGCCGGAAATGCCACTCAGAAAGGGTTAAAAAGGTCCACGCACGAATAACATGCACGGAGCAAATCTAAAAAGCTTATCAGACGCTAGCAGGGCCGTGACGTCACTCCAGGTAACTTTCCCTACTTCTGATCCACTACAATGGAGTTTGACGAGTGCAGAAAGCTATTTCCTTGATCCAAATGGACGCCTTACAAGACGCAAATGGGTTTAATCGTCGGAGACTTTGATGGACCAGCTACAACTGGTTGAAACAAGGTAGTTATAAGGTTTTTAATGTCGTAAAAAAAGAACTACATGTACCACTAGGCAGCCTGTTGTTCAGTACAGCAGCGCTACTGGTCTGTGGGCTGTCGCCTGATCCCCGTCCGGGTCATAGTATCAAGCTGGCTATATGGCTCTGGCTAACGTTACCCCGCTAACGTTAGCATTATGTCTACTGTCGTGCATGTAAAAGAGTTTTGGGAACGAGTAAAATGTGCAGGTCCTCTTCTCAGGCCTGTGGGGCAAAGCACTGCACACACATCATGCCGGCTAGCAAGCTACACGTCGCGGCATGTTGATACGATAGTAGCCCCCTCGGATAGCACTCGGTGCATCACAGTCACGAAACGGGCTACCACGATAGCTATTAGCTAACTAACATTACAAGCTCAAACACCTTATAACTACTACTATTGTCGTGTCCATAAGTTCCCTGGCAGAATACTTGTGAGGACAAAGGTATACAAAGAGGAGAGAACCATTTTAAATCGGGCCATGTTAGGAGTTTCGAGAATGCTGGCTACCAAGCTAAGCTACGTTAGCTAAATTAGCTACTAACGTTATATACACACAATATGTACAACGACACAATGTTTACATTATTACAAATATGGTAACGTGGTTGTGGCTTTTACAAATAGTGGTTAGCTTTAGAGATGAATGGCTATGATCACGGAGCAATAGTGTTAGGTGAAACAGAGACTAGCTCCTTGGCTCCTTGCTTCCTGCCACTACCTTTTACAAATAGTGGTTAGCTTTAGAGATGTATCACGGAGCAATAGTGTTAGGTGAAACAGAGACTAGCTCCTCGGCTAGTAGTAACAAGAAGGCTCCTTGCTTCCTGCCACTACCTGCCTGTGACTCTCAGAGCCCCTGCTGCCCTGTTACTGGTGTGACGTCATCATTAAGATGACACACGCACGCTATGAAACATGGATTAAAATATGCATGTGCGTGGAGGTTGTGGTTTGGTCGACAAAATGTTTGATAAAAATGCTAAAACTGGGTCAATTTCGATAATTTTCCCCCCCCTCTTCATGAAAGTCAGCGTTGGCCTAGCCCTAGTCACATTGTTTATTGAACAAAAATACAACCTGCAAGTTGGCCTTTAACAGCGTTACTAATGGCGTTAGTTTTTTCAGTAACGAGTAATCTCGTATTTAATGTTGCCCAGTTGTGGCCTGTTGAGGGGCAATACATATAAAAAGTTCCAAAACATCTATTGTGTTTGTATTTGTATGATCCACTATATAAACATATTAATTATAATATCTACATACATGGCATTTGATTGGAGGCTAGTCTCACTATGTCCCACAGCAACATTAAAATAGTTTAGATTTGTGTATGTTGTTTATGTAAAACATTTACTTGAAAGTAACGCAATAGTTACTTTCTGAAGTAACTAGTTACTGTTTATAATTTGTAACTGAGTAAGTAATTTAGTAACTTTTTGGAAGAAGTAACTAGTAACTGTAACTAGTTACTTTTTAAAAGTAACTTGCCCAACACTGGTGACATCACAACGGAACATGTTTGAGTTCCATTTGAATAATTTAAATAATATGTTGACATTAAAAAAGAACAAATAAAATGATAAAAAGACTACATAAAACAATGATACAAATTATAATAAAATATTTAAGTAAAGTGTATAGAAATAAAGAAAAATAAGACAATGAAATAAAGATAATTAATTTAAAAGCTATTTTAAGTTTTGAGCAGTGCCAACCGAGTCTGCTGTCCTAACAAACTTGGGGTCTGTAGGGTAAGCACTTATTCCCTCCACCCTGAACATTTATGGAGATGTATGGGCCCCCAAAAATAGCACAGGCCCAGTGCCCTTTTCAGCCTTTGAGCACCTGCCCCTCTAAAGTCCTGTGCATGTCCCTGGTCAGTAACATGGGTCTCCCAGTCCCTCTGCTCTGCAGTAAACAGCCATCACTGATACAGAGTGTCTGGTCAGTAACTTGGGTCTCCCAGTCCCTCCACTCTGCAGTAAACAGCCATCACTGATATAGAGTGTCTGGTCAGTAACATGGGTCTCCCAGTCCCTCCACTCTGTAGTAAACAGCCATCACTGATACAGTGTCTGGTCAGTAACCTGGGTCTCCCAGTCCCTCCACTCTGCAGTAAACAGCCATCACTGATATAGAGTGTCTGGTCAGTAACATGGGTCTCCCAGTCCCTACACTCTGCAGTAAACAGTCAGTGTCTGGTCAGTAACATGGGTCTCTCAGTCCCTCCACTCTGCAGTAAACAGCCATCACTGATATAGAGTGGCTGGTCAGTAACATGGGTCTCCCAGTCCCTCCGCTCTGCAGTAAACAGCCATCACTGATATAGAGTGTCTGGTCAGTAACATGGGTCTCCCAGTCCCTCCACTCTGCAGTAAACAGTCATCACTGATACAGTGTCTGGTCAGTAACATGGGTCTCCCAGTCCCTCCACTCTGCAGTAAACAGCCATCACTGATATAGAGTGTCTGGTCAGTAACATGGGTCTCTCAGTCCCTCCACTCTGCAGTAAACAGTCATCACTGATATAGAGTGTCTGGTCAGTAACATGGGTCTCCCAGTCCCTCCACTCTGCAGTAAACAACCATCACTGATATAGTGTCTGGTCAGTAACATGGGTCTCCCAGTCCCTCCACTCTGCAGTAAACAACCATCACTGATATAGAGTGTCTGGTCAGTAACATGGATCTCCCAGTCCCTCCACTCTGCAGTAAACAGTCATCACTGATATAGAGTGTCTGGTCAGTAACATGGGTCTCCCAGTCCCTCCGCTCTGCAGTAAACAGCCATCACTGATATAGAGTGTCTGGTCAGTAACATGGGTCTCCCAGTCCCTCCGCTCTGCAGTAAACAGCCATCACTGATATAGAGTGTCTGGTCAGTAACATGGGTCTCCCAGTCCCTCCACTCTGCAGTAAACAGCCATCACTGATATAGTGTCTGGTCAGTAACATGGGTCTCCCAGTCCCTCCACTCTGCAGTAAACAGTCATCACTGATATAGAGTGTCTGGTCAGTAACATGGGTCTCCCAGTCCCTCCGCTCTGCAGTAAACAGCCATCACTGATATAGAGTGTCTGGTCAGTAACACGGGTCTCCCAGTCCCTCCACTCTGCAGTAAACAGTCATCACTGATATAGAGTGTCTGGTCAGTAACATGCGTCTCCCAGTCCCTCCGCTCTGCAGTAAACAGCCATCACTGATATAGAGTGTCTGGTCAGTAACATGGGTCTCCCAGTCCCTCCACTCTGCAGTAAACAGCCATCACTGATATAGAGTGTCTGGTCAGTAACATGGGTCTCCCAGTCCCTCCTGCTCTCCAGTAAACAGAAAATAAATTTTCTGGTATCCCTTCCCACTTTATCCAATCAGGAGAGAGAACCATATATATATGTAGCAGGGTGGATTATCCCTGCTTCGTGGGAACTGTGGGGTGCGGTCAATAGGTAGCGAGACACAGTAGCACCCTGGCCAGCTGCACCTCCGTCTTTGGGGTCCGGAGCGTCAACTGGAGGCTGGTAGTGGGGGTGAATGAGGCCCAGGGTTTACAAACCTGGTCCGGTACTCTGGTCTTCCTCCCTCTCTCTGGAGTAGTCCGCAGTACTCCCCAACACACCCTCACCCTCCACAGTTGCCCCTTTTTCCCTCCCACACCTACTGACCGGATGGTAGAGAAATAACTGGGTTCCCCCCGCAAGCAGTACCCTCCCTTAGTGAGACGACCAGAACCCTTACAATGGAAAAGGTAGAATAGCAAGGGGTTACGATTACATATATTACCCGTAGCAAAGGGTTAGGGTTAGGGTTAGAAATAATGAAAGACACACACAGTGCTCCCGCTCTGGATGACTGTATTGTAACTCAGCCTGGTTACAACAAAGCTACGGCTGGTGATTACTGCACCATGGGTATCCATACAATAATTACTGGCATGAATTATTAGCATAAGTCAATTACAGTATCACACACAGGCACCAAGTGCTCTCAGGTACCCAGACTAAACGCTGCCCACGTCTGGGCGGACCACAGTATTCACCTTCTTTAAGGAATTACACTCTTACTGTCCCCGGTTGAGAATATGGGAAAGGAAGGGGGAAGCATAGGGAAGAGAATAAAGGGATTCACAGAACGGGAATTATTTAGGAAATACACGCCTTATCACGCTCAAAGAAAAGGAATAAAATAAAAGAGTGAGCCCACAAAATACCTTGCAAAAGTCCTATGCTAATACCGGTATATATTGTCTGGGGTACCCCTATTGAACTGTGGTTAACAACGTTAACTTCGCCCGCGGGCAGCACCACACTGTATACTGTATATGGAGTCGGGAGCATCAATGCTCGTTTGTACTCATCCGAAATGGCCGCCTCGTCACTCCACTGTTGTCCGGGAGGCAAGATGGCGTCGAACACTCGCGCCGCAGGGGCTAGCAGGCGGAGCTATAGCAGAGAGGCAGTGCTGGCTGAGCTGGTGCTGGGCGAACTCTGCTGGTGGTAAAGAACTCCCCGTGTCCTGCAGGCAGCCTGTAGCAGGTGTGCTGCTGCTCTCCGGTGCAGACAGCTGTTGACGCCCGGGCAGACTGCTTGGATGTCCCGTACGTCTCTGGCACGCAGACTATACCGTCACTGTAACTAGGTATAACACGAGCAATGCTACTGTGATCCTTAGCCGCACGCTACTTATACCGCTCACTGTAACTAGGTATAACTCGACTCTTAGTGCCCGACTCTGCACTTAATGTTCATAATATCATAACACTGGTACTGCTAGGATATCGTCTCCACTAGCCAGTACTTCCTATCACCCGTCTCTGTTCCACGGGGCACTCCGGCATAAACGTCAGCAACGGGGCTGTCTAGAGCTCCCCCGTTAGACGTGACTTCTCGTGGCCAAGTTCACTGCCGAGAAGAGAGCGACTTCCGCTGCACTCCTCTCTTTATCATCTCTCAGCTCTCTCCGCCACTCTCTGCCTGCTACTGCCCCCTGCTGGTCCCGCCTGCCAGTCACACGGGGAGACGCACTGTAAAATATGAATCAATACTGTCATTTATGATCCGTATTCACATGCTCTTGGGACAGGGACGTTTGTGTCATTGTTCGTGTGAATCAATGACACTAGTTAGAATGTCTTTGTGTACAAAAAGGGATATAAACACAGTCAGCAGTTCTGAATAATATACCATATTTTCCAGACTGCTACATTTCCCCCCACTTTGAACTTGCTAAGTCCTCTGCAAGTTAACAACAAAACAACAAAAACAAACGCATGCATGAAAACGGTCCTGAGACCAACAGTTTCACACATCGGTTGACAATTACACATTATGCCAACAGTTTTACACACTCCCTCAGGAGTTGGACACACTGTTCCGCGAACACGCTCTTGAGCACGTAGTCCTGGCGATACCGAGCGGGTAGCCGACCTCTGGTGCTCCTCTGGGGCCGAGCGGCCTCCACTCTGGGGGGTTCCACCTCCCCCGCCTCCGATTCCGTGTCGGGTTCCTCAGTGTCTGTCGGCGGGTCCTGGACCACGGCCTCACCCTCCGGGGCCATCGATGGACCGCCCGCGGCCTCCTCTTCGACTCCGTCTCCGCCGCCTTCCCCCTCCTCTCCTGAAGGGGTCGACTCCACCTCTGACTCGGCGCTTACGGCCTCCTCAGGGGCGTCCCGCAGGGGACCGGGGTGGTTACACGCCCTAGGATGTGGTTCCCGCCGGTGCCCGAAAGCACCTCCGATGTCTGATTCGGACGAGCTCCGCGGTGCCACCGGGATCTGTCGAGGGGCCCTCCCCCGCACTTCCGGGTCAGAAGCCGGGAAGGGACAGGTCTTGAGCTGGTCTCGATGCACGGTCCTTTCTGGACCCCCTGCTTCGGGCCTGACCGTGAACACGGGCGTCCCTTCGTGGCTCTGCTTAACCACCACATATGACGTAGGCTCCCACTTGTCTTGTATCTTATTACGGCCCCGGATTCGGTGGTCGCGTATCAGGACCCGGTCTCCGGCCCGCAGGAGTGCACCTCTGCTCTTCCTGTCGTAAATTCTCTTGCGTCGATGGGATGCCTGCTTCGCCGTGGCCTCAGCGGCCTCCGCGGCGGCCTTTAGTCGCTCGTGGTGACTCTGCACCCACTCATCTAGGTCCGCCGCCCCCTCCTCAATGACGTCTCTGCCCCCTAGGACATCTCGGGGCATCCTAGCGTCCCTCCCGAAGAGCAGGTAGAAGGGAGAGTATCCAGTGGAGGAGTGCTCGTGGCAATTGTATGTAAGTACCAACTCGGGTAGGTGCTCCTTCCAGTCCCGCTTCTTCTCTGCGGGCAGACTACGCAGCATGTCGTGCATTGTCCGATTGAATCTCTCGCACTGCCCATTCCCCTGGGGATGGTAGGGCGTGGTGCGGCTCTTTGAAATCCCATACAGTCGGCAGAGCTCCTTGATGACGCTCGACTCGAAATTTCGCCCTTGATCAGCATGGAGTCGGGCAGGGCAACCGTAGTACACGAACCAATACTTGATGATGGCAGCGGCGGTGGTCTTCGCAGTCTGGTCTTTGGTCGGTACGGCAATAGTGAATCTGGTGAACATATCGGTCAGCACCAGTACATTCTCATAGCCACCCACCGACCTCTCCAACACGGTGAAGTCCATGGCCAGGACCTCCATGGGTGCCGTCACGTTAGTGCAGGTCATCTGTGCCTGGGCTTTAGGGAACACGTCGCGGGCTAATGCACATCGCTTGCATTGCTTCACCCATTGCTTCACCTCTTCTGCCATTCCGATCCAGTAGTAACCTCGCCTCATCAGGACCACCGTCCCTTGTCCCCCGTAGTGTCCCGCGTCTTCGTGCTGGGTCTCGTAGATCCTCCTTCGCAGGGCTGTGGGCACCACCAGCTGGAGAACCTCCTCTCCATCCCGGGGATCGCTTACGCGCCGAAACAGCACTTGCTGATGCAGACGGAATCGTTCCCACTGCCCGTATAACTTGCGGAGTTTCGGGTCTCCTTCCTTCAGCTGTACTTTAGTGGGGGGGACCCCCTGTGCCACCGCCCGCCACACCGGACCCAACTCGGGATCGTCCGCCTGGAGCTGTCGCATTTCCGCCCAGTCATATCCGCTGTTCCCCTTCTGTGCCGCTATCCGTCGTGCGCCGACACTCGAGACCTCCCGCGTCTCTGTCGGTCTCCCAGGGCACAGCAGGGCCCGCACTTCCTCCGCTGGGACCATGACGTAGCCCTCGCGGGCGACTGGGGCGGGGACGGACAATGGAACGGCCCGTTCTTGGAGACCCTGACGGGTGTGGGTGCCAGCCGCGGCTATCATTAGGAAGTCTTTCTCAGTGTCTTCCACTTCAGGTTCTGATCGCATCGGCATGCGAGACAGAGCGTCTGCGTTCTGGTTGAGTCGACCAGGTTTGTAGTGCACCACGAAGTCATACTCCGCGAGCTGAGCGTTCCACCGCTGCTCCACTGCTCCCAGGTTGGCCGTGCCGAGGTGTCTCAACGGGTTGTGGTCGGTGATCACGGTGAACTGGGCGTACATCAGGAGGTCTCTGAACTTCTCGGTGACCGCCCACTTCAGGGCGAGGAGTTCCAGCTTGAACGCACTATAATTTTGGTCATTCCTTTCGGACCCACGCAGGCCTCGGCTCGCAAAGGCGATGACTCGCTCCACGCCCTCCTGTTCCTGACTGAGTACCGCTCCCAGTCCCAAGTAACTCCCGTCGGTGGTCACTATGAAGGGGAGCTGGAGGTCGGGGTAGGCCAGCACCGGGGGTGTCAAGAGGCACTGCCGCAGATGATCGAAGGCCGTCTGACACTGCGGCGTCCACTTGAAGGCCTCGGGCCGGCCCTTGGCGAACCCCTTTTTTTCTTTCCCCATCAGGGCGTGCAGTGGCTGGGCCACCTGGGCGAAGTGGGGCACGAACCGCCGATAATAGGACAGGAACCCGATCACCTGCCTCACTTCCTTCGCTGAGCGTGGCGCCGGCCAGTCCTCCAACGCCTTCACTTTGTCGGTGTCGACCTGTATGCCGGCCGCGGAGACGACGTGTCCCAGGAACTTGACTTCGGTCTTCAGAAGGAAGCACTTCCGGGGCTTGAGTTTGAGTCCATGCTCCCGAAGCCGTCCAAACACCAGGTCCAGCTTCTGACAGTGGCTCTCGAAGTCGCTGGCGAACACCAAGACGTCGTCTAGGTAGACGAGTAGGACGTCGAAGGCCAGGTCCCCCAGCACGGCGGTCATCAACCGCTGGAACGTCGCTGGTGCGTTACACAGTCCGAAGGGCATACGAGTCCACTGGTAGAGGCCGAAGGGCGTCGTGACAGCCGTCTTCTCTTGGTCTTCCTCTTTCACCGCCACCTGGAAGTAGCCGGCGGTGAGATCGAGCGAGGAGAAGATCTTGGCCTGCCCCAAGGCGTCTAGGGACTCCTCGATACGAGGTAGGGGGTAGGCATCCCGGTGTGTCACGTTATTTAGGCGGCGGTAATCGCAGCAGAACCGCACGGAGCCGTCTTTCTTTATGACGATCACGGCTGGTGACGCCCACGGACTGCAGCTCTCTACCAGGACACCCAGGTCCACCAGATCTTGCACGTGTCTCTTTACTTCTTGGAACACGTGGGGCGGTATTCGGCGGTGCCGTTGCTTGACCGGGTGTGCGTCACCAGTGGGAACGTAGTGTGTGACCGTGGTTGTGTAACCATAGTCCCCGTCGTCAACGGAGAACACCGCCTTGTGTTTCTCCAATACTTGATTCAGCCGACTCACTTGGGCCGGTGTGAGATCCTGCAGGTTCGCCTGTACGTCCACGGCGAGCCCGCGGGTCTTCCCGTCCGGCTCCGCCTCTGGCGGGTGGTCCCGAGTCTGAATCGCCGTCACTCGGACGCCTCCTTCCACTTCCTCCACGGTCACTCTCTCCTTAGGCCGTACCTGACGGGGGCAGTGGATCTCTGCCAACCTGGCCCGGGGTCGGAGCACCATCTCGACGTTGGTCGGGTTCAACACCCGCACAGGCACTCTCCCCTGTCGGGCGTATGCCACCACGTTCGCCACCAATAGTCCGGGAGGCAGGTTGGCCCTCGGCGTGTGCTCTATCATCACGGGACGCCGCATCCCCGCTGTCGTCTCACAACGGCCTGGGACGACCACTTCGCTGTGCGGGGGAATGACCACTGGTTCCCTGCCGGCCACTTTGACGTACCCCATCCTTCCCGGGGCGATACACTCTCGGGCTTCCTGGGCCATGGCGGCGACCACACGGCGGATGGCGACGCTCCCCGCGTCGACACGTCTTCGGCTCGCCGGCCGCATCCCCTTGATCCCCTTGAACAGGCCATCTACCCCGCCGAGCACGTTCATGCCCAGAAGTCCCGGGATAGCGTCTCCTGTGGCCACTCGGCCTGGATCGTCTTTTAGTATGAATATGCATTTCCCCGGAAATGTCATATCCAGGCACTTCACTTCGGCGTAGAGACACCCCACCACTGGGATCTCCAACCCGTTGGCGGCGAAGAGAGTGATCCAGTTGGAGGGGGTCAACCGCGACCGCGGGAAGTGTCTGCGGAAGTGGCTTTCGGTCATGGTGGTGACTTCGGCGCCGGTGTCGAAGAGGCAGCAGGTCTCGACCCCGTCAATCTGGACGTCTAAGGTGAGACATTCCCCCATGTCTTGCGTCTTAGTGCCCCCTGCGGCCGAGTCGGCGACTCCGGTTACGACGCCGTTGACTGCCCTTCGGGATCCGGGTCGGTCCCCTGACGAGCCCGGAACTTCGGGGGTGGGGGCAGGGGCTGGGTGGGGCTCGCTGGCGTGGCGGGGGCACTCCCTGCTGATGTGGCCCGGCTGATTGCAGGCATAGCAAATCAACCTGCCCTCTTCGTCCCGGCGGGGCAGTTCCCGCTTAGCGGCGGGCGCGTCGTCTCTGCGTCGCCGTCCGGGGCCGCCTCTCTGGGTCGCGTCCCGCGTCTGTTGGACGGCCTGGAAGAGTTGCTCCTGACGTGCGTCCAGCCGCTCTTGCCCTGCGAAGAGCCGCTTAAAAGCTCCCTGTATTGCGTCTCCGCTCATCGGGGCCTCTCGTCCTTCTGCGGCTGCGGCGTGGACCAGGGCCTGGGCGCCACCCCTATTGGGGGGCAGGACCATCTCCTCCTCCGACCAGTCTATCGCCGCCATCATCAATTCGAGAAACGTCTGCTCTCCGTTCTCTTTTATGGACTTCTTCATCTCCCGTCGCAGCATCCCATCCTTCAGGCCTACCACAAACTGCTCCTGCAGCCGGGCGGCAGGATCCGCGACTCGTTGGGGTTCCCGGCCCTGTATGCGACGCATCTGTTCCTGTAGATCATACGCAAACTCCCTCACGGTCTCGCCATCTCCTTGTCGGCGGTCGAGGAACTCTCTCAGGCGTTCACTGACCGAGGTCTTGTCTCCGTACGTCTCCTGCAGCACCCGGAACACGGCGTCCGGCTCCGGGGCGGTCCCTTCTAGCACGAAGCGCACTGTCCGTTTAGCCGCGCCCTTTAGATGCTGCTGTACGAACTCCGCCTGTTCGTCACCGGGCACTCTGCTGCTCCGAAAATGCACCTTCATGTCTCGGATCCAGTCGTCCACCAGCGGCTCTCCTCTCTCTTTCCCCCCTCCAAATTCGCTGCACTTCCGCTCTCGTTGGACGTACACCACTGGGAGGGGCGCTGGAGGAAGCTGTTGGATCATGGCTTGGGCCAAGGCACGCGACTCTCTGTGCCTGGCCTGCTCCAGTTGTTCGTGTTGGTGGTCTAGGGCTTCCGCCTGGTCTTGGAGTTGACCCTTTAGGAACTCCACTTCGGCGGTCAAGGTCTGCACCGTCTCGGCTCCCCCCTCTTCCTCTTTGAGCGGGGGCGGCGAGTCACCTCCTTGCGTCACCCGGGACGGCCCGGCTTTGGCATCGGGCTTCGGGGTGTCGTTGTCCGACATCTCGGGTCTCTGGGTCGTCACTTACAAGGGAGTGGAGTAGGATGTTGATCCTGTTCGTGACGCCAAATGTAGCAGGGTGGATTATCCCTGCTTCGTGGGAACTGTGGGGTGCGGTCAATAGGTAGCGAGACACAGTAGCACCCTGGCCAGCTGCACCTCCGTCTTTGGGGTCCGGAGCGTCAACTGGAGGCTGGTAGTGGGGGTGAATGAGGCCCAGGGTTTACAAACCTGGTCCGGTACTCTGGTCTTCCTCCCTCTCTCTGGAGTAGTCCGCAGTACTCCCCAACACACCCTCACCCTCCACAGTTGCCCCTTTTTCCCTCCCACACCTACTGACCGGATGGTAGAGAAATAACTGGGTTCCCCCCGCAAGCAGTACCCTCCCTTAGTGAGACGACCAGAACCCTTACAATGGAAAAGGTAGAATAGCAAGGGGTTACGATTACATATATTACCCGTAGCAAAGGGTTAGGGTTAGGGTTAGAAATAATGAAAGACACACACAGTGCTCCCGCTCTGGATGACTGTATTGTAACTCAGCCTGGTTACAACAAAGCTACGGCTGGTGATTACTGCACCATGGGTATCCATACAATAATTACTGGCATGAATTATTAGCATAAGTCAATTACAGTATCACACACAGGCACCAAGTGCTCTCAGGTACCCAGACTAAACGCTGCCCACGTCTGGGCGGACCACAGTATTCACCTTCTTTAAGGAATTACACTCTTACTGTCCCCGGTTGAGAATATGGGAAAGGAAGGGGGAAGCATAGGGAAGAGAATAAAGGGATTCACAGAACGGGAATTATTTAGGAAATACACGCCTTATCACACTCAAAGAAAAGGAATAAAATAAAAGAGTGAGCCCACAAAATACCTTGCAAAAGTCCTATGCTAATACCGGTATATATTGTCTGGGGTACCCCTATTGAACTGTGGTTAACAACGTTAACTTCGCCCGCGGGCAGCACCACACTGTATACTGTATATGGAGTCGGGAGCATCAATGCTCGTTTGTACTCATCCGAAATGGCCGCCTCGTCACTCCACTGTTGTCCGGGAGGCAAGATGGCGTCGAACACTCGCGCCGCAGGGGCTAGCAGGCGGAGCTATAGCAGAGAGGCAGTGCTGGCTGAGCTGGTGCTGGGCGAACTCTGCTGGTGGTAAAGAACTCCCCGTGTCCTGCAGGCAGCCTGTAGCAGGTGTGCTGCTGCTCTCCGGTGCAGACAGCTGTTGACGCCCGGGCAGACTGCTTGGATGTCCCGTACGTCTCTGGCACGCAGACTATACCGTCACTGTAACTAGGTATAACACGAGCAATGCTACTGTGATCCTTAGCCGCACGCTACTTATACCGCTCACTGTAACTAGGTATAACTCGACTCTTAGTGCCCGACTCTGCACTTAATGTTCATAATATCATAACACTGGTACTGCTAGGATATCGTCTCCACTAGCCAGTACTTCCTATCACCCGTCTCTGTTCCACGGGGCACTCCGGCATAAACGTCAGCAACGGGGCTGTCTAGAGCTCCCCCGTTAGACGTGACTTCTCGTGGCCAAGTTCACTGCCGAGAAGAGAGCGACTTCCGCTGCACTCCTCTCTTTATCATCTCTCAGCTCTCTCCGCCACTCTCTGCCTGCTACTGCCCCCTGCTGGTCCCGCCTGCCAGTCACACGGGGAGACGCACTGTAAAATATGAATCAATACTGTCATTTATGATCCGTATTCACATGCTCTTGGGACAGGGACGTTTGTGTCATTGTTCGTGTGAATCAATGACACTAGTTAGAATGTCTTTGTGTACAAAAAGGGATATAAACACAGTCAGCAGTTCTGAATAATATACCATATTTTCCAGACTGCTACATATATATATATATAATATATATATATTAGTGCTGTCAAACGATTAAAATATTTAACTCGATTAATCGCATGATTGTCCATAGTTAACTCGCGATTAATCGCAAATTAATCGCATTTTTATTTTTAATTTTTTTTTATACCTTAAACAGATCTTTTTCAAGTTCCAAGTTTTAATACTCTTATCAACATGCGAGTCAACAAATGCTTGCTTTGTGCAGCCATTTAACACAAAAGGATGACCCTCATGCATTGCAAATTTGCATCAAATTCAAAACAGAGTGATGCACAAAATAACTTAAAAGAAAATAATAATTTAAAACAATGAATAAAGTGTGCATGAAATAATAGGGGAAAGAAAACGTTAGGAACTTGTTACATTCACACACACAAGGGCTGATTAATCACACACCCCCCTCTCTCCCTCACACACACACTCTCCCAGCTCTTTTTCTCTTTTGCCCCTTCCTCATCTCTCTCACCCCCCTCTCTCTCTATATCTCACACACACACACACACACACACACACACACACACACACACACACACACACACACACACACACACACACACACACACACACACACACACACACACACACACACACACACACACACACACACACACACACACTCACACACACACTTCAGAAACAAACATAGTATCAATGAGAGCATCAATAATACACCTGAGTGAAGTCTAGTAAAAATTTTTTTTTTTTTTTTTTTTTTTTTTAGTTAATCTTGAGTTAAAAAAATTAGTGGCATTAATAGAATCGGGAGTTAACGCGATATTAACGCGATATATTTGACAGCCTTAATATATATATATATATATATATATATATATATATATATATATATATATATATATATATATATATATATATATATATATATATAAACGTATTTCAAGAAATCTTGTCAAGCTAAATTTGTTGGCAGATTATTTTACTTGTTTCAAGCACATAATTTATTTGCTTATTTGTTTTTATTTCTTATTTTTGTCAGACCATTTATGCGGTATGGAGTTCTCTCTCCTGATTGGATACAGTGGGAACGGGATACCAGACAATTGATTTAGTGTTTACTGCAGAGCGGGGGGACTGGGAGACCCATGTTGCTGACCAAACACTCTACATACAGTACATCAGTGAAGGCTGTCAGAATCTAGAGATATTATTTTAACACGTAGTCCACTTATTTCAACAAAGAAAAAAAAACACTTACAGCACCTTTAAGTGCCTTGCTCAAAGCGCACTTCGACACGCTGCTGAGAGAAGCCAGAATCAAACCTGGAACCTTCCGATTACCAGACAACCACTCTACCTCCCGAGCCTCTGTGCACGTTTTGCAAGTGGCAACTCTTTTTAGCCTGCGTGTGAAATGTGACTGTCGACATCCATGGGTCCAGATGGGAGACAGAACCCCTGACACACACAGGACGTCCGCTGTGACCGCAGCCAAGTCATTTATTTATAAAGCACGTTTAAAAACTCAAGAGCCAACCAAAGTGCTGTACAGTCAAAAGCATAAAACATTCATAATACAAAAAAGGCACAGCAGGACAAGACTGCACAATCAAATGGCTGCTTTTTTATATAGCAGCTTTTATCCAAAGCGCTTTACAATTTGTTCCTCAACATTTTTACTAGAGGTGGGCATAGATTAATTTTTTTAATCTAGATTAATCTATCTGCAATCCTGGATTTAATCTAGATTAAAATGGCTAAAAAAAAAAAAAAAAAAACCTGCCGAAGGCATTCAAAATATGTGTGTTCTACCCAAATAATGACCAGAAGTAAGTCCTTACTTTTTCTTTCCTCCTTATGTTTCTCAGGCCAGGTGGCCCATTACACCATGAGCCCATCTCCCGTTTCCAAAATGCATTACAGACTGTTTGAAAAAGCTGTTTTGCTATGATAATTGGTAATGAAATATCAAAATAATGTTCAATAAGATGTACTTGTGTTTAATAAGTTGTTTTATTCAGAAGTTAACACAAATAAATAATATTACCAGTACAGTACAGTATCTAGCACACTCTCAGGAGCAAAACAGAAAGAATCATTTCAAACTTGAACTATGTGACATGGCTTGAATCAACTGCTCCAGTGGAGTTGCTCAGTGGCCAATGGTGTCAACTGTGGTTGTACTGGGCAGCTCCCAGGTGTGAATGGAACTGTGTGAATGTGAAGCAGGGCGTTCCTGAAAAAGAGCATCTGTGCTCAGCGAACCTACCCTGGGTAAATAAAGGTAAAAAAAAAAAAAATGTAAAAAAAATGAAAAAGAAAAGAAAAGATTTTTTAATTTTTTTTTAGATTAATGCGTTAATTATATTATCGTGCGATACTAGTATAGCGTTAACGCAGCACGTTAACACCGTTAACGGCCCAGCTCTAATTTTTACCCATTCACTCACACACTCACACACCGACGGCGGAGGCGACCATGCAAGGTGCCAACAACCTGCTCATCGGGAGCAATTAGGGCTTAATAGGTGTCTTGCTCAAGGACACATCGACACGCTGCCCGGGAGGAGCGGGAATCGGAAACCTCCGGATTGCCAGACGACTGCTCTACCTCCCGAGCCTCACTGTCGCCCCATGGTAATAAGACAACAGTAAGCCAACACACGGATAGAGTAGCACAATATAGCATATAGGAGGACAATAGTGGGACACTAGACATGCGGTTATTTAACTAAAGCACAATGAGGCAACCTACGGGATAATGGAGCACAGAGGACACTGCGGCACAAAGGAACACAGGAACAGATACAAGGTTGGCCCTGAAGTACAGAGCCTGCTGCGTGATCAAAGCACTGTAACCATAGCGATCTTAACAGTATTAACTACCTGCTATAGTCTACCCATAGAACTGTATGATGGCATGTACAATAGTGCTGTATATACACATTTATATATTTATATTGACTGCATATATATATATATATATATCCATTATCTGTCTGAATATACCTGCATATAATCATTCTATATACCTACTTATACACCTGCATATAACCCATATAACTCTGTATGATAGCATGTACACTAATACTGTATATACTGTATATACAGTATATATTTATTCTTACCGTGTATATATATATCTGTCTGTACATACCTGCAAATAATCCTTTTTACATATCTGTAGATATATAATAGTGTATAATATATGTTTATTGTTTAAAAGGATCCCCATTAGCTGCCACCTAAGTGGCGAGCTAGTCTTCCTGGGGTCCACACAGAAAGACGACACAAAACACAAAACATTAACAATTAGTGCTGTCAATCGATTAAAATATTTAATCGCGATTAATCGCATGATTGTCCATAGTTAACTCGCGATTAATCGCAAATTAATCGAATTTTTTTATTTTATCTACCTTAAACGGATCTTTTTTAAGTTCCATGTTTTAATACTCTTATCAACATGAGAGTCAACAAATGCTTGCTTTGTGCAGCCATTTAACACAAAAGGATGACCCTCATGCATTGCAAATTTGCATCAAATTCAAAACAGTGATGCACAAAATAACTTAAAAGAAAATAATAATTTAAAACAATGAATAAAGTGTGCTTGAAATAATAGTGGAAATAAAACGTTAGGAACTTGTTACATTCACCCACACAAGGGCTGAGTAATCTCTCTCTCTCTCACACACACTCTCTCAGCTCTCTTTCTCTCTTTCCCCTTCCTCATCTCTCTCACCCCCCTCTCTCTCTATATATATTTCGCACGCACGCACACACACACACACACACACACACACACACACACACACACACACACACACACACACACACACACACACACACACACACACACATACACACACACACACACACACACGCACGCACGCACGCACGCACGCACGCACGCACGCACGCACGCACACACACACAACAAACATAGTATCAATGAGAGCATCAATAATACACCTGAGTGAAGTCTAGTAAAAAAAATTAAAATAATAATAACAATAATAATTTTTTTTTTTTTTCTTAAAAGTTAATCGTGAGTTCAAAGAAATAGTGGCGTTAATAGAATCGGGCGATAACGCATTAATACCACGTTAACTATGACAGCCTTAATAACAATACATGAGATACAATCACAATTCACTTAATTAACAATGATAATCTAAAAACAGTAAAACATTGTAGACATCTTTATAACCATCAGAATATTTTCAGAAAAGGTTATTACATTCATGGGTAGACATGAATATTTTCAGAAAAGGTTATTACATTCATGGGTAGACATGAATATTTTCAGAAAAGGTTATTACATTCATGGGTAGACATGAATATTTTCAGAAAAGGTTATTACATTCATGGGTAGACATGAATATTTTCAGAAAAGGTTATTACATTCATGGGTAGACATGAATATTTTCAGAAAAGGTTATTACATTCATGAGTAAATATTTCATTATTACATTCCTACAGTAGGTATTTCCACTCCCAAACGTGAACAGTATTTGCTGCTCACATATTTAAGTAGTGCGTTCTTAGGTGGTACTTGAAAGACACTTTTGCTATTCAATTTACTCATGTTCAGTGTGGGCAGTTATTCCAATGATTGATGGCACGATAAACAACCGTCCTCATTTGATATGTAATTATCACATAGAGGCCGAGCGTCGACGTGCTGCAGAGCGAACACCGACTCGCCTCTTGATTTCGGGGCTTTTGGTCGGCGACCGGAAAATCAGGATCATAATGATGTCGTTTGAACTCGGCTTTAGAGGAATTAGTGTTATGTGTTCAGAAAGTGACAGACAGATAGTAGCTTTCTTTTTGCACATGTGAAGTTAGTAACTTATAGTGTTAGATGTGTGTGTGTGTGTGTGCGTGTGTGTGTGTGCGTGCGTGTGTGTGCGCGTGCATGTGTGTGTGTGTGCGTGCATGTGTGCATGTGTGTGTGTGTGTGTGTGTGCGTGCGTGTGTGTGCGCGTGCATGTGTGTGTGTGTGCGTGCTTGCGTGCATGTGTGTGTGTGCGTGTGCGTGCTTGCTTGCGTGCATCACGCTTCAAAGAGTTCTATAGACCTGTTTTCTGTATACGTCAGACACCGGAGCAGAAAAGGAACTTAATCCTGGTCAGAACAACGGGGCAGACTACAATATATTTGCATTTGTTAGCCATGCTAGCGATCTAAACAATCAATTCATGCCAAAGCTAGACGTGTAAAAAGGTGAAAGAATCACACTCACAGCCGTGCTGCTGATTTGGCAAAATGACATCCAGCCGTTTTCGTTTGAAACAACTTTTAGTCAGGGGAGTGTCATGGTTTCTCCATAGAGCCCCCGTCGTTAGTACAGCAGCTCGCGCAGCTCTGGGGCAATTTAGTCACGTGACGCAGTCGGTATTGCTGATTGGCTCGAACGCGGTATGTTTGTAGCCACGTGACTCAGTCGGTATTGCCGATTGGCTCGAACGCGGTATGTTTTGTAGTCACGTGACTCAGTCGGTATTGCTGATTGGCTCGAACACGGTATGTTTTGTAGTCACGTGACTCAGTCGGTATTGCCGATTGGCTCGAACACGGTATGTTTTGTAGTCACGTGACTCAGTCGGTATTGCCGATTGGCTCGAACACGGTATGTTTTGTAGTCACGTGACTCAGTCGGTATTGCCGATTGGCTCGAACGCGGTATGTTTTGTAGTCACGTGACTCAGTCGGTATTGCCGATTGGGCTCGCAACGCGGTATGTTTGTATAAACAATGTCTATAATATGTGTGTTTACGTGCGCGGTGGTCAGTGGTGGTCATCGCCATGGCGACTCAGGGACTCGCTGAACGGCGGTTGTAATTGGACCACGAGAAGAGGGCGGAGTCTGAGATGGGCCATTAATAAAGAGTGGCGCGAGGGGAGGTTGTGTTTAAGATGGAACTAAGTGTTCTAATTACATCCCGTGCTTTTAGATACAACAGGGGGGGTTTAATTAGGGCGGGGGGCGTCCCGGTGCGTCCGGGGGGAACGCTCTCTGGAACATGAAAGCGATTTGTTCCTCCTTCCTTCTTTTCACACCCCCCCCCCCCCAGAAAAGCCTCTGATCGCGCAATGAAATTAACGTTTGGAATAAATGTCGGTGGGGATTTAATAAAGGCGTCACCATTCTCTACCTCTCTCTCTCTCTCTCTCTCCCTCTTGCACTCTCTTTCTTTTTCTTTCTTTCTCGCTCTTGCACTCTCTCTCTTTCTCTCTCTCTCTCTTTCTCTCTCTCCTATCTCTCTGCTCTCCTCTCCTCTATCTCTCTCTCTCTCTCTCTCTCTTTCTCTCTCTCCTCTCTCTCTCTTTCTCTCTCTCTCCTCTCTCTCTCTCTCTCTCTCTCTCTCTCTCTCTCTCTCTCTCTCTCTCCCTCGCTCTCTCTTTCTCTCTCTCTCTCTCTTTCTCTCTCTCCTCTCTCTCTCTTTCTCTCTCTCTCTCTCTCTCTCTCTCTCTCTCTCTCTCTCTCTCTCTCTCTCTCCTCTTCTCCTCTCTCTCTCTCTCTCTCTCTCCCTCGCTCTCTCTTTCTCTATCTCTCTCTCTCATTCATGCTGCACATACATTCTCATCCACACACTGCTTACACACTGATACTCATTCATATTGGCTGATAATTAGTATTAGAATTATGCCCTGTGTAAATCTTTTATGTCTTTTTTATCTGTTTTGGTTTTCCTGATCTTTCACGTTTTAAATTCTTTTCTTTTACCATGCTGCTATCTTTTAGCATTTTATTGATGTTTTTGCTATGTGAAGCACTTTGTGACCCTGGTGTGTGAAAGGTGCTATATAAATAAACGTTACTTACTTACTGATAATTAGTATATTTAAATTAATTATTTTGTTATTTCTTAAATTGTGCCTGTGTCTCCCCTTTCTTGTTGCGAGCTTGAGCCAGCTCGTAACAAGTGGGGGCTCGTTCGAAGATTTTCTTTTTTAAACCCTAGAATTGTTTAAAAAAATATATAAAGTCAGCATTTTGGTTCATATTCTTCACTCCCTGCATTGGGCCCTAAGTGGGAGTGAATCTATGGTGGACTGAACAGATCAGATTCATTGTGTTACGAGCCACAATCTGACCCGTTTAATTCTGATTTGGGCCGCTTTCATAATAATGTGCATGGTCCTGAATCAGATACAGGTGAGATTTCTTTGCAATGCGACCTCAATCTGAACATTCATGCGACTTTATGTCAAATTTTTTTTATCTTTTTTGTTCACTTGAGCGTGCAGGTCCATTCAGCGTGGGGCCGGTTCACACTGGCATCTGATGTTGGCCACGTTTAATAAATAATGTCAACAGCCAAAGAAAAGCAATCTGATCTGAGCAAATTGAGTGCTAAGGCCTATACTCTCTCTCTCTCTCTCTCTCTCTCTCTCTCTCTCATACTCTCTCTTTCATACTCTCTCTCATACATTCAATCTCTCTCTCTCTCTCTCTCTCTCTCTCTCTCTCTCTCTCTCTCTCTCTCTCTCTCTCATACATTCAATCTTTTTCTCTCTTTCATACATTCAATCTATCTATCTCTCATACATTCAATCTCTGTCTCTTTCTCCCTCTCTCATACACTCTATCGCTCTCTCATACACTCTATCTCTCTCATACACTATCTCTCTCTCCTTCTTACTCTCTCTCTCTTTCATACTCTCTCTTACTCTTTCATACACTCAATCTCTCACTCTCTCTTCCATACTATCTCTCTCATACTCACTCTCATACACTCAATCTCTCTCTCTTTCTTACTCTCTCTCATAGACTCAATCTCTCTCTCTCTCTCTCTTTCTCTCTCTCTCTCTCTCTCTCTCTCTCTCTCTCTCTTCCATAGTCTCTCTCTCTCATACACTCAACCTCTCTCTCTTCCACACTCTGGAAATGAGTTTGCGCTTTCACAGTGTGAATAATGTCACAGACCTTTCTGTCCCTCTTTTCTGTGTGTTTTGAGCTAAGAATAAATACGCTGCTAAATTTTCGCCCCAGAAAAGCCTGACATTTTCCCAGAGTGAGTGAGTTGACTAGAGACTGTGGAGAGCTGGAGAGAGCAGAACAGTGGTGCATGCTGGGAGACCATGGGGAGAGAGAGCAGAACAGTGGTGCATGCTGGGAGAGAGAGAGCAGAACAGTGGTGCATGCTGGGAGACCATGGGGAGAGAGGGAGCAGAACAGTGGTGCATGCTGGGAGAGAGAGCAGAACAGTGGTGCATGCTGGGAGAGAGAGAGCAGAACAGTGGTGCATGCTGGGAGAGAGAGAGCAGAACAGTGGTGCATGCTGGGAGATAATAACTTTATTTGTATAGCACCTTTCATACAGCAGGGGATTGCAGTCCAAAGTGCTTTACATCAGTGCAGAAATAAGACACAAAGTCAGTGTAAAACAAGCAGCAAGAGCAAAGCATAAAGTGGGATAAAAATAATGCAGATATATTAATCAAATCATGAATGGTAATGAAATGTTTGTGTTTGGAGCTCAGACTCAACACAGTGCACAGTTTAGTAAACAACAACAATGAATACAAGAATGGTAACACTAAGTCGTAGTAGTGAGATACAATTTAATATAAAATAAAATAGTCAATTATTTACAGAAAGTGTCTTGCATAAAAGTGTATGTGCCTGTTAAGGTGCAGTGCAAGGTGCGTGTGTTTGTGTGTGCATGTGTGTTTGTGTGTGTGTTCAAGAGTCTTTAAGAGGTTAATACACTCAATAATTCTAATAATTAATAGCACTAATAATTCACCTTCCCCCTCCCCCCACAATGTGCAACATCCTGATCCTGCAATATCCACAGTGCAACACCCACCCACTACCGTCTGACACTGTGATTGTTATTTGTGTATTGTTGTTATTTTGTATATTGTACAGGACTGTAACATTGTCTTATTGTATAGTATTTAATGTTTCTGTATAGTATTTTATGGTTCTCATTACTTGTGTGATTTTATTACTGCACCTTAAGTTGAGTCCCAGATCTCGTTGTATGCAAATATAATGACAATAAAGTACAATCTAATCTCCCTCGCCCTCACTTGGCAGGAAGTGACTCCATCTTTAAGAGGTTAATGTCCAGCTCCCTCGCCCTCACTTGGCAGGAAGTGACTCCATCTTTAAGAGGTTAATGTCCAGCTCCCTCGCCCTCACTTGGCAGGAAGTGACTCCATCTTTAAGAGGTTAATGTCCAGCTCCCTCGCCCTCACTTGGCAGGAAGTCACTCCATCTTTAAGAGGTTAATGTCCAGCCCCCTCGCCCTCACTTGGCAGGAAGTGACTCCATCTTTAAGAGGTTAATGTCCAGCTCCCTCGCCCTCACTTGGCAGGAAGTGACTCCATCTTTAAGAGGTTAATGTCCAGCTCCTTTGCTCACTTGGCAGGTGTGACTCCACGACGTTGTTCCTGGAGTGTTGACTGGGGGGGGGGGGGGGGGAGGGGCGACGGTGGCTCGAGAGGTAGGGAGTGGTCGTCTGGTAATCAGAAGGTTCCCGGTTAGATTCCAGCTCCTCCCGGGCAAGGAATTGTCCTTGAGCAAGACACAGAATCCCCTAATTGCTCCCGATAAGCAGGTCGGCACCTTGCATGGTCGCCTCCGCCGTCGGTGTGTGAATGTGAGGCATAAGTTGTAAAGTGCTTTGGATAAAAGCGTTATATATAAAAATGCCTCATTTACCATTTGATGGAAAGACAAGGTTTTCACGATGAAAGAGAAAGAGGAGCGTTCTGAGAAGGCAGAGACACCGTGTTTTCTTTCCGTGTCGTGTTCCGTCTCTGCTGCCGCTGGGTGACATAAAGACAGGGTGACATAAAGACAGGGTGACATAAAGACAGGGTGACATAAAGACAGGGTGACATAAAGACAGGGTGACATAAAGACAGGGTGACATAAAGACAGGGTGACATAAAGACAGGGTGACATAAAGACAGGGTGACATAAAGACAGGGTGACATAAAGACAGGGTGACATAAAGACAGGGTGACATAAAGACAGGGTAACATAAAGACAGGGTGACATAAAGACAGGGTGACATAAAGACAGGGTGACATAAAGACAGGGTGACATAAAGACAGGGTAACATAAAGACAGGGTGACATAAAGACAGGGTAACATAAAGACAGGGTAACATAAAGACAGGGTGACATAAAGACAGGGTGACATAAAGACAGGGTGACATAAAGACAGGGTGACATAAAGACAGGGTGACATAAAGACAGGGTGACATAAAGACAGGGTGACATAAAGACAGGGTGACATAAAGACAGGGTGACATAAAGACAGGGTGACATAAAGACAGGGTAACATAAAGACAGGGTGACATAAAGACAGGGTAACATAAAGACAGGGTGACATAAAGACAGGGTAACAAAGACAGGGTAACATAAAGACAGGGTGACATAAAGACAGGGTGACATAAAGACAGTAACATAAAGACAGGGTGACATAAAGACAGGGTAACATAAAGACAGGGTGACATAAAGACAGGGTGACATAAAGACAGGGTGACATAAAGACAGGGTAACAAAGACAGGGTGACATAAAGACAGGGTGACATAAAGACAGGGTGACATAAAGACAGGGTGACATAAAGACAGGGCGACATAAAGACAGGGTGACATAAAAACAGGGTGACATAAAAACAGGGTGACATAAAGACAGGGTAACATAAAGACAGACAGGGTGACATAAAGACAGGGCGACATAAAGACAGGGTGACATAAAGACAGGGTAACATAAAGACAGGGTGACATAAAAACAGGGTGACATAAAAACAGGGTGACATAAAGACAGGGTAACATAAAGACAGACAGGGTGACATAAAGACAGGGCGACATAAAGACAGGGTGACATAAAGACAGGGTGACATAAAGACAGGGTGACATAAAGACAGTAACATAAAGACAGGGTGACATAAAGACAGGGTGACATAAAGACAGGGTAACATAAAGACAGGGTGACATAAAGACAGGGTGACATAAAGACAGGGTAACATAAAGACAGGGTGACATAAAGACAGGGTGACATAAAGACAGGGTGACATAAAGACAGGGTGACATAAAGACAGGGTGACATAAAGACAGGGTAACATAAAGACAGGGTAACATAAAGACAGGGTAACATAAAGACAGGGTGACATAAAGACAGGGTAACATAAAGACAGTAACATAAAGACAGGGTAACATAAAGACAGGGTGACATAAAGACAGGGTGACATAAAGACAGGGTGACATAAAGACAGTAACATAAAGACAGGGTGACATAAAGACAGGGTAACATAAAGACAGGGTAACATAAAGACAGGGTAACATAAAGACAGTAACATAAAGACAGGGTGACATAAAGACAGGGTAACATAAAGACAGGGTGACATAAAGACAGTAACATAAAGACAGGGTGACATAAAGACAGTAACATAAAGACAGGGTGACATAAAGACAGGGTAACATAAAGACAGGGCGACATAAAGACAGGGTGACATAAAGACAGGGTGACATAAAGACAGGGTAACATAAAGACAGGGTGACATAAAGACAGGGTGACATAAAGACAGGGCGACATAAAGACAGGGTGACATAAAGACAGTAACATAAAGACAGGGTGACATAAAGACAGGGTGACATAAAGACAGGGTGACATAAAGACAGGGTGACATAAAGACAGGGTGACATAAAGACAGGGTGACATAAAGACAGGGTGACATAAAGACAGGGTGACATAAAGACAGGGTGACATAAAGACAGGGTGACATAAAGACAGGGTGACATAAAGACAGGGTGACATAAAGACAGGGTAACATAAAGACAGGGTGACATAAAGACAGGGTAACATAAAGACAGGGTGACATAAAGACAGGGTGACATAAAGACAGGGTGACATAAAGACAGGGCGACATAAAGACAGTAACATAAAGACAGGGTGACATAAAGACAGTAACATAAAGACAGGGTAACATAAAGACAGGGTAACATAAAGACAGGGTGACATAAAGACAGGGTAACATAAAGACAGGGTAACATAAAGACAGGGTAACATAAAGACAGGGTGACATAAAGACAGGGTAACATAAAGACAGGGTGACATAAAGACAGGGTAACATAAAGACAGTAACATAAAGACAGGGTGACATAAAGACAGGGTGACATAAAGACAGGGTAACATAAAGACAGTAACATAAAGACAGGGTGACATAAAGACAGGGTGACATAAAGACAGGGTAACATAAAGACAGGGTGACATAAAGACAGGGTAACATAAAGACAGGGTAACATAAAGACAGGGTGACATAAAGACAGGGTAACATAAAGACAGTAACATAAAGACAGGGTGACATAAAGACAGGGTGACATAAAGACAGGGTAACATAAAGACAGTAACATAAAGACAGGGTGACATAAAGACAGGGTGACATAAAGACAGGGTAACATAAAGACAGGGTAACATAAAGACAGTAACATAAAGACAGGGTGACATAAAGACAGGGTGACATAAAGACAGGGTGACATAAAGACAGGGTAACATAAAGACAGGGTAACATAAAGACAGGGTGACATAAAGACAGGGTGACATAAAGACAGGGTAACATAAAGACAGGGTGACATAAAGACAGGGTGACATAAAGACAGGGTAACATAAAGACAGGGCGACATAAAGACAGGGTGACATAAAGACAGGGTAACATAAAGACAGGGTGACATAAAGACAGGGTGACATAAAGACAGGGTAACATAAAGACAGGGCGACATAAAGACAGGGTGACATAAAGACAGGGTGACATAAAGACAGGGTAACATAAAGACAGGGTAACATAAAGACAGGGCGACATAAAGACAGGGTGACATAAAGACAGGGTGACATAAAGACAGGGCGACATAAAGACAGGGTGACATAAAGACAGTAACATAAAGACAGGGTGACATAAAGACAGGGTAACATAAAGACAGGGTGACATAAAGACAGGGTAACATAAAGACAGGGCGACATAAAGACAGGGCGACATAAAGACAGGGTGACATAAAGACAGGGTGACATAAAGACAGGGTGACATAAAGACAGGGTAACATAAAGACAGGGTAACATAAAGACAGGGTAACATAAAGACAGGGTGACATAAAGACAGGGTGACATAAAGACAGGGTGACATAAAGACAGGGTGACATAAAGACAGGGTGACATAAAGACAGGGTAACATAAAGACAGGGTGACATAAAGACAGGGTGACATAAAGACAGGGTAACATAAAGACAGGGTGACATAAAGACAGGGTGACATAAAGACAGGGTGACATAAAGACAGGGTGACATAAAGACAGGGTGACATAAAGACAGGGTGACATAAAGACAGGGTGACATAAAGACAGGGTAACATAAAGACAGGGTGACATAAAGACAGGGTAACAAAGACAGGGTAACATAAAGACAGGGTGACATAAAGACAGGGTGACATAAAGACAGGGTGACATAAACACAGGGTAACATTTTGATTTAATTTGATTTGATTGAAGTTTATTTCAAATATGCAACATACCAAACAAACATCAAGTACATATATCGCCTTAAGCCGTTCAAATAATAAATGTATATGTAGCTGGTCTAAGGCCACCCTCTTGAATGTCGTCGTGCATGTGAAGTGAAGAGACAGGTTGCGGCCCATTCAATGTTTATTTCTGGGAGCAAAACAAACAAGAAGAATATGGCATTACTTCTTGTCCACTAGGTGGCTCCAGTTCACAGGCTCTTCCTCATTCAGGCCAGACTGAACACCATTTTTAATCAAACATTGAAATAACACATTTATAATGAAACAATACAATAAGATAATACAAGATAAACAATAGGATTCATTAATTTACCTGGGAGCAAAACAAACAAGAAGAATATGGCATTACTTCTTGTCCACTAGGTGGCTCCAGTTCACAGGCTGCAATGAGGGAAATATGTCACACTGTCAGGACGAGGCCTACACAACCTGCTCATCCATACTACTAACTCAATCAGCATGTGTCATACAAGAGATCGTCACCACAGTTAAATTCCTTTACAAAAAGTGCACAACTGTTCATTATTGCTTAGATACCATTACATACACCCCGGTTCATTTGCCCGGCAACTTATTTACAATAGTAAACCATCAATACGTTCTTTTAAACCAAAGATATGTTTTAGAAATACTGAGCAACTCCTACCTCTTCCTCATTCAGGCCAGACTGAACGGGAAGAGGCGCGCACCAAAGTAAATACGTCACTTCGGGAGGAAGTGACGATTTCAAAATAAAAGACTTTGAGAATAAAAATAATAATAATAATAATAATAATAATAATAATAAAACGTGAGGGAGGGATTCTTTGTGGAATACATAACAGTATATTTTATATATACCTGCTACATATATGCAAAATTAAAAATAACAAAAAACAAACAAAAAAGTCAAACTAAATATATATATTTTTTTATTCATTTACACATTTGAAAAGGAGTGGGAAGAAGCATACACTTATTTAATCCCACCCCTATTTACTCATCAGAACATACTATATTTTATTTACTAATTCATACATTACTAGACTTATATTGATATTTTTTTTACTTAGTTAACAATAAAAAAAATTATAATACCTTATTAATATTTGGCATAACTGTATGTAACATAAAGACAGGATAACACTGTGACCTATGCCCCCTTCTTGATAGGGCTCTGAATCTAGACCAACGCAACACTTCCGGTATTCTGAAATCATATGAATGAATGTGGATGAGAGCCTCGACATTAAGTGGTTGTAGCTACAGCTGTGGGGGGGGGGGGGGGCTGGAGACATGATCCAATAGACTTTTATACCCCTGAGTCTCCTGAACATGGCCCATGGAGTCTGCCACAGATTGTCCAGAGATCTAGGTTGATCAATCTGCGCATGCAGTATTTTCAAATAATAAACCAAATGTAGGAACTGTGCGGTTCACCTCCTACCTAAGCTTCTGTCAACATCGGAAATGGCTCCTCTCCCTCTGCCTCTCTCCTGCAGGGTCCCACAAGGCTCCATCCTTGGCCCTATTCTATTTTCTCTGTATATGCTGCCCCTTGGTTTAGTCATTCAAAAACACTATCTCCTTCCATTGTTATGCGGGACGACACTCGGGTCTATCTCCCCATGAAACCCAGTGACAAGTCCAGTCTTGACAGCCTCCGATCCTGTCTATGACATAAAATGCTGGATGGCACAACATTTCCTACAAACTAAATTATTCTAAATGTGAAATCCTCCTTTTCGGCCCCCCAAACCAAACCAGTGTCATCGCCAGCAGCCTGGGTAACCTGTCTGCCCTAGTTCAGTGTTTTTTCCAGCTTCGGTCCACAGCTAGGATCAAGGCCATACTCACTCTCCTTAGGCTCAGCTTCTTCCCCCAGGCCATCAGAGTCCTGAACAATGAACATTGAGTACCACTGTAACACTTTAGCATGAGCGGGCACACACTCAGGCCGCACGCACCCCCACTTATTGCCAAAAAGAAAGGCCACTTTAAATTAGTATTAGCAACAGTAACAGTGTATTGCACTACTATTACTACTACTGTTAACTGTCAACTGTTACCCGTCATTGCACAAATTTATTGTTACCTGCTACCTGTTATTGCACAATTTTATTGCACACATTTTTTGTATATATTTTGGATTCTATTATATGTTATATGTTGTACCAATTGCACATCGTTGCGGGCAAGACCACCCGCATTTCATTGCATATCCGTATGTCGTGACAAATAAAACTCTTGACTTGACTTGACTAGACCTTGAGTCATTCACACCTTCATATCTTCACGACTAGATTACTGTAACTCCCTGTACCTGGGGCTTAATAAGTCGACCATAGCCCGCCTACAGTTACCCCACAGTACTTGGAAGAGAGCTCATATTATTTACCCCTGTTCTTGCCTCCCTTCATTACACGACTACAGGATAGAATTCAAAGTTCTCCTATTCGTCTACAAAGCTCTTAATGGTAAGGCCCCCTTTTATCAGACCTCCTCACCCCCAGGGGTCTGGAACCTATGGCTCGCAAGCCATATATGGCTCTTCTGGTGACAGCATATGGCTCCCAGAAATTTTTGAGTAACATTTTTTTTTTTTTTTTTTTTTAATACTTGTGATATTTCTTAATAATACTGTGTCATTTTAAAGTAAACAGAAATTAGTTTTGAAGATACAGCTAATAGTATCTGTAGCTGAAGATATAGCGAGCAGAGCTGGCGAGAGAACACAAGTGGACAGAAATTAAAAATCTTCAACCTGAAGACCAGCTGATTCTTAAAACTTGGAACGAGCTTCCTGTGACATACCACACAATGCAGCGTGAGTATTGCCGTATATTGACCATGTTTGGCTCTACATATGCATGTGGGCAGTCATTCTCGCATATGAGGAACATTAAGACCAACCTACGCTCACGTTTAACTGATGGAAGCCTCAACGCCTGCATGAAGCTCAACCTCAGCACGTATGAACCAGATTACAAGGCCATCAGCAAAACCATGCAGCACCAGAAGTCGCATTAAAAGTAAGACATATTTAATTTATTATACGTTAAAAATACTATATGGCTCTCAATGAAATATATTTAGAAATATTTGGCTTTTATGGCTCTCCCAGTCAAAACGGTTCCTGACCCCTGCCCTATACCAACATCAGGGCCCTCAGATCTGCTGATAAGGGTCTCCTAACCACCCGTAGGTCCAACTTCAAGTCTAGGGGGGGGGGTGGGGGGGGGGGGGGGCGTGCTTTTGCTATCGCAGCCCCTGACCTCTGGACCAGCATCCCCACGTCCATCAAATCTACCCCCTCCATCGAGTCTTTTAATCTAAGCTCAAAACTCACCTATATTCCTTAGCCTTCCCTGACTCACTCTGACTCTTGCATTGTTTGTTTGTGTGTTGTTCTGTTTCTTTGTTTGTCTGTTGGTTGTTTATTTTCTGTTTATTTATACTTTAGGAGTACTTTCAATTTGTTTTGCTACGTGACCCACTGTAAAGCATGTCGGTTGACAAGTGTCATGTTTAAAATGTGCTATACAAATACATTGTATTGATTGATTGTGTGCTCCCTCACTTCCAAAAATAGCACTACAACTCCTGTATTGAAATAAGAATTTTATTTGAGAATGAAGGTAAACATTTTATTTTGGCGTCAAGGAGTGATTAATTACAAACAGGACTATATAAAGCCATGTCCTACTTGGCACTGAATTAGCTTGGCATGCTTCACATCGTTCTTTGTCAAAAAGCTGCACAAAGCGCCAAACATTTCAAGCATCTCTATCCACACAAGCCTGTATGACTCAGTCACCTTCATCTTCCCCTTTGTGTCTCGAGGCTGTCAAGTGATGCGGGTCAGGAGTAAAAGGAGGAGTAAAAGTTCTCCGACAACTTCTTCATTCTTTTGGACCCTCTCCGTGCTCTCGCTCCGTGCATGCTGCGGTCCTCTGTCTCTATATCGTCCGTTTCATTCATCTCTCTCTCTCTCTCTCTGATCTCAGTATCCTGTTCGACTGGCACGTCCAAACTCTTAACCGATTCACACTTTGGATCTTTCGTCATATTTGGATAATAGCTGTAATACATTACTTTACATGCAAGACCGATACCATAGACTGCAATGATTACAGAACTAACTATAAAGGTGTAGTGGGGCTGCGGCAGCTCACAGTAGCTCCGCCAACACCACAGACCACACAGCAGCACCAGATCCAGCATCATCCAGGCGTGGTACAGAATAGACCAGTTCCTCGTCCGTCTATTCACCGCCTTGAACCAGCTGAAATACCAGATAAGGCCTAGGGTGGCCCGGTAGAGCCACTCTCCACCCACGCTTTTCATGAAGTCTGTCTGCAACCACCAGGCGACGAGGAACAGGATCATCCAGGAACACAGGAAGTGGGCAAAGATGAAACAGGGCAGGACGGAGGCGAAAAGACTGAGGGCGGCAATGCGGGCGGCGATCATCAGCAGGTTCCAGAGGAAGTACACCAAAATGTAGACCAACGTCGAACAGTCCGTCTGCTCCTTCTTGTCGGGCCGGAAGGAGAGCATGGCGCGATGGTACCGATCCACACCATTGGCGATGACCAATGCTTTAGAGGCTAGCTGTAACACTGAGGAGAAGAGAGATTGATTGATTGATTGAAAACTTTATTAACAGATTGCAGAATGGGTACAGTACAGTACAGCTCAATACACACAATTGTTAAGAGGATGCAGACCAGAGAAAGACTTTCGTCTTGTTTACATCAGGGTCCCCCATTTTCAAATCCGGTACAAGAATCCACCATTAAATTGGCTTCTTGTGTTACAAATTGTGTGAGGCAAAGTGAGCCCACGTTGAACCTAGGAGATGCTCCTACAGTATGTATAGTACAATCGGTGGTTACTTTCTAGCTCCAAAATGGCATAAACTTGATTGGCTTTTCAGTGATCTCGATTTCCTTCCCTAAACAAAGACTAATAGTCACTATAGTATAGTCTATAGTAACTTTTCCGCACCTACTCCCGAACTCTGCATGCACAGATTGCCCACGGAGTCTCTCTGGATTGTCCAGAGATCTAGGTTTATCAATCTGTGCATGCAGAGTACGGGAATAGGTGTGGAAAAGTGACTATAGCTCAGCCGAGAAAGTGCCGACCAACTTGGGATTGGTCTCTCCATGTTCAGGACACTCAGGCGTATAAACGTCTATTGGATCATGTCTCCAGCACCCCCACAGCCGTAGCTACAACCACTTAATGGCAAGGCTCTCATCCACATTCATTCATTTTCTCCCCCCGCTCTCTCTCTCCCATGATTTCAGAATACCGGAAGTGTTGCAGTGGTCTATGGGACACGGGCAATATTGTGGTGCCAAAGCAAAGGGGTAGCGCGCCACAGACTAGTTCTAGCTGCACCTAGTCCCTATCGTGGCTTTGGAATTTGGACGGACGCAGTACCCAAGCTACTGTGGTTTGTTATGGCGTCCATAGATTGATCTCTCAGTGGTCAATGACCTTGCTGTGAAATTACTACTACTTTTTGTAGCGTTGTAGCAGTTGTAATTTCATGATTAATGGTCTAGTTTTCCCACAATATTAACTTCTGTGGCACGATACTAGGCTGATAACGGCTCATGTTTGTTACCTGCATGTTTGTTAGACCACAGAGAGGTCAGGACATTTCAATGTAAAAAATGTAAAAAAATATCTGGATAACCCATTGAGCTTTAACTTATGACACTGTTCTGACATCTTCCGTATGAAAACTCTCAGCCTAGTATCATGCCACAAACGTTGAAAAACTAGACCATTAATCATTACATTACAACACAAAGTAGTAGTCCTTTCACAGCAAGGTAACATTAAAAGGGGCACTTCACCAAAAAAAACTGCTGATTTATTTTGCATGAAAAATTCTAAAAGGTTTTGGACATATTAATTACAATCCATAAATATTTGGAAATTGTTCTCAATTTTGGCTCGGTACACCACAACACTGGATTTGAAATTAAACAATCAAGATGTGCTTTAAGTGCTGTAATTTGAGAGTATTTACATCCAAATCAGGTTTTGCCTATATATGCCTCCTCCTTTTTAAGGGACCAAAAGTAATTGGACAATTGATTGATTGATTGAAAATTGTAGATTTTCAATCAATCAAACAGATTGCAGAATGGGTACAATACAGTACGGCTCAATACACACAATTGTTAAGGGGATGCAGACCAGAGAAAGACTTTCGTCTTGTTTACATCAGGGTCCCCCATTTTCAATTCATCATAACATAATATGACATACAGATAGACAGTACTGTTACATCCAGACATTTATGACATACCAGATCTACAAATATACAGTACTGTTTAAGAGTACAACGCCTGTCATATATACCCTGGCGTTGGAAACTCTGATTAATAGACAGAGTTTCTAAAAAGAGAGTATATACATTATATACATTTGAGAGTATATACATTTGAGGGGGAAGAAACTGTACATTGAAGGGGGTGGGGTTTGGCCAGTTTTGAATTGCAGTCTCCCGTAGGTGCTCTTTTAGAGAGGTTTTGAAGGTGGGTAGTGATTCACATTCCTTTACAGCTGTGGGTAGGGCATTCTACATTGTTGTTGCATAATTGCTAAACGTGTTTAGTCCCTTGTTTGAGCCGAATCTGGGTTTAACATGATTTGTGGAGCTCCCTCTGGTGTTGTGTTCATGGTATTCACTGACCTTTGGGAAGTATTTTGACATGTATATGGGTACCTTAGTGGTGTAGTGTATCTTGTAGATCAGGCCCATTTCAAGTTGCTGTACTCTGTCGTCTACTCTAAGCCATCCTAGGTTGTCAAAGTGGGCAGGGGTGAGGTGGGTTCTAGGTGTAAGGTCAAGCAGTAGTCTGACCAGTTTGTTTTGTGATGTTTGTAATTTTGTTTTTAGCGCCTTTGAGGTGCTTTGGTACCATGAGGTGCAAGCATAGTCGTAGTACCCTTGAATGAGTGCTCCTAAGAGTCTTCAGGGTATTCTTGTTTACCAGAGAGGAGATCCCGTACTATCAGTGAAGCAAGCCAAAAACGAAATAAAACCCACGAGAGAGATAAGAAAAACATTAGGTGTGGTCAAATCAACTGTTTGGTACATTATCAAAATGAAAGAACCCACTGATGAGCTCAGCAACACCAAAAGACGTATCTGTGTCAAAGTAGAGTTAGTAAAAGAAAATTATAATAATAAAGTATCTAAAGAAAAAAAGCATGTACAGTTCTGGAACAACACTTTAGGGACAGCTGAGACAAAGATCAACTTGTACCAGCATGATGGGAAGAGACGAGTATGGAGAAGGAAAGGAACTGCTCATGATCGAAAGCATATCACCTCATCAGTGAAGCATGGTGGTGGTAGTGTTATGGCGTGGGCATGTATGGCTGCCAATGGAGCTGGTTCCCTTGTATTTATTGATGATGTGACTGCTGACAATTGCAGGATGAATTCTGAAGTGTTTCGGGCAATATTATCTGCTCATATTCAGCCAAATGCTTCAGAACTCATTAGATGGTGCTTCATAGTGCAGATGGACAATGACCCAAAGCATACTGTGAAAGCAACCAACAAGTTTTTTAAGGGGAGACACTACAGGTGAATAGGGTAAAACATTTAACTAATAGATATCACAATGAAACTTCCACAGTTGATTACTTATATTAAGACAAGACTTTTTTGTATTACAAGTTTTCTGAAATTGTATGTTTAAATATGCAAATGAGGCATAATCTACTTAAATATGCACTAATTTGCATATAATTCCAGGACAGAAATCTGAACATTGGATAAAGCCATTTTCAAAATTATAGTTTAATTTTGTTGACATATTAGAGCCAAAGGTTATTACAGAGGGGATTTTGGATATCTCTTTTTATCACTGCATAAATCAGAAAATACTCCATTCAGTCCATTTTTATGGTAAAATTCCATATTTCGCCATGTTTTTAGGAATAAAATGTGATATAAATCAGGGTATGAATGCGATATCAACAAACCCTTCTGTAAATACCTTCAGAACATAGATATGAATAGAACTGGAAGGTTTGGTGTATGTGAGTGCTACTGAAGTGGAGATTTCTGGCTCAGAGTATGAGGAAAAACTCTTAAAACTAATTTTTGGGAAAACGCCTTCAAAGTTCTGTATTGTAAAATGCCATACTTTTTTTTTAAACAGATATTTACAAACACAATACCTAATCAAACCATTAGTAATAGACAACCTAAACACATGCCTGATAACTGAATAATAATAATAATGATGTTATTGAACTGAACAGAACTACACACAGGCTACAAACAGTGTAGTACAGTGTAGTACCCCCTAATAGGCAAACAAATATTTGAATAGATATCACTATGAAACTTTCCCAGTTTGTTATGTACATATAAACTAAGAAAAAATATATTGCAAGTTTTCTGAATTTTGTGTTTATATATGCAAATGAGGCACTTCCCCATTAAATATGTGCACATTTATGGATGCAATAAGGCAAAATGAGGTCAAATAAACAACTAAATGTGTGTTATTGACGTTTTATTGTCACTAGTTTCATAGAAGACATGTTTAGGAAGCAAAATATAACAAAATCTCAAAATCAACAAAAAAAGTATATTTGCCTATTCACCTGGGGTGTCTCGCCTAAGGCAAAGAAGTGGAATGTTATGCAATGGCCAAGTCAATCACCTGACCTGAATCCAATTGAGCATGCATTTCACTTGCTGAAGACAAAATGTAAGGGAAAATGCCCCCAAGAACCAGCAGGAACTGAAGACAGTCACCAGGGCATCACCAGGGATAAAACCCAGTGTCTGGTGATGTAGTATATGGGTTCCAGACTTCAGGCTGTTATCGACTGCAAAGGAGTTGCAACCAAGTATTAAAAGTGACCATTTTATTTATGGATTGTTAGTTTGTCCAATTACTTTTGGTCCCTTAAAAAGGGGGGTGCATGTGTATAAATTGTTGTAATTCCTACACTGTTCACCTGATTTGGATGTAAATACAGTACCCTCAAATTAAAGGTTAAAGGGGAACTATCTTATAAATGGCCTTTTCCAGTGTTTAGCATTGTTTTCTAGCAATGTGGGGTTGTACCAACACTGTCTATGTCTCAAATTCAAATTTTTGCGCATTCCTCCAGTTCAGATGAGACACGTTCCTCCCCCAGTGAACTAAGCCATTCTGAATTTAGCGTACCTGTGACGTGTAAGGATTCTGATCTGCATACCTCAGCTCCTTCTGTGGTTGTAGCCACCGCCCACAATCAACAATTTGCTCAACACCGGAGAAAGTGGAAATAATGCGAAGCGGTTTCCCTGTCACTTCCTCAAAAAGAGAGAGAGAGGGAGAGAGAGACAGACAGATAGAGGGAGAGAGAGGCTCTCATACGGTGCGACTCGTCTCGGAGCATTTACACACACTCGCGATTGCGTGTGTGTGGGGGGAAACACGCGTGCTCCCGGAGCATCTCTCTCTCTCACTTGCTCGTTCTCTCTCTCGCTCTCTCTCGTATCACAGCACTCGCTTGTATCACCGCCAACCTGTTGCAAAATATCATAGCGCATGCTCCCACGCGTATTCCGATCCGTGCAATAATATTCACGGGGGTATATATTGTCATTTGAAACAAGTTACCAATGCATTGTCCCGTGGCGAAATTAATTAGTCTCCCTCTCTATCTCACCCCCCAAAGCCAGTGTAGACTGTGGGTGACTGTCACTCAAAGCGCATTGCGAGTATGGGCGGAGCCAAAAACAGCTTGGAATCTGGAAGTGCAGAAAATGCTGCTCTAGAGTACTAGATTAGAAATACAAAACAATGATTTTTTTTTATAAACCTTACAGATGTGTTCCATAGACTCACAGGAATTGTGTAAAATTGACCAAATAGTGTAAGAAATAGTAAGATAGTTCCCCTTTAAAGTCTGCACTTACTTGTTTAATTTAAAATCCATTTTGGTGTACAGAGCCAAAATTCTGAAAATTGTGACAATGTCAAAATATGTATGGACCTGACTGTAGTTTGAAATGTATTGAGTAAAATAGTTTGAATATGGTCACCAGTAATGTCATCGGGGACATTGAATCCTTGTATTGTTAATTACAGCTCGATGAAATTATATGGTAGCAGTCCCTATAAGACAAGGTATTGCTATTTTTTCCTCTACATCATTTCATGGTGCTGTACTTAATACAACACAAGGATTCAATGTCCGGGACATTATGTCGCTGATGACATCACTGGTGGGATGTGTGAGATTATGTACAAAATAAAGCATTCTTTTTTGGTAAAGTGACCCTGTGGAATATTAAGTTGTGGCTTTGGAATAGTATACGTCCACATTTATAAATATGTACTGATAGGGGCTAAACTACACATGTGCTATAAGGGATCTGACAGCCTGTGAACTCCTTTTAACCTCCTTGACTACACAAACACAATGCCGTTTTGAGGCGTACCGGTAATACATACATGTAAAACGCTCCCCCATGCCTCTCTGGATCATGACGGTGAGGACCAGAACCGACAGCGGGGCGCTCTTTGTGAAGATCTCTATGAGCCGCAGCAAGTCCAGCAACCCAAGCTCGTGGCTCAGGGACACCACCGCGTCCAGGTCGCCCTTCTTTTTGAAGAAGTTACGCACTTCGACTTCCACGACACCGGCTTTCCTAGGAGGAGACGTCACGAGTCTCAGTACTTTTCTTCAAAAGTATACAAAGCAATACACACACACACACACACACCAATTTCTTTTGAGAAGATGGTGCAGTACAAGAAGAAATCCCATCGTTATTCATATTCATTATAATGAATATGTACTGTTGGACTGTGGTAATTCCATGTACGAATAAATAAAAATAAATGATGCTGCTCGACCGCTAGTTACGTAATTGCATGTCTTTAAACTATAGTATGGATGAAAACAATGTTAAGATATGAAATTACGCTTTAGTTGGCTTTGTTATTACACTACTCTTTATTCTTTATTATACTTTTTTACTGTATGAAGCACAATCTCAGGAGGCTCATACAGAACCAAGCATTCCACTGTAAAATGTACATTATATGTGTTAATAAAACTAAACTTGAACTTACTGTGAGCACATGATGCCAATAGAAAGTAAACAAAGCGTACCGACCTGAGGTAGACTCCCATTTGAAACACATGGAGAGTCTTGAGTGCGACCGGGCTCAGACAATTCTCCACTGTGGTCTGTGGCTTGTAGTCATCATCGCGATAAAACCGCCAACTGTAGACCTGTCCGATGACGGAGGAGCCAATCAGGAACAACAATAGGACCCACATGTATACGTAGTCCTCTTCTTGGTAGTAAGACACAACCGCCCATGCGTCCATCACAATAGGAGCCAGAAATAACAGCAGACGGTAACAGCTTAGGGTATGAGGATTGTCCGAGTCCGACATGGTGCATGTAGAACTAAAATTCCAAACAAACTTTTATCACTAAACTAACCACTACTGGTATCTCTAGACTACGGTTTAATTTACATAAAATGTGGGTGAACAGGCTCAGCCATTTGAACTTTGCACGACACACCTAGGGTGACCAGATGCAAAAAGTCCAAAAGCAGGACAACAGTAATTAGGGCGTTTTCACACCTGTAGTTCGTTTGCTTTGTTCCGATTCAGGGAGACACAGGGACTATAATGATACAATGTTGCACTTGTCCTTTAGTTCGTTTGTGTTCACACGGTTGTGTTAATAGCGGATCAAAACAAATGCACGCGAGAGCAAACTGTCACTCATTGGTCAGATTTTGAACAGAATCAGAACAGTGGTGCATGCTGGGAGAGAGAGAGCAGAACAGTGGTGCATGCTGGGAGAGAGAGAGCAGAACAGTGGTGCATGCTGGGAGAGAGAGAGCAGAACAGTGGTGCATGCTGGGAGAGAGAGGGAGCAGAACAGTGGTGCATGCTGGGAGAGAGAGAGAGCAGAACAGTGGTGCATGCTGGGAGAGAGAGAGCAGAACAGTGGTGCATGCTGGGAGAGAGAGAGCAGAACAGTGGTGCATGCTGGGAGAGAGAGAGCAGAACAGTGGTGCATGCTGGGAGAGAGAGAGAGCAGAACAGTGGTGCATGCTGGGAGAGAGAGCAGAACAGTGGTGCATGCTGGGAGAGAGAGAGCAGAACAGTGGTGCATGCTGGGAGAGAGAGAGAGCAGAACAGTGGTGCATGCTGGGAGAGAGAGAGCAGAACAGTGGTGCATGCTGGGAGAGAGAGAGAGCAGAACAGTGGTGCATGCTGGGAGAGAGAGCAGAACAGTGGTGCATGCTGGGAGAGAGAGCAGAACAGTGGTGCATGCTGGGAGAGAGAGAGCAGAACAGTGGTGCATGCTGGGAGAGAGAGCATAACAGTGGTGCATGCTGGGAGAGAGAGAGCAGAACAGTGGTGCATGCTGGGAGAGAGAGAGAGAGCAGAACAGTGGTGCATGCTGGGAGAGAGAGAGAGCAGAACAGTGGTGCATGCTGGGAGAGAGAGCAGAACAGTGGTGCATGCTGGGAGAGAGAGAGCAGAACAGTGGTGCATGCTGGGAGAGAGAGCAGAACAGTGGTGCATGCTGGGAGAGAGAGAGAGCAGAACAGTGGTGCATGCTGGGAGAGAGAGAGCAGAACAGTGTGCATGCTGGGAGACCATGGGGAGAGAGGGAGCAGCACAGTGGTGCATGCTGGGAGACCATGTGGAGAGAGGCATAGATATATATAGAACACTAGATAGCTTACCCGCGCTGCCGGCCAATGGAGAGCGACGTCGTCGTAGGGCGGCCATCTTGCCCCAGGCAGCTCAGCTACTGATAACATTAATGTCTATGGTGCATGTACTATTTAAATAACCATAGATTGCTCGATTTTCAAACGGGTTGGTTTGCTATAAACATCAAATATGTAGTTATGATACTGCATACTTATAAAAAAAAATTTAAAGATGTTTTTTTATAAACCGCTTGAATCATTACCACGTTAATAATGCTTGTAATAAACCAAACCGTTTGTAAATCCGTCAATATTTCAGCGAGTTATGAGTATTTTTGTCTGTGCAGCTCACTCACCCTCACTCAAGGCTGACTGGGGCAAGATGGCGGCGGTTCAGTGACGCTGGTGACTCCGCCTTAAGCTATCTAGTGTTCTATATATATCTATGGTTGAGAGGGAGCAGAACAGTGGTGCATGCTGGGAGAGAGAGCAGAACAGTGGTGCATGCTGGGAGATAATCACTTTATTTGTATAGCACCTTTCATACAGCAGGGGATTGCAGTCCAAAGTGCTTTACATCAGTGAGAAATAAGACACAAAGTCAGTGTAAAACAAGCAGCGAGAGCAAAGCATAAAGTGGGATAAAAATAATGCAGATATATTAATCAAATCATGAATGGTAATGAAATGTTTGTGTTTCGAGCTCAGACTCAACAACAACAACAATGAATACAAGAATGGTCACACTAAGTCGTAGTAGTGAGATACAATTTAATATAAAATAAAATAGTCAATTATTTACAGAAAGTGTCTTGCATAAAAGTGTATGTGCATGTTAAGGTGCAGTGCACGGTGCGTGTGTTTGTGTGTGTGTTCAAGAGTCTTTAAGAGGTTAATACACTCAATAATTCTAATAATTAATAGCACTAATAATTCACCTTCCCCCTCCCCCCACACTGTGCAACATCCTGATGTGCAATACCCACCCACTACTGTCTGACACTGTGATTGTTATTTGTGTATTGCTATTCTGTATATTGTTGTTATTTTGTATATTGTACAGGACTGTAACATTGTCTTATTGTATAGTATTTAATGTTTCTGTATAGTATTTTATGTTTCTCATTACTTGTGTGATTTTATTACTGCACCTTAAATTGAGTCCCAGATCTCGTTGTATGCAAATATAATGACAATAAAGTACAATCTAATCTAATCTAATCTAATCTAATCTAATCTAATGTCCAGCTCCCTCGCTCACTTGGCAGGAAGTGACACCATCTTTAAGAGGTTAATGTCCAGCTCCTTTGCTCACTTGGCAGGAAGTGACTCCATCTTTAAGAGGTTAATGTCCAGCTCCCTCGCCCTCACTTGGCAGGAAGTGACACCATCTTTAAGAGGTTAATGTCCAGCTCCTTTGCTCACTTGGCAGGAAGTGACTCCATCTTTAAGAGGTTAATGTCCAGCTCCTTTGCTCACTTGGCAGGTGTGACTCCACGACGTTGTTCCTGGAGTGTTGACTGGGGGGGGGGGGGAGGGGCGACGGTGGCTCGAGAGGTAGGGAGTGGTCGTCTGGTAATCAGAAGGTTCCCGGTTAGATTCCAGCTCCTCCCGGGCAAGGAATTGTCCTTGAGCAAGACACAGAATCCCCTAATTGCTCCCGATAAGCAGGTCGGCACCTTGCATGGTCGCCTCCGCCGTCGGTGTGTGAATGTGAGGCATAAGTTGTAAAGTGCTTTGGATAAAAGCGTTATATATAAAAATGCCTCATTTACCATTTGATGGAAAGACAAGGTTTTCACGATGAAAGAGAAAGAGGAGCGTTCTGAGAAGGCAGAGACACCGTGTTTTCTTTCCGTGTCGTGTTCCGTCTCTGCTGCCGCTGGGTGACATAAAGACAGGGTGACATAAAGACAGGGTGACATAAAGACAGGGTGACATAAAGACAGGGCAACATAAAGACAGGGTAACATAAAGACAGGGTGACATAAAGACAGGGTGACATAAAGACAGGGTGACATAAAGACAGGGTAACATAAAGACAGGGTGACATAAAGACAGTAACATAAAGACAGGGTGACATAAAGACAGGGTGACATAAAGACAGGGTAACATAAAGACAGGGTGACATAAAGACAGGGCGACATAAAGACAGGGTGACATAAAGACAGGGTGACATAAAGACAGGGTAACATAAAGACAGGGTGACATAAAGACAGGGTGACATAAAGACAGGGTAACAAAGACAGGGTGACATAAAGACAGGGTGACATAAAGACAGGGTGACATAAAGACAGGGTGACATAAAGACAGGGTAACAAAGACAGGGTGACATAAAGACAGGGTGACATAAAGACAGGGTGACATAAAGACAGGGCGACATAAAGACAGGGTGACATAAAGACAGGGTAACATAAAGACAGGGTGACATAAAGACAGGGTGACATAAAGACAGGGTGACATAAAGACAGGGTGACATAAAGACAGGGTAACATAAAGACAGGGTGACATAAAGACAGGGCGACATAAAGACAGGGTGACATAAAGACAGGGTGACATAAAGACAGGGTAACAAAGACAGGGTAACATAAAGACAGGGTGACATAAAGACAGGGTGACATAAAGACAGGGTGACATAAAGACAGGGTGACATAAAGACAGGGTGACATAAAGACAGGGTGACATAAAGACAGGGTGACATAAAGACAGGGTGACATAAAGACAGGGTGACATAAACACAGGGTAACATTTTGATTTAATTTGATTTGATTGAAGTTTATTTCAAATATGCAACATACCAAACAAACATCAAGTACATATATCGCCTTAAGCCGTTCAAATAATAAATGTATATGTAGCTGGTCTAAGGCCACCCTCTTGAATGTCGTCGTGCATGTGAAGTGAAGAGACAGGTTGCGGCCCATTCAATGTTTATTTCTGGGAGCAAAACAAACAAGAAGAATATGGCATTACTTCTTGTCCACTAGGTGGCTCCAGTTCACAGGCTCTTCCTCATTCAGGCCAGACTGAACACCATTTTTAATCAAACATTGAAATAACACATTTATAATGAAACAATACAATAAGATAATACAAGATAAACAATAGGATTCATTAATTTACCTGGGAGCAAAACAAACAAGAAGAATATGGCATTACTTCTTGTCCACTAGGTGGCTCCAGTTCACAGGCTGCAATGAGGGAAATATGTCACACTGTCAGGACGAGGCCTACACAACCTGCTCATCCATACTACTAACTCAATCAGCATGTGTCATACAAGAGATCGTCACCACAGTTAAATTCCTTTACAAAAAGTGCACAACTGTTCATTATTGCTTAGATACCATTACATACACCCCGGTTAATTTGCCCGGCAACTTATTTACAATAGTAAACCATCAATACGTTCTTTTAAACCAAAGATATGTTTTAGAAATACTGAGCAACGCCTACCTCTTCCTCATTCAGGCCAGACTGAACGGGAAGAGGCGCGCACCAAAGTAAATACGTCACTTCGGGAGGAAGTGACGATTTCAAAATAAAAGACTTTGAGAATAAAAATAATAATAATAATAATAATAATAATAATAATAATAATAATAATAATAATAATAATAATAATAAAACGTGAGGGAGGGATTCTTTGTGGAATACATAACAGTATATTTTATATATACCTGCTACATATATGCAAAATTAAAAATAACAAAAAACAAACAAAAAAGTCAAACTAAATATATATATTTTTTTATTCATTTACATATTTGAAAAGGAGTGGGAAGAAGCATACACTTATTTAATCCCACCCCTATTTACTCATCAGAACATACTATATTTTATTTACTAATTCATACATTACTAGACTTATATTGATTTTTTTTTTACTTAGTTAACAATAAAAAAAATTATAATACCTTATTAATATTTGGCATAACTGTATGTAACATAAAGACAGGATAACACTGTGACCTATGCCCCCTTCTTGATAGGGCTCTGAATCTAGACCAACGCAACACTTTCTTGTATTCTGAAATCATATGAATGAATGTGGATGAGAGCCTCGACATTAAGTGGTTGTAGCTACAGCTGTGGGGGGGGGGGGGGGGGCTGGAGACATGATCCAATAGACTTTTATACCCCTGAGTCTCCTGAACATGCAGATTGCCCATGGAGTCTCCCACAGATTGTCCAGAGATCTAGGTTGATCAATCTGCGCATGCAGAGTTCGGGAGTAGGTGCGGGAAAGTGACTATAGCTCGGCTGAGAAAGTGCCGATCGACTTGGGACTGGCCTCTCCGTGTTCAGCAGACTCAGGCCAGGCGTATACAAGTCTATTGGATCATGTCTCCCGCACCCCCACAGCTACACCTAATGGTAAGTCTTTCATCCACATTCATTCATTTTCTCCCCCCACTCTCCCATGATTTCAGAATACCAGAAGTGTTGCAGAGATCTATACTAGCAGTATAACAGATTGTATTAGCTACCACCCATCACTTCAACCGCTACCACGTCTGCAGATTCTTCGTTTTACTGCGATAACTCAAATAGTTTTCATTCCAATCTTTTAAACTTTTCTGTGAATATTCGTGACCTCTAGCGGAACAACGCTGTTGATTTTGGTGACCCCATGACCTTTGCTCTAGCGCCACCATTTGGCCAAACTCAATTTTAAAATGAGCGCATCTCCTGACCCATTTGTCGTACAGTAACGGAAATTTGTATATTTGTATAATATGTATTATTAGGGGTGTGGTCAAAATGTGTCATTGAGGATTGGGGGCGTTCTGGGGATATACCGCCACAACAACAAGTATAGTTTTAAAATTTGCTTCCTTATGAAAATGTACATCCATAGCCTGTACGTACATAGGTTTAACACAAATTATCTTTTTATGGACAATGAACATGTAACATAAAAGTGAATAGAAAATACATATTATGGCAGAAGCAGTTTAAGGTTCTTATCACTTCCTTACATACATACATTATTCCTTAGCATTAGTCTCCTGTAAAATTCTGTCAGCGGGGTGTATAGTGAAGGGGGTGGGCGGGGGGGGGGGGTGGGGGTGGGGGAGTATTTTCAAATAATAAACCAAATGTAGGAACTGTGCGGTTCACCTCCTACCTAAGCTTCTGTCAACATCGGAAATGGCTCCTCTCCCTCTGCCTCTCTCCTGCAGGGTCCCACAAGGCTCCATCCTTGGCCCTATTCTATTTTCTCTGTATATGCTGCCCCTTGGTTTAGTCATTCAAAAACACTATCTCCTTCCATTGTTATGCGGGACGACACTCGGGTCTATCTCCCCATGAAACCCAATGACAAGTCCAGTCTTGACAGCCTCCGATCCTGTCTATGACATAAAATGCTGGATGGCACAACATTTCCTACAAACTAAATTATTCTAAATGTGAAATCCTCCTTTTCGGCCCCCCAAACCAAACCAGTGTCATCGCCAGCAGCCTGGGTAACCTGTCTGCCCTAGTTCAGTGTTTTTTCCAGCTTGGGTCCACAGCTAGGATCAAGGCCATACTCACTCTCCCCCTCAGACCTTGAGTCATTCACGCCTTCATATCTTCACGACTAGATTACTGTAACTCCCTGTACCTGGGGCTTAATAAGTCGACCATAGCCCGCCTACAGTTACCCCACAGTACTTGGAAGAGAGCTCATATTATTTACCCCTGTTCTTGCCTCCCTTCATTACACGACTACAGGATAGAATTCAAAGTTCTCCTATTCGTCTACAAAGCTCTTAATGGTAAGGCCCCCTTTTATCAGACCTCCTCACCCCCAGGGGTCGGGAACCTATGGCTCGCGAGCCATATATGGCTCTTCTGGTGACAGCATATGGCTCCCAGACATTTTTGAGTAACATTTTTATTTTAATTTTTTTTTTAATACTTGTGATATTTCTTAATAATACTGTGTCATTTTAAAGTAAACAGAAATTAGTTTTGAAGATACAGCTAATAGTATCTGTAGCTGAAGATATAGCGAGCAGAGCTGGCGAGAGAACACAAGTGGACAGAAATTAAAAATCTTCAACCTGAAGACCAGCTGATTCTTAAAACTTGGAACGAGCTTCCTGTGACATACCACACAATGCAGCATGTGAGTATTGCCGTATTGACCATGTTTGGCTCTACATATGCATGTGGGCAGTCATTCTCGCATATGAGGAACATTAAGACCAACCTACGCTCACGTTTAACTGATGGAAGCCTCAACGCCTGCATGAAGCTCAACCTCAGCACGTATGAACCAGATTACAAGGCCATCAGCAAAACCATGCAACACCAGAAGTCGCATTAAAAGTAAGACATATTTAATTTATTATACGTTAAAAATACTATATGGCTCTCAATGAAATATATTTAGAAATATTTGGCTTTTATGGCTCTCCCAGTCAAAACGGTTCCTGACCCCTGCCCTATACCAACATCAGGGCCCTCAGATCTGCTGATAAGGGTCTCCTAACCACCCGTAGGTCCAACTTCAAGTCTAGGGGGGGGGGGGTGGGGGGGGGGGGGGCGTGCTTTTGCTATCGCAGCCCCTGACCTCTGGACCAGCATCCCCACGTCCATCAAATCTACCCCCTCCATCGAGTCTTTTAATCTAAGCTCAAAACTCACCTATATTCCTTAGCCTTCCCTGACTCACTCTGACTCTTGCATTGTTTGTTTGTGTGTTGTTCTGTTTCTTTGTTTGTCTGTTGGTTGTTTATTTTCTGTTTATTTATACTTTAGGAGTACTTTCAATTTGTTTTGCTACGTGACCCACTGTAAAGCATGTCGGTTGACAAGTGTCATGTTTAAAATGTGCTATACAAATACATTGTATTGATTGATTGTGTGCTCCCCCACTTCCAAAAATAGCACTACAACTCCTGTATTGAAATAAGAATTTTATTTGAGAATGAAGGTAAACATTTTATTTTGGCGTCAAGGAGTGATTAATTACAAACAGGACTATATAAAGCCATGTCCTACTTGGCACTGAATTAGCTTGGCATGCTTCACATCGTTCTTTGTCAAAAAGCTGCACAAAGCGCCAAACATTTCAAGCATCTCTATCCACACAAGCCTGTATGACTCAGTCACCTTCATCTTCCCCTTTGTGTCTCGAGGCTGTCAAGTGATGCGGGTCAGGAGTAAAAGGAGGAGTAAAAGTTCTCCGACAACTTCTTCATTCTTTTGGACCCTCTCCGTGCTCTCGCTCCGTGCATGCTGCGGTCCTCTGTCTCTATATCGTCCGTTTCATTCATCTCTCTCTCTCTCTCTCTGATCTCAGTATCCTGTTCGACTGGCACGTCCAAACTCTTAACCGATTCACACTTTGGATCGTTCGTCATCTTTGGATAATAGCTGTAATACATTACTTTACATGCAAGACCGATACCATAGACTGCAATGATTACAGAACTAACTATAAAGGTGTAGTGGGGCTGCGGCAGCTCACAGTAGCTCCGCCAACACCACAGACCACACAGCAGCACCAGATCCAGCATCATCCAGGCGTGGTACAGAATAGACCAGTTCCTCGTCCGTCTATTCACCGCCTTGAACCAGCTGAAATACCAGATAAGGCCTAGGGTGGCCCGGTAGAGCCACTCTCCACCCACGCTTTTCATGAAGTCTGTCTGCAACCACCAGGCGACGAGGAACAGGATCATCCAGGAACACAGGAAGTGGGCAAAGATGAAACAGGGCAGGACGGAGGCGAAAAGACTGAGGGCGGCAATGCGGGCGGCGATCATCAGCAGGTTCCAGAGGAAGTACACCAAAATGTAGACCAACGTCGAACAGTCCGTCTGCTCCTTCTTGTCGGGCCGGAAGGAGAGCATGGCGCGATGGTACCGATCCACACCATTGGCGATGACCAATGCTTTAGAGGCTAGCTGTAACACTGAGGAGAAGAGAGATTGATTGATTGATTGAAAACTTTATTAACAGATTGCAGAATGGGTACAGTACAGTACAGCTCAATACATACAATTGTTAAGAGGATGCAGACCAGAGAAAGACTTTCGTCTTGTTTACATCAGGGTCCCCCATTTTCAAATCCGGTACAAGAATCCACCATTAAATTGGCTTCTTGTGTTACAAATTGTGTGAGGCAAAGTGAGCCCACGTTGAACCTAGGAGATGCTCCTACAGTATGTATAGTACAATCGGTGGTTACTTTCTAGCTCCAAAATGGCATAAACTTGATTGGCTTTTCAGTGATCTCGATTTCCTTCCCTAAACAAAGACTAATAGTCACTATAGTATAGTCTATAGTAACTTTTCCGCACCTACTCCCGAACTCTGCATGCACAGATTGCCCACGGAGTCTCTCTGGATTGTCCAGAGATCTAGGTTTATCAATCTGTGCATGCAGAGTACGGGAATAGGTGTGGAAAAGTGACTATAGCTCAGCCGAGAAAGTGCAGACCAACTTGGGATTGGTCTCTCCATGTTCAGGACACTCAGGCGTATAAACGTCTATTGGATCATGTCTCCAGCACCCCCACAGCCGTAGCTACAACCACTTAATGGCAAGGCTCTCATCCACATTCATTCATTTTCTCCCCCCGCTCTCTCTCTCCCATGATTTCAGAATACCGGAAGTGTTGCAGTGGTCTATGGGACACGGGCAATATTGTGGTGCCAAAGCAAAGGGGTAGCGCGCCACAGACTAGTTCTAGCTGCACCTAGTCCCTATCGTGGCTTTGGAATTTGGACGGACGCAGTACCCAAGCTACTGTGGTTTGTTATGGCGTCCATAGATTGATCTCTCAGTGGTCAATGACCTTGCTGTGAAATTACTACTACTTTTTGTAGCGTTGTAGCAGTTGTAATTTCATGATTAATGGTCTAGTTTTCCCACAATATTAACTTCTGTGGCACGATACTAGGCTGATAACGGCTCATGTTTGTTACCTGCATGTTTGTTAGACCACAGAGAGGTCAGGACATTTCAATGTAAAAAATGTAAAAAAATATCTGGATAACCCATTGAGCTTTAACTTATGACACTGTTCTGACATCTTCCGTATGAAAACTCTCAGCCTAGTATCATGCCACAGACGTTGAAAAACTAGACCATTAATCATTACATTACAACACAAAGTAGTAGTCCTTTCACAGCAAGGTAACATTAAAAGGGGCACTTCACCAAAAAAAACTGCTGATTTATTTTGCATGAAAAATTCTAAAAGGTTTTGGACATATTAATTACAATCCATAAATATTTGGAAATTGTTCTCAATTTTGGCTCGGTACACCACAACACTGGATTTGAAATTAAACAATCAAGATGTGCTTTAAGTGCTGTAATTTGAGAGTATTTACATCCAAATCAGGTTTTGCCTATATATGCCTCCTCCTTTTTAAGGGACCAAAAGTAATTGGACAATTGATTGATTGATTGAAAATTGTAGATTTTCAATCAATCAAACAGATTGCAGAATGGGTACAATACAGTACGGCTCAATACACACAATTGTTAAGGGGATGCAGACCAGAGAAAGACTTTCGTCTTGTTTACATCAGGGTCCCCCATTTTCAATTCATCATAACATAATATGACATACAGATAGACAGTACTGTTACATCCAGACATTTATGACATACCAGATCTACAAATATACAGTACTGTTTAAGAGTACAACGCCTGTCATATATACCCTGGCGTTGGAAACTCTGATTAATAGACAGAGTTTCTAAAAAGAGAGTATATACATTATATACATTTGAGAGTATATACATTTGAGGGGGAAGAAACTGTACATTGAAGGGGGTGGGGTTTGGCCAGTTTTGAATTGCAGTCTCCCGTAGGTGCTCTTTTAGAGAGGTTTTGAAGGTGGGTAGTGATTCACATTCCTTTACAGCTGTGGGTAGGGCATTCTACATTGTTGTTGCATAATTGCTAAACGTGTTTAGTCCCTTGTTTGAGCCGAATCTGGGTTTAACATGATTTGTGGAGCTCCCTCTGGTGTTGTGTTCATGGTATTCACTGACCTTTGGGAAGTATTTTGACATGTATATGGGTACCTTAGTGGTGTAGTGTATCTTGTAGATCAGGCCCATTTCAAGTTGCTGTACTCTGTCGTCTACTCTAAGCCATCCTAGGTTGTCAAAGTGGGCAGGGGTGAGGTGGGTTCTAGGAGTAAGGTCAAGCAGTAGTCTGACCAGTTTGTTTTGTGATGTTTGTAATTTTGTTTTTAGCGCCTTTGAGGTGCTTTGGTACCATGAGGTGCAAGCATAGTCGTAGTACCCTTGAATGAGTGCTCCTAAGAGTCTTCAGGGTATTCTTGTTTACCAGAGAGGAGATCCCGTACTATCAGTGAAGCAAGCCAAAAACGAAATAAAACCCACGAGAGAGATAAGAAAAACATTAGGTGTGGTCAAATCAACTGTTTGGTACATTATCAAAATGAAAGAACCCACTGATGAGCTCAGCAACACCAAAAGACGTATCTGTGTCAAAGTAGAGTTAGTAAAAGAAAATTATAATAATAAAGTATCTAAAGAAAAAAAGCATGTACAGTTCTGGAACAACACTTTAGGGACAGCTGAGACAAAGATCAACTTGTACCAGCATGATGGGAAGAGACGAGTATGGAGAAGGAAAGGAACTGCTCATGATCGAAAGCATATCACCTCATCAGTGAAGCATGGTGGTGGTAGTGTTATGGCGTGGGCATGTATGGCTGCCAATGGAGCTGGTTCCCTTGTATTTATTGATGATGTGACTGCTGACAATTGCAGGATGAATTCTGAAGTGTTTCGGGCAATATTATCTGCTCATATTCAGCCAAATGCTTCAGAACTCATTAGATGGTGCTTCATAGTGCAGATGGACAATGACCCAAAGCATACTGTGAAAGCAACCAACAAGTTTTTTAAGGGGAGACACTACAGGTGAATAGGGTAAAACATTTAACTAATAGATATCACAATGAAACTTCCACAGTTGATTACTTATATTAAGACAAGACTTTTTTGTATTACAAGTTTTCTGAAATTGTATGTTTAAATATGCAAATGAGGCATAATCTACTTAAATATGCACTAATTTGCATATAATTCCAGGACAGAAATCTGAACATTGGATAAAGCCATTTTCAAAATTATAGTTTAATTTTGTTGACATATTAGAGCCAAAGGTTATTACAGAGGGGATTTTGGATATCTCTTTTTATCACTGCATAAATCAGAAAATACTCCATTCAGTCCATTTTTATGGTAAAATTCCATATTTCGCCATGTTTTTAGGAATAAAATGTGATATAAATCAGGGTATGAATGCGATATCAACAAACCCTTCTGTAAATACCTTCAGAACATAGATATGAATAGAACTGGAAGGTTTGGTGTATGTGAGTGCTACTGAAGTGGAGATTTCTGGCTCAGAGTATGAGGAAAAACTCTTAAAACTCATTTTTGGGAAAACGCCTTCAAAGTTCTGTATTGTAAAATGCCATACTTTTTTTTTTAAACAGATATTTACAAACACAATACCTAATCAAACCATTAGTAATAGACAACCTAAACACATGCCTGATAACTGAATAATAATAATAATGATGTTATTGAACTGAACAGAACTACACACAGGCTACAAACAGTGTAGTACAGTGTAGTACCCCCTAATAGGCAAACAAATATTTGAATAGATATCACTATGAAACTTTCCCAGTTTGTTATGTACATATAAACTAAGAAAAAATATATTGCAAGTTTTCTGAATTTTATGTTTATATATGCAAATGAGGCACTTCCCCATTAAATATGTGCACATTTATGGATGCAATAAGGCAAAATGAGGTCAAATAAACAACTAAATGTGTGTTATTGACGTTTTATTGTCACTAGTTTCATAGAAGACATGTTTAGGAAGCAAAATATAACAAAATCTCAAAATCAACAAAAAAAGTATATTTGCCTATTCACCTGGGGTGTCTCGCCTAAGGCAAAGAAGTGGAATGTTATGCAATGGCCAAGTCAATCACCTGACCTGAATCCAATTGAGCATGCATTTCACTTGCTGAAGACAAAATGTAAGGGAAAATGCCCCCAAGAACCAGCAGGAACTGAAGACAGTCACCAGGGCATCACCAGGGATAAAACCCAGTGTCTGGTGATGTAGTATATGGGTTCCAGACTTCAGGCTGTTATCGACTGCAAAGGAGTTGCAACCAAGTATTAAAAGTGACCATTTTATTTATGGATTGTTAGTTTGTCCAATTACTTTTGGTCCCTTAAAAAGGGGGGTGCATGTGTATAAATTGTTGTAATTCCTACACTGTTCACCTGATTTGGATGTAAATACAGTACCCTCAAATTAAAGGTTAAAGGGGAACTATCTTATAAATGGCCTTTTCCAGTGTTTAGCATTGTTTTCTAGCAATGTGGGGTTGTACCAACACTGTCTATGTCTCAAATTCAAATTTTTGCGCATTCCTCCAGTTCAGATGAGACACGTTCCTCCCCCAGTGAACTAAGCCATTCTGAATTTAGCGTACCTGTGACGTGTAAGGATTCTGATCTGCATACCTCAGCTCCTTCTTTTGTTGTAGCCACCGCCCACAATCAACAATTTGCTCAACACCGGAGAAAGTGGAAATAATGCGAAGCGGTTTCCCTGTCACTTCCTCAAAAAGAGAGAGAGAGGGAGAGAGAGACAGACAGATAGAGGGAGAGAGAGGCTCTCATACGGTGCGACTTGTCTCGGAGCATTTACACACACTCGCGATTGCGTGTGTGTGGGGGGAAACACGCGTGCTCCCGGAGCATCTCTCTCTCTCACTTGCTCGTTCTCTCTCTCGCTCTCTCTCGTATCACAGCACTCGCTTGTATCACCGCCAACCTGTTGCAAAATATCATAGCGCATGCTCCCACGCGTATTCCGATCCGTGCAATAATATTCACAGGGGTATATATTGTCATTTGAAACAAGTTACCAATGCATTGTCCCGTGGCGAAATTAATTAGTCTCCCTCTCTATCTCACCCCCCAAAGCCAGTGTAGACTGTGGGTGACTGTCACTCAAAGCGCATTGCGAGTATGGGCGGAGCCAAAAACAGCTTGGAATCTGGAAGTGCAGAAAATGCTGCTCTAGAGTACTAGATTAGAAATACAAAACAATGATTTTTTTTTATAAACCTTACAGATGTGTTCCATAGACTCACAGGAATTGTGTAAAATTGCCCAAATAGTGTAAGAAATAGTAAGATAGTTCCCCTTTAAAGTCTGCACTTACTTGTTTAATTTAAAATCCATTTTGGTGTACAGAGCCAAAATTCTGAAAATTGTGACAATGTCAAAATATGTATGGACCTGACTGTAGTTTGAAATTTATTGAGTAAAATAGTTTGAATATGGTCACCAGTAATGTCATCGGGGACATTGAATCCTTGTATTGTTAATTACAGCTCGATGAAATTATATGGTAGCAGTCCCTATAAGACAAGGTATTGCTATTTTTTCCTCTACATCATTTCATGGTGCTGTACTTAATACAACACAAGGATTCAATGTCCGGGACATTATGTCGCTGATGACATCACTGGTGGGATGTGTGAGATTATGTACAAAATAAAGCATTCTTTTTTGGTAAAGTGACCCTGTGGAATATTAAGTTGTGGCTTTGGAATAGTATACGTCCACATTTATAAATATGTACTGATAGGGGCTAAACTACACATGTGCTATAAGGGATCTGACAGCCTGTGAACTCCTTTTAACCTCCTTGACTACACAAACACAATGCCGTTTTGAGGCGTACCGGTAATACATACATGTAAAACGCTCCCCCATGCCTCTCTGGATCATGACGGTGAGGACCAGAACCGACAGCGGGGCGCTCTTTGTGAAGATCTCTATGAGCCGCAGCAAGTCCAGCAACCCAAGCTCGTGGCTCAGGGACACCACCGCGTCCAGGTCGCCCTTCTTTTTGAAGAAGTTACGCACTTCGACTTCCACGACACCGGCTTTCCTAGGAGGAGACGTCACGAGTCTCAGTACTTTTCTTCAAAAGTATACAAAGCAATACACACACACACACACACACCAATTTCTTTTGAGAAGATGGTGCAGTACAAGAAGAAATCCCATCGTTATTCATATTCATTATAATGAATATGTACTGTTGGACTGTGGTAATTCCATGTACGAATAAATAAAAATAAATGATGCTGCTCGACCGCTAGTTACGTAATTGCATGTCTTTAAACTATAGTATGGATGAAAACAATGTTAAGATATGAAATTACGCTTTAGTTGGCTTTGTTATTACACTACTCTTTATTCTTTATTATACTTTTTTACTGTATGAAGCACAATCTCAGGAGGCTCATACAGAACCAAGCATTCCACTGTAAAATGTACATTATATGTGTTAATAAAACTAAACTTGAACTTACTGTGAGCACATGATGCCAATAGAAAGTAAACAAAGCGTACCGACCTGAGGTAGACTCCCATTTGAAACACATGGAGAGTCTTGAGTGCGACCGGGCTCAGACAATTCTCCACTGTGGTCTGTGGCTTGTAGTCATCATCGCGATAAAACCGCCAACTGTAGACCTGTCCGATGACGGAGGAGCCGCTCAGGAACAACAATAGGACCCACATGTATATGTAGTCCTCTTCTTGGTAGTAAGACACAACCGCCCATGCGTCCATCACAATAGGAGCCAGAAATAACAGCAGACGGTAACAGCTTAGGGTATGAGGATTGTCCGAGTCCGACATGGTGCATGTAGAACTAAAATTCCAAACAAACTTTTATCACTAAACTAACCACTACTGGTATCTCTAGACTACGGTTTAATTTACATAAAATGTGGGTGAACAGGCTCAGCCATTTGAACTTTGCACGACACACCTAGGGTGACCAGATGCAAAAAGTCCAAAAGCAGGACAACAGTAATTAGGGCGTTTTCACACCTGTAGTTCGTTTGCTTTGTTCCGATTCAGGGAGACACAGGGACTATAATGATACAATGTTGCACTTGTTCTTTAGTTCGTTTGTGTTCACACGGTTGTGTTAATAGCGGATCAAAACAAATGCACGCGAGAGCAAACTGTCACTCATTGGTCAGATTTTGAACAGAATCAGAACAGTGGTGCATGCTGGGAGAGAGAGAGCAGAACAGTGGTGCATGCTGGGAGAGAGAGAGCAGAACAGTGGTGCATGCTGGGAGAGAGAGAGAGAGCAGAACAGTGGTGCATGCTGGGAGAGAGAGAGAGCAGAACAGTGGTGCATGCTGGGAGAGAGAGCAGAACAGTGGTGCATGCTGGGAGAGAGAGAGCAGAACAGTGGTGCATGCTGGGAGAGAGAGCAGAACAGTGGTGCATGCTGGGAGAGAGAGAGAGCAGAACAGTGGTGCATGCTGGGAGAGAGAGAGCAGAACAGTGTGCATGCTGGGAGACCATGGGGAGAGAGGGAGCAGCACAGTGGTGCATGCTGGGAGACCATGTGGAGAGAGGCATAGATATATATAGAACACTAGATAGCTTACCCGCGCTGCCGGCCAATGGAGAGCGACGTCGTCGTAGGGCGGCCATCTTGCCCCAGGCAGCTCAGCTACTGATAACATTAATGTCTATGGTGCATGTACTATTTAAATAACCATAGATTGCTCGATTTTCAAACGGGTTGGTTTGCTATAAACATCAAAGATGTAGTTATGATACTGCATACTTATAAAAAAAAATTTAAAGATGTTTTTTTTATAAACCGCTTGAATCATTACCACGTTAATAATGCTTGTAATAAACCAAACCGTTTGTAAATCCGTCAATATTTCAGCGAGTTATGAGTATTTTTGTCTGTGCAGCTCACTCACCCTCACTCAAGGCTGACTGGGGCAAGATGGCGGCGGTTCAGTGACGCTGGTGACTCCGCCTTAAGCTATCTAGTGTTCTATATATATCTATGGTTGAGAGGGAGCAGAACAGTGGTGCATGCTGGGAGAGAGAGCAGAACAGTGGTGCATGCTGGGAGATAATCACTTTATTTGTATAGCGCCTTTCATACAGCAGGGGATTGCAGTCCAAAGTGCTTTACATCAGTGAGAAATAAGACACAAAGTCAGTGTAAAACAAGCAGCGAGAGCAAAGCATAAAGTGGGATAAAAATAATGCAGATATATTAATCAAATCATGAATGGTAATGAAATGTTTGTGTTTCGAGCTCAGACTCAACAACAACAACAATGAATACAAGAATGGTCACACTAAGTCGTAGTAGTGAGATACAATTTAATATAAAATAAAATAGTCAATTATTTACAGAAAGTGTCTTGCATAAAAGTGTATGTGCATGTTAAGGTGCAGTGCACGGTGCGTGTGTTTGTGTGTGTGTTCAAGAGTCTTTAAGAGGTTAATACACTCAATAATTCTAATAATTAATAGCACTAATAATTCACCTTCCCCCTCCCCCCACACTGTGCAACATCCTGATGTGCAATACCCACCCACTACTGTCTGACACTGTGATTGTTATTTGTGTATTGCTATTCTGTATATTGTTGTTATTTTGTATATTGTACAGGACTGTAACATTGTCTTATTGTATAGTATTTAATGTTTCTGTATAGTATTTTATGTTTCTCATTACTTGTGTGATTTTATTACTGCACCTTAAATTGAGTCCCAGATCTCGTTGTATGCAAATATAATGACAATAAAGTACAATCTAATCTAATCTAATCACTTGGCAGGAAGTGACTCCATCTTTAAGAGGTTAATGTCCAGCTCCTTTGCTCACTTGGCAGGTGTGACTCCACGACGTTGTTCCTGGAGTGTTGACTGGGGGGGGGGGGGGGGGGGGGGAGGGGCGACGGTGGCTCGAGAGGTAGGGAGTGGTCGTCTGGTAATCAGAAGGTTCCCGGTTAGATTCCAGCTCCTCCCGGGCAAGGAATTGTCCTTGAGCAAGACACAGAATCCCCTAATTGCTCCCGATAAGCAGGTCGGCACCTTGCATGGTCGCCTCCGCCGTCGGTGTGTGAATGTGAGGCATAAGTTGTAAAGTGCTTTGGATAAAAGCGTTATATATAAAAATGCCTCATTTACCATTTGATGGAAAGACAAGGTTTTCACGATGAAAGAGAAAGAGGAGCGTTCTGAGAAGGCAGAGACACCGTGTTTTCTTTCCGTGTCGTGTTCCGTCTCTGCTGCCGCTGGGTGACATAAAGACAGGGTGACATAAAGACAGGGTAACATAAAGACAGGGTGACATAAAGACAGGGTGACATAAAGACAGTAACATAAAGACAGTAACATAAAGACAGGGTAACATAAAGACAGGGTGACATAAAGACAGGGTGACATAAAGACAGGGTGACATAAAGACAGGGTGACATAAAGACAGTAACATAAAGACAGTAACATAAAGACAGGGTAACATAAAGACAGGGTGACATAAAGACAGGGTGACATAAAGACAGGGTGACATAAAGACAGGGTGACATAAAGACAGTAACATAAAGACAGGGTGACATAAAGACAGGGCAACATAAAGACAGGGTGACATAAAGACAGGGTAACATAAAGACAGGGTGACATAAAGACAGGGTGACATAAAGACAGGGCAACATAAAGACAGGGTGACATAAAGACAGGGTAACATAAAGACAGGGTGACATAAAGACAGGGTGACATAAAGACAGGGTAACATAAAGACAGGGTGACATAAAGACAGGGTGACATAAAGACAGGGTAACATAAAGACAGGGTGACATAAAGACAGGGTGACATAAAGACAGGGTGACATAAAGACAGGGTGACATAAAGACAGGGTGACATAAAGACAGGGTGACATAAAGACAGGGCGACATAAAGACAGGGTGACATAAAGACAGGGTGACATAAAGACAGGGTGACATAAAGACAGGGTAACATAAAGACAGGGTGACATAAAGACAGGGTAACAAAGACAGGGTAACATAAAGACAGGGTAACATAAAGACAGGGTGACATAAAGACAGGGTGACATAAAGACAGGGTGACATAAAGACAGGGTGACATAAACACAGGGTAACATTTTGATTTAATTTGATTTGATTGAAGTTTATTTCAAATATGCAACATACCAAACAAACATCAAGTACATATATCGCCTTAAGCCGTTCAAATAATAAATGTATATGTAGCTGGTCTAAGGCCACCCTCTTGAATGTCGTCGTGCATGTGAAGTGAAGAGACAGGTTGCGGCCCATTCAATGTTTATTTCTGGGAGCAAAACAAACAAGAAGAATATGGCATTACTTCTTGTCCACTAGGTGGCTCCAGTTCACAGGCTCTTCCTCATTCAGGCTAGACTGAACACCATTTTTAATCAAACATTGAAATAACACATTTATAATGAAACAATACAATAAGATAATACAAGATAAACAATAGGATTCATTAATTTACCTGGGAGCAAAACAAACAAGAAGAATATGGCATTACTTCTTGTCCACTAGGTGGCTCCAGTTCACAGGCTGCAATGAGGGAAATATGTCACACTGTCAGGACGAGGCCTACACAACCTGCTCATCCATACTACTAACTCAATCAGCATGTGTCATACAAGAGATCGTCACCACAGTTAAATTCCTTTACAAAAAGTGCACAACTGTTCATTATTGCTTAGATACCATTACATACACCCCGGTTCATTTGCCCGGCAACTTATTTACAATAGTAAACCATCAATACGTTCTTTTAAACCAAAGATATGTTTTAGAAATACTGAGCAACTCCTACCTCTTCCTCATTCAGGCCAGACTGAACGGGAAGAGGCGCGCACCAAAGTAAATACGTCACTTCGGGAGGAAGTGACGATTTCAAAATAAAAGACTTTGAGAATAAAATAATAATAATAATAATAATAATAATAATAATAATAATAATAATAATAATAATAATAATAATAATAAAACGTGAGGGAGGGATTCTTTGTGGAATACATAACAGTATATTTTATATATACCTGCTACATATATGCAAAATTAAAAATAACAAAAAACAAACAAAAAAGTCAAACTAAATATATATATTTTTTTATTCATTTACATATTTGAAAAGGAGTGGGAAGAAGCATACACTTATTTAATCCCACCCCTATTTACTCATCAGAACATACTATATTTTATTTACTAATTCATACATTACTAGACTTATATTGATATTTTTTTTACTTAGTTAACAATAAAAAAAATTATAATACCTTATTAATATTTGGCATAACTGTATGTAACATAAAGACAGGATAACACTGTGACCTATGCCCCCTTCTTGATAGGGCTCTGAATCTAGACCAACGCAACACTTCCGGTATTCTGAAATCATATGAATGAATGTGGATGAGAGCCTCGACATTAAGTGGTTGTAGCTACAGCTGTGGGGGGGGCGCTGGAGACATGATCCAATAGACTTTTATACCCCTGAGTCTCCTGAACATGGAGATTGCCCATGGAGTCTGCCACAGATTGTCCAGAGATCTAGGTTGATCAATCTGCGCATGCAGAGTTCGGGAGTAGGTGCGGGAAAGTGACTATAGCTCGGCTGAGAAAGTGCCGATCGACTTGGGACTGGCCTCTCCGTGTTCAGCAGACTCAGGCCAGGCGTATACAAGTCTATTGGATCATGTCTCCCGCACCCCCACAGCTACAACCACCTAATGGTAAGTCTTTCATCCACATTCATTCATTTTCTCCCCCCACTCTCCCATGATTTCAGAATACCAGAAGTGTTGCAGAGATCTATACTAGCAGTATAACAGATTGTATTAGCTACCACCCATCACTTCCACCGCTACCACGTCTGCAGATTCTTCGTTTTACTGCGATAACTCGAATAGTTTTCATTCCAATCTTTTAAACTTTTCTGTGAATATTCGTGACCTCTAGCGGAACAACGCTGTTGATTTTGGTGACCCCATGACCTTTGCTCTAGCGCCACCATTTGGCCAAACTCAATTTTAAAATGAGCGCATCTCCTGACCCATTTGTCGTACAGTAACGGAAATTGTATATTTGTATAATATGTATTATTAGGGGTGTGGTCAAAATGTGTCATTGAGGATTGGGGGCGTTCTGGGGATATACCGCCACGACAACAAGTATAGTTTTAAAATTTGCTTCCTTATGAAAATGTACATCCATAGCCTGTACGTACATAGGTTTAACACAAATTATCTTTTTATGGACAATGAACATGTAATATAAAAGTGAATAGAAAATACATATTATGGCAGAAGCAGTTTAAGGTTCTTATCACTTCCTTACATACATACATTATTCCTTAGCATTAGTCTCCTGTAAAATTCTGTCAGCGGGGTGTATAGTGAAGGGGGTGGGGGTGGGGGGGGGGGGGGGGGGGGGGTGGGGGAGTATTTTCAAATAATAAACCAAATGTAGGAACTGTGCGGTTCACCTCCTACCTAAGCTTCTGTCAACATCGGAAATGGCTCCTCTCCCTCTGCCTCTCTCCTGCAGGGTCCCACAAGGCTCCATCCTTGGCCCTATTCTATTTTCTCTGTATATGCTGCCCCTTGGTTTAGTCATTCAAAAACACTATCTCCTTCCATTGTTATGCGGGACGACACTCGGGTCTATCTCCCCATGAAACCCAATGACAAGTCCAGTCTTGACAGCCTCCGATCCTGTCTATGACATAAAATGCTGGATGGCACAACATTTCCTACAAACTAAATTATTCTAAATGTGAAATCCTCCTTTTCGGCCCCCCAAACCAAACCAGTGTTATCGCCAGCAGCCTGGGTAACCTGTCTGCCCTAGTTCAGTGTTTTTTTCCAGCTTCGGTCCACAGCTAGGATCAAGGCCATACTCACTCTCCCCCTCAGACCTTGAGTCATTCACGCCTTCATATCTTCACGACTAGATTACTGTAACTCCCTGTACCTGGGGCTTAATAAGTCGACCATAGCCCGCCTACAGTTACCCCACAGTACTTGGAAGAGAGCTCATATTATTTACCCCTGTTCTTGCCTCCCTTCATTACACGACTACAGGATAGAATTCAAAGTTCTCCTATTCGTCTACAAAGCTCTTAATGGTAAGGCCCCCTTTTATCAGACCTCCTCACCCCCAGGGGTCGGGAACCTATGGCTCGCGAGCCATATATGGCTCTTCTGGTGACAGCATATGGCTCCCAGAAATTTTTGAGTAACATTTTTATTTTTTTATTTTTTTTAATACTTGTGATATTTCTTAATAATACTGTGTCATTTTAAAGTAAACAGAAATTACTTTTGAAGATACAGCTAATAGTATCTGTAGCTGAAGATATAGCGAGCAGAGCTGGCGAGAGAACACAAGTGGACAGAAATTAAATTAAATCTTCAACCTGAAGACCAGCTGATTCTTAAAACTTGGAACGAGCTTCCTGTGACATACCACACAATGCAGCATGTGAGTATTGCCGTATTGACCATGTTTGGCTCTACATATGCATGTGGGCAGTCATTCTCGCATATGAGGAACATTAAGACCAACCTACGCTCACGTTTAACTGATGGAAGCCTCAACGCCTGCATGAAGCTCAACCTCAGCACGTATGAACCAGATTACAAGGCCATCAGCAAAACCATGCAACACCAGAAGTCGCATTAAAAGTAAGACATATTTAATTTATTATACGTTAAAAATACTATATGGCTCTCAATGAAATATATTTAGAAATATTTGGCTTTTATGGCTCTCCCAGTCAAAACGGTTCCTGACCCCTGCCCTATACCAACATCAGGGCCCTCAGATCTGCTGATAAGGGTCTCCTAACCACCCGTAGGTCCAACTTCAAGTCTAGGGGGGGGGTGGGGGGGGGGGCGTGCTTTTGCTATCGCAGCCCCTGACCTCTGGACCAGCATCCCCACGTCCATCAAATCTACCCCCTCCATCGAGTCTTTTAATCTAAGCTCAAAACTCACCTATATTCCTTAGCCTTCCCTGACTCACTCTGACTCTTGCCTTGTTTGTTTGTGTGTTGTTCTGTTTCTTTGTTTGTCTGTTGGTTGTTTATTTTCTGTTTATTTATACTTTAGGAGTACTTTCAATTTGTTACGTGACCCACTGTAAAGCATGTCGGTTGACAAGTGTCATGTTTAAAATGTGCTATACAAATACATTGTATTGATTGATTGTGTGCTCCCCCACTTCCAAAAATAGCACTACAACTCCTGTATTGAAATAAGAATTTTATTTGAGAATGAAGGTAAACATTTTATTTTGGCGTCAAGGAGTGATTAATTACAAACAGGACTATATAAAGCCATGTCCTACTTGGCACTGAATTAGCTTGGCATGCTTCACATCGTTCTTTGTCAAAAAGCTGCACAAAGCGCCAAACATTTCAAGCATCTCTATCCACACAAGCCTGTATGACTCAGTCACCTTCATCTTCCCCTTTGTGTCTCGAGGCTGTCAAGTGATGCGGGTCAGGAGTAAAAGGAGGAGTAAAAGTTCTCCGACAACTTCTTCATTCTTTTGGACCCTCTCCGTGCTCTCGCTCCGTGCATGCTGCGGTCCTCTGTCTCTATATCGTCCGTTTCATTCATCTCTCTCTCTCTCTCTCTGATCTCAGTATCCTGTTCGACTGGCACGTCCAAACTCTTAACCGATTCACACTTTGGATCTTTCGTCATATTTGGATAATAGCTGTAATACATTACTTTACATGCAAGACCGATACCATAGACTGCAATGATTACAGAACTAACTATAAAGGTGTAGTGGGGCTGCGGCAGCTCACAGTAGCTCCGCCAACACCACAGACCACACAGCAGCACCAGATCCAGCATCATCCAGGCGTGGTACAGAATAGACCAGTTCCTCGTCCGTCTATTCACCGCCTTGAACCAGCTGAAATACCAGATAAGGCCTAGGGTGGCCCGGTAGAGCCACTCTCCACCCACGCTTTTCATGAAGTCTGTCTGCAACCACCAGGCGACGAGGAACAGGATCATCCAGGAACACAGGAAGTGGGCAAAGATGAAACAGGGCAGGACGGAGGCGAAAAGACTGAGGGCGGCAATGCGGGCGGCGATCATCAGCAGGTTCCAGAGGAAGTACACCAAAATGTAGACCAACGTCGAACAGTCCGTCTGCTCCTTCTTGTCGGGCCGGAAGGAGAGCATGGCGCGATGGTACCGATCCACACCATTGGCGATGACCAATGCTTTAGAGGCTAGCTGTAACACTGAGGAGAAGAGAGATTGATTGATTGATTGAAAACTTTATTAACAGATTGCAGAATGGGTACAGTACAGTACAGCTCAATACATACAATTGTTAAGAGGATGCAGACCAGAGAAAGACTTTCGTCTTGTTTACATCAGGGTCCCCCATTTTCAAATCCGGTACAAGAATCCACCATTAAATTGGCTTCTTGTGTTACAAATTGTGTGAGGCAAAGTGAGCCCACGTTGAACCTAGGAGATGCTCCTACAGTATGTATAGTACAATCGGTGGTTACTTTCTAGCTCCAAAATGGCATAAACTTGATTGGCTTTTCAGTGATCTCGATTTCCTTCCCTAAACAAAGACTAATAGTCACTATAGTATAGTCTATAGTAACTTTTCCGCACCTACTCCCGAACTCTGCATGCACAGATTGCCCACGGAGTCTCTCTGGATTGTCCAGAGATCTAGGTTTATCAATCTGTGCATGCAGAGTACGGGAATAGGTGTGGAAAAGTGACTATAGCTCAGCCGAGAAAGTGCCGACCAACTTGGGATTGGTCTCTCCATGTTCAGGACACTCAGGCGTATAAACGTCTATTGGATCATGTCTCCAGCACCCCCACAGCCGTAGCTACAACCACTTAATGGCAAGGCTCTCATCCACATTCATTCATTTTCTCCCCCCGCTCTCTCTCTCCCATGATTTCAGAATACCGGAAGTGTTGCAGTGGTCTATGGGACACGGGCAATATTGTGGTGCCAAAGCAAAGGGGTAGCGCGCCACAGACTAGTTCTAGCTGCACCTAGTCCCTATCGTGGCTTTGGAATTTGGACGGACGCAGTACCCAAGCTACTGTGGTTTGTTATGGCGTCCATAGATTGATCTCTCAGTGGTCAATGACCTTGCTGTGAAATTACTACTACTTTTTGTAGCGTTGTAGCAGTTGTAATTTCATGATTAATGGTCTAGTTTTCCCACAATATTAACTTCTGTGGCACGATACTAGGCTGATAACGGCTCATGTTTGTTACCTGCATGTTTGTTAGACCACAGAGAGGTCAGGACATTTCAATGTAAAAAATGTAAAAAAATATCTGGATAACCCATTGATCTTTAACTTATGACACTGTTCTGACATCTTCCGTATGAAAACTCTCAGCCTAGTATCATGCCACAGACGTTGAAAAACTAGACCATTAATCATTACATTACAACACAAAGTAGTAGTCCTTTCACAGCAAGGTAACATTAAAAGGGGCACTTCACAAAAAAAAACTGCTGATTTATTTTGCATGAAAAATTCTAAAAGGTTTTGGACATATTAATTACAATCCATAAATATTTGGAAATTGTTCTCAATTTTGGCTCGGTACACCACAACACTGGATTTGAAATTAAACAATCAAGATGTGCTTTAAGTGCTGTAATTTGAGAGTATTTACATCCAAATCAGGTTTTGCCTATATATGCCTCCTCCTTTTTAAGGGACCAAAAGTAATTGGACAATTGATTGATTGATTGAAAATTGTAGATTTTCAATCAATCAAACAGATTGCAGAATGGGTACAATACAGTACGGCTCAATACACACAATTGTTAAGGGGATGCAGACCAGAGAAAGACTTTCGTCTTGTTTACATCAGGGTCCCCCATTTTCAATTCATCATAACATAATATGACATACAGATAGACAGTACTGTTACATCCAGACATTTATGACATACCAGATCTACAAATATACAGTACTGTTTAAGAGTACAACGCCTGTCATATATACCCTGGCGTTGGAAACTCTGATTAATAGACAGAGTTTCTAAAAAGAGAGTATATACATTATATGCATTTGAGAGTATATACATTTGAGGGGGAAGAAACTGTACATTGAAGGGGGTGGGGTTTGGCCAGTTTTGAATTGCAGTCTCCCGTAGGTGCTCTTTTAGAGAGGTTTTGAAGGTGGGTAGTGATTCACATTCCTTTACAGCTGTGGGTAGGGCATTCTACATTGTTGTTGCATAATTGCTAAACGTGTTTAGTCCCTTGTTTGAGCCGAATCTGGGTTTAACATGATTTGTGGAGCTCCCTCTGGTGTTGTGTTCATGGTATTCACTGACCTTTGGGAAGTATTTTGACATGTATATGGGTACCTTAGTGGTGTAGTGTATCTTGTAGATCAGGCCCATTTCAAGTTGCTGTACTCTGTCGTCTACTCTAAGCCATCCTAGGTTGTCAAAGTGGGCAGGGGTGAGGTGGGTTCTAGGAGTAAGGTCAAGCAGTAGTCTGACCAGTTTGTTTTGTGATGTTTGTAATTTTGTTTTTAGCGCCTTTGAGGTGCTTTGGTACCATGAGGTGCAAGCATAGTCGTAGTACCCTTGAATGAGTGCTCCTAAGAGTCTTCAGGGTATTCTTGTTTACCAGAGAGGAGATCCCGTACTATCAGTGAAGCAAGCCAAAAACGAAATAAAACCCACGAGAGAGATAAGAAAAACATTAGGTGTGGTCAAATCAACTGTTTGGTACATTATCAAAATGAAAGAACCCACTGATGAGCTCAGCAACACCAAAAGACGTATCTGTGTCAAAGTAGAGTTAGTAAAAGAAAATTATAATAATAAAGTATCTAAAGAAAAAAAGCATGTACAGTTCTGGAACAACACTTTAGGGACAGCTGAGACAAAGATCAACTTGTACCAGCATGATGGGAAGAGACGAGTATGGAGAAGGAAAGGAACTGCTCATGATCGAAAGCATATCACCTCATCAGTGAAGCATGGTGGTGGTAGTGTTATGGCGTGGGCATGTATGGCTGCCAATGGAGCTGGTTCCCTTGTATTTATTGATGATGTGACTGCTGACAATTGCAGGATGAATTCTGAAGTGTTTCGGGCAATATTATCTGCTCATATTCAGCCAAATGCTTCAGAACTCATTAGATGGTGCTTCATAGTGCAGATGGACAATGACCCAAAGCATACTGTGAAAGCAACCAACAAGTTTTTTAAGGGGAGACACTACAGGTGAATAGGGTAAAACATTTAACTAATAGATATCACAATGAAACTTCCACAGTTGATTACTTATATTAAGACAAGACTTTTTTGTATTACAAGTTTTCTGAAATTGTATGTTTAAATATGCAAATGAGGCATAATCTACTTAAATATGCACTAATTTGCATATAATTCCAGGACAGAAATCTGAACATTGGATAAAGCCATTTTCAAAATTATAGTTTAATTTTGTTGACATATTAGAGCCAAAGGTTATTACAGAGGGGATTTTGGATATCTCTTTTTATCACTGCATAAATCAGAAAATACTCCATTCAGTCCATTTTTATGGTAAAATTCCATATTTCGCCATGTTTTTAGGAATAAAATGTGATATAAATCAGGGTATGAATGCGATATCAACAAACCCTTCTGTAAATACCTTCAGAACATAGATATGAATAGAACTGGAAGGTTTGGTGTATGTGAGTGCTACTGAAGTGGAGATTTCTGGCTCAGAGTATGAGGAAAAACTCTTAAAACTCATTTTTGGGAAAACGCCTTCAAAGTTCTGTATTGTAAAATGCCATACTTTTTTTTTTAAACAGATATTTACAAACACAATACCTAATCAAACCATTAGTAATAGACAACCTAAACACATGCCTGATAACTGAATAATAATAATAATGATGTTATTGAACTGAACAGAACTACACACAGGCTACAAACAGTGTAGTACAGTGTAGTACCCCCTAATAGGCAAACAAATATTTGAATAGATATCACTATGAAACTTTCCCAGTTTGTTATGTACATATAAACTAAGAAAAAATATATTGCAAGTTTTCTGAATTTTATGTTTATATATGCAAATGAGGCACTTCCCCATTAAATATGTGCACATTTATGGATGCAATAAGGCAAAATGAGGTCAAATAAACAACTAAATGTGTGTTATTGACGTTTTATTGTCACTAGTTTCATAGAAGACATGTTTAGGAAGCAAAATATAACAAAATCTCAAAATCAACAAAAAAAGTATATTTGCCTATTCACCTGGGGTGTCTCGCCTAAGGCAAAGAAGTGGAATGTTATGCAATGGCCAAGTCAATCACCTGACCTGAATCCAATTGAGCATGCATTTCACTTGCTGAAGACAAAATGTAAGGGAAAATGCCCCCAAGAACCAGCAGGAACTGAAGACAGTCACCAGGGCATCACCAGGGATAAAACCCAGTGTCTGGTGATGTAGTATATGGGTTCCAGACTTCAGGCTGTTATCGACTGCAAAGGAGTTGCAACCAAGTATTAAAAGTGACCATTTTATTTATGGATTGTTAGTTTGTCCAATTACTTTTGGTCCCTTAAAAAGGGGGGTGCATGTGTATAAATTGTTGTAATTCCTACACTGTTCACCTGATTTGGATGTAAATACAGTACCCTCAAATTAAAGGTTAAAGGGGAACTATCTTATAAATGGCCTTTTCCAGTGTTTAGCATTGTTTTCTAGCAATGTGGGGTTGTACCAACACTGTCTATGTCTCAAATTCAAATGTTTGCGCATTCCTCCAGTTCAGATGAGACACGTTCCTCCCCCAGTGAACTAAGCCATTCTGAATTTAGCGTACCTGTGACGTGTAAGGATTCTGATCTGCATACCTCAGCTCCTTCTGTGGTTGTAGCCACCGCCCACAATCAACAATTTGCTCAACACCGGAGAAAGTGGAAATAATGCGAAGCGGTTTCCCTGTCACTTCCTCAAAAAGAGAGAGAGAGGGAGAGAGAGACAGACAGATAGAGGGAGAGAGAGGCTCTCATACGGTGCGACTCGTCTCGGAGCATTTACACACACTCGCGATTGCGTGTGTGTGGGGGGAAACACGCGTGCTCCCGGAGCATCTCTCTCTCTCACTTGCTCGTTCTCTCTCTCGCTCTCTCTCGTATCACAGCACTCGCTTGTATCACCGCCAACCTGTTGCAAAATATCATAGCGCATGCTCCCACGCGTATTCCGATCCGTGCAATAATATTCACGGGGGTATATATTGTCATTTGAAACAAGTTACCAATGCATTGTCCCGTGGCGAAATTAATTAGTCTCCCTCTCTATCTCACCCCCCAAAGCCAGTGTAGACTGTGGGTGACTGTCACTCAAAGCGCATTGCGAGTATGGGCGGAGCCAAAAACAGCTTGGAATCTGGAAGTGCAGAAAATGCTGCTCTAGAGTACTAGATTAGAAATACAAAACAATGATTTTTTTTTATAAACCTTACAGATGTGTTCCATAGACTCACAGGAATTGTGTAAAATTGCCCAAATAGTGTAAGAAATAGTAAGATAGTTCCCCTTTAAAGTCTGCACTTACTTGTTTAATTTAAAATCCATTTTGGTGTACAGAGCCAAAATTCTGAAAATTGTGACAATGTCAAAATATGTATGGACCTGACTGTAGTTTGAAATTTATTGAGTAAAATAGTTTGAATATGGTCACCAGTAATGTCATCGGGGACATTGAATCCTTGTATTGTTAATTACAGCTTGATGAAATTATATGGTAGCAGTCCCTATAAGACAAGGTATTGCTATTTTTTCCTCTACATCATTTCATGGTGCTGTACTTAATACAACACAAGGATTCAATGTCCGGGACATTATGTCGCTGATGACATCACTGGTGGGATGTGTGAGATTATGTACAAAATAAAGCATTCTTTTTTGGTAAAGTGACCCTGTGGAATATTAAGTTGTGGCTTTGGAATAGTATACGTCCACATTTATAAATATGTACTGATAGGGGCTAAACTACACATGTGCTATAAGGGATCTGACAGCCTGTGAACTCCTTTTAACCTCCTTGACTACACAAACACAATGCCGTTTTGAGGCGTACCGGTAATACATACATGTAAAACGCTCCCCCATGCCTCTCTGGATCATGACGGTGAGGACCAGAACCGACAGCGGGGCGCTCTTTGTGAAGATCTCTATGAGCCGCAGCAAGTCCAGCAACCCAAGCTCGTGGCTCAGGGACACCACCGCGTCCAGGTCGCCCTTCTTTTTGAAGAAGTTACGCACTTCGACTTCCACGACACCGGCTTTCCTAGGAGGAGACGTCACGAGTCTCAGTACTTTTCTTCAAAAGTATACAAAGCAATACACACACACACACACACACACACCAATTTCTTTTGAGAAGATGGTGCAGTACAAGAAGAAATCCCATCGTTATTCATATTCATTATAATGAATATGTACTGTTGGACTGTGGTAATTCCATGTACGAATAAATAAAAATAAATGATGCTGCTCGACCGCTAGTTACGTAATTGCATGTCTTTAAACTATAGTATGGATGAAAACAATGTTAAGATATGAAATTACGCTTTAGTTGGCTTTGTTATTACACTACTCTTTATTCTTTATTATACTTTTTTACTGTATGAAGCACAATCTCAGGAGGCTCATACAGAACCAAGCATTCCACTGTAAAATGTACATTATATGTGTTAATAAAACTAAACTTGAACTTACTGTGAGCACATGATGCCAATAGAAAGTAAACAAAGCGTACCGACCTGAGGTAGACTCCCATTTGAAACACATGGAGAGTCTTGAGTGCGACCGGGCTCAGACAATTCTCCACTGTGGTCTGTGGCTTGTAGTCATCATCGCGATAAAACCGCCAACTGTAGACCTGTCCGATGACGGAGGAGCCGATCAGGAACAACAATAGGACCCACATGTATACGTAGTCCTCTTCTTGGTAGTAAGACACAACCGCCCATGCGTCCATCACAATAGGAGCCAGAAATAACAGCAGACGGTAACAGCTTAGGGTATGAGGATTGTCCGAGTCCGACATGGTGCATGTAGAACTAAAATTCCAAACAAACTTTTATCACTAAACTAACCACTACTGGTATCTCTAGACTACGGTTTAATTTACATAAAATGTGGGTGAACAGGCTCAGCCATTTGAACTTTGCATGACACACCTAGGGTGACCAGATGCAAAAAGTCCAAAAGCAGGACAACAGTAATTAGGGCGTTTTCACACCTGTAGTTCGTTTGCTTTGTTCCGATTCAGGGAGACACAGGGACTATAATGATACAATGTTGCACTTGTTCTTTAGTTCGTTTGTGTTCACACGGTTGTGTTAATAGCGGATCAAAACAAATGCATGCGAGAGCAAACTGTCACTCATTGGTCAGATTTTGAACAGAATCAGAACAGTGGTGCATGCTGGGAGAGAGAGAGCAGAACAGTGGTGCATGCTGGGAGAGAGAGAGCAGAACAGTGGTGCATGCTGGGAGAGAGAGAGCAGAACAGTGGTGCATGCTGGGAGAGAGAGGGAGCAGAACAGTGGTGCATGCTGGGAGAGAGAGAGAGCAGAACAGTGGTGCATGCTGGGAGAGAGAGAGCAGAACAGTGGTGCATGCTGGGAGAGAGAGAGCAGAACAGTGGTGCATGCTGGGAGAGAGAGAGCAGAACAGTGGTGCATGCTGGGAGAGAGAGAGAGCAGAACAGTGGTGCATGCTGGGAGAGAGAGCAGAACAGTGGTGCATGCTGGGAGAGAGAGAGCAGAACAGTGGTGCATGCTGGGAGAGAGAGAGAGCAGAACAGTGGTGCATGCTGGGAGAGAGAGCAGAACAGTGGTGCATGCTGGGAGAGAGAGCAGAACAGTGGTGCATGCTGGGAGAGAGAGAGCAGAACAGTGGTGCATGCTGGGAGAGAGAGCATAACAGTGGTGCATGCTGGGAGAGAGAGAGCAGAACAGTGGTGCATGCTGGGAGAGAGAGAGAGAGCAGAACAGTGGTGCATGCTGGGAGAGAGAGAGAGCAGAACAGTGGTGCATGCTGGGAGAGAGAGCAGAACAGTGGTGCATGCTGGGAGAGAGAGAGCAGAACAGTGGTGCATGCTGGGAGAGAGAGCAGAACAGTGGTGCATGCTGGGAGAGAGAGAGAGCAGAACAGTGGTGCATGCTGGGAGAGAGAGAGCAGAACAGTGTGCATGCTGGGAGACCATGGGGAGAGAGGGAGCAGCACAGTGGTGCATGCTGGGAGACCATGTGGAGAGAGGCATAGATATATATAGAACACTAGATAGCTTACCCGCGCTGCCGGCCAATGGAGAGCGACGTCGTCGTAGGGCGGCCATCTTGCCCCAGGCAGCTCAGCTACTGATAACATTAATGTCTATGGTGCATGTACTATTTAAATAACCATAGATTGCTCGATTTTCAAACGGGTTGGTTTGCTATAAACATCAAAGATGTAGTTATGATACTGCATACTTATAAAAAAAAATTTAAAGATGTTTTTTTATAAACCGCTTGAATCATTACCACGTTAATAATGCTTGTAATAAACCAAACCGTTTGTAAATCCGTCAATATTTCAGCGAGTTATGAGTATTTTTGTCTGTGCAGCTCACTCACCCTCACTCAAGGCTGACTGGGGCAAGATGGCGGCGGTTCAGTGACGCTGGTGACTCCGCCTTAAGCTATCTAGTGTTCTATATATATCTATGGTTGAGAGGGAGCAGAACAGTGGTGCATGCTGGGAGAGAGAGCAGAACAGTGGTGCATGCTGGGAGATAATCACTTTATTTGTATAGCACCTTTCATACAGCAGGGGATTGCAGTCCAAAGTGCTTTACATCAGTGAGAAATAAGACACAAAGTCAGTGTAAAACAAGCAGCGAGAGCAAAGCATAAAGTGGGATAAAAATAATGCAGATATATTAATCAAATCATGAATGGTAATGAAATGTTTGTGTTTCGAGCTCAGACTCAACAACAACAACAATGAATACAAGAATGGTCACACTAAGTCGTAGTAGTGAGATACAATTTAATATAAAATAAAATAGTCAATTATTTACAGAAAGTGTCTTGCATAAAAGTGTATGTGCATGTTAAGGTGCAGTGCACGGTGCGTGTGTTTGTGTGTGTGTTCAAGAGTCTTTAAGAGGTTAATACACTCAATAATTCTAATAATTAATAGCACTAATAATTCACCTTCCCCCTCCCCCCACACTGTGCAACATCCTGATGTGCAATACCCACCCACTACTGTCTGACACTGTGATTGTTATTTGTGTATTGCTATTCTGTATATTGTTGTTATTTTGTATATTGTACAGGACTGTAACATTGTCTTATTGTATAGTATTTAATGTTTCTGTATAGTATTTTATGTTTCTCATTACTTGTGTGATTTTATTACTGCACCTTAAATTGAGTCCCAGATCTCGTTGTATGCAAATATAATGACAATAAAGTACAATCTAATCTAATCTAATCTAATCTAATCTAATCTAATGTCCAGCTCCCTCGCTCACTTGGCAGGAAGTGACACCATCTTTAAGAGGTTAATGTCCAGCTCCTTTGCTCACTTGGCAGGAAGTGACACCATCTTTAAGAGGTTAATGTCCAGCTCCTTTGCTCACTTGGCAGGTGTGACTCCACGACGTTGTTCCTGGAGTGTTGACTGGGGGGGGGGGGAGGGGCGACGGTGGCTCGAGAGGTAGGGAGTGGTCGTCTGGTAATCAGAAGGTTCCCGGTTAGATTCCAGCTCCTCCCGGGCAAGGAATTGTCCTTGAGCAAGACACAGAATCCCCTAATTGCTCCCGATAAGCAGGTCGGCACCTTGCATGGTCGCCTCCGCCGTCGGTGTGTGAATGTGAGGCATAAGTTGTAAAGTGCTTTGGATAAAAGCGTTATATATAAAAATGCCTCATTTACCATTTGATGGAAAGACAAGGTTTTCACGATGAAAGAGAAAGAGGAGCGTTCTGAGAAGGCAGAGACACCGTGTTTTCTTTCCGTGTCGTGTTCCGTCTCTGCTGCCGCTGGGTGACATAAAGACAGGGTGACATAAAGACAGGGTGACATAAAGACAGGGTGACATAAAGACAGGGCAACATAAAGACAGGGTGACATAAAGACAGGGTAACATAAAGACAGGGTGACATAAAGACAGGGTGACATAAAGACAGGGTGACATAAAGACAGGGTGACATAAAGACAGGGTGACATAAAGACAGGGTGACATAAAGACAGGGCGACATAAAGACAGGGTGACATAAAGACAGGGTGACATAAAGACAGGGTGACATAAAGACAGGGTGACATAAAGACAGGGTGACATAAAGACAGGGTGACATAAAGACAGGGTAACATAAAGACAGACAGGGTGACATAAAGACAGGGTGACATAAAGACAGGGTGACATAAAGACAGGGTGACATAAAGACAGTAACATAAAGACAGGGTGACATAAAGACAGGGTAACATAAAGACAGGGTGACATAAAGACAGGGTGACATAAAGACAGTAACATAAAGACAGGGTGACATAAAGACAGGGTGACATAAAGACAGGGTGACATAAAGACAGGGTGACATAAAGACAGGGTGACATAAAGACAGGGTAACATAAAGACAGGGCGACATAAAGACAGTAACATAAAGACAGGGTGACATAAAGACAGGGTGACATAAAGACAGGGCGACATAAAGACAGGGTGACATAAAGACAGGGCGACATAAAGACAGGGTGACATAAAGACAGGGTGACATAAAGACAGGGTGACATAAAGACAGGGCGACATAAAGACAGGGTAACATAAAGACAGGGTAACATAAAGACAGGGTGACATAAAGACAGGGTGACATAAAGACAGGGTGACATAAAGACAGGGTGACATAAAGACAGGGTGACATAAAGACAGGGCGACATAAAGACAGTAACATAAAGACAGGGCGACATAAAGACAGGGTGACATAAAGACAGTAACATAAAGACAGGGTGACATAAAGACAGTAACATAAAGACAGGGTGACATAAAGACAGGGCGACATAAAGACAGGGTGACATAAAGACAGGGTGACATAAAGACAGGGTGACATAAAGACAGTAACATAAAGACAGGGCGACATAAAGACAGTAACATAAAGACAGGGTGACATAAAGACAGGGTAACATAAAGACAGGGCGACATAAAGACAGTAACATAAAGACAGGGTGACATAAAGACAGGGCGACATAAAGACAGTAACATAAAGACAGGGTGACATAAAGACAGTAACATAAAGACAGGGTGACATAAAGACAGGGTGACATAAAGACAGGGCGACATAAAGACAGTAACATAAAGACAGGGTGACATAAAGACAGGGTGACATAAAGACAGGGCGACATAAAGACAGTAACATAAAGACAGGGTGACATAAAGACAGGGCGACATAAAGACAGTAACATAAAGACAGGGTGACATAAAGACAGGGTGACATAAAGACAGGGTAACATAAAGACAGTAACATAAAGACAGGGTAACATAAAGACAGGGTGACATAAAGACAGGGTGACATAAAGACAGGGTGACATAAAGACAGGGTAACATAAAGACAGGGTGACATAAAGACAGGGTGACATAAAGACAGGGTAACAAAGACAGGGTGACATAAAGACAGTAACATAAAGACAGGGTGACATAAAGACAGGGTGACATAAAGACAGGGTGACATAAAGACAGGGTGACATAAAGACAGGGTAACAAAGACAGGGTGACATAAAGACAGTAACATAAAGACAGGGTGACATAAAGACAGGGTGACATAAAGACAGGGTGACATAAAGACAGGGTGACATAAAGACAGGGTGACATAAAGACAGGGCGACATAAAGACAGGGTGACATAAAGACAGGGTAACATAAAGACAGGGTGACATAAAGACAGGGTGACATAAAGACAGGGCGACATAAAGACAGGGTGACATAAAGACAGGGTAACATAAAGACAGGGTGACATAAAGACAGGGTGACATAAAGACAGGGTGACATAAAGACAGGGTGACATAAAGACAGACAGGGTGACATAAAGACAGGGCGACATAAAGACAGGGTGACATAAAGACAGACAGGGTGACATAAAGACAGGGTGACATAAAGACAGGGTGACATAAAGACAGACAGGGTGACATAAAGACAGACAGGGTGACATAAAGACAGGGTGACATAAAGACAGGGTAACATAAAGACAGGGTGACATAAAGACAGGGTGACATAAAGACAGACAGGGTGACATAAAGACAGGGCGACATAAAGACAGGGTGACATAAAGACAGACAGGGTGACATAAAGACAGGGTGACATAAAGACAGGGTAACATAAAGACAGGGTGACATAAAGACAGGGTAACATAAAGACAGGGTGACATAAAGACAGGGTGACATAAAGACAGGGTGACATAAAGACAGGGTGACATAAAGACAGGGTGACATAAAGACAGGGTGACATAAAGACAGGGTGACATAAAGACAGGGTGACATAAAGACAGGGTGACATAAAGACAGGGTGACATAAAGACAGGGTGACATAAAGACAGGGTGACATAAAGACAGGGTAACATAAAGACAGGGTGACATAAAGACAGGGTGACATAAAGACAGGGTAACATAAAGACAGGGTGACATAAAGACAGGGTGACATAAAGACAGGGTGACATAAAGACAGGGTAACATAAAGACAGGGTGACATAAAGACAGGGTAACATAAAGACAGGGTAACATAAAGACAGGGTGACATAAAGACAGGGTGACATAAAGACAGGGTAACAAAGACAGGGTGACATAAAGACAGGGTGACATAAAGACAGGGTGACATAAAGACAGGGTAACATAAAGACAGGGTAACATAAAGACAGGGTGACATAAAGACAGGGTAACATAAAGACAGGGTAACATAAAGACAGGGTAACATAAAGACAGGGTGACATAAAGACAGGGCGACATAAAGACAGGGTGACATAAAGACAGGGTGACATAAAGACAGTAACATAAAGACAGTAACATAAAGACAGGGTGACATAAAGACAGGGTGACATAAAGACAGTAACATAAAGACAGGGTGACATAAAGACAGGGTGACATAAAGACAGGGTGACATAAAGACAGGGTGACATAAAGACAGGGTGACATAAAGACAGGGTGACATAAAGACAGGGTGACATAAAGACAGGGTAACATAAAGACAGTAACATAAAGACAGGGTGACATAAAGACAGGGTGACATAAAGACAGGGCGACATAAAGACAGTAACATAAAGACAGGGTGACATAAAGACAGGGTGACATAAAGACAGGGTGACATAAAGACAGGGTGACATAAAGACAGGGTGACATAAAGACAGGGTGACATAAAGACAGGGTGACATAAAGACAGTAACATAAAGACAGGGTGACATAAAGACAGGGTGACATAAAGACAGGGTGACATAAAGACAGGGTGACATAAAGACAGGGTGACATAAAGACAGGGCGACATAAAGACAGTAACATAAAGACAGGGTGACATAAAGACAGGGTAACATAAAGACAGGGTGACATAAAGACAGGGTGACATAAAGACAGGGTGACATAAAGACAGGGTGACATAAAGACAGGGTGACATAAAGACAGGGTGACATAAAGACAGGGTAACAAAGACAGGGTAACATAAAGACAGGGTGACATAAAGACAGGGTGACATAAAGACAGGGTGACATAAAGACAGGGTGACATAAAGACAGGGTGACATAAAGACAGGGTGACATAAACACAGGGTAACATTTTGATTTAATTTGATTTGATTGAAGTTTATTTCAAATATGCAACATACCAAACAAACATCAAGTACATATATCGCCTTAAGCCGTTCAAATAATAAATGTATATGTAGCTGGTCTAAGGCCACCCTCTTGAATGTCGTCGTGCATGTGAAGTGAAGAGACAGGTTGCGGCCCATTCAATGTTTATTTCTGGGAGCAAAACAAACAAGAAGAATATGGCATTACTTCTTGTCCACTAGGTGGCTCCAGTTCACAGGCTCTTCCTCATTCAGGCCAGACTGAACACCATTTTTAATCAAACATTGAAATAACACATTTATAATGAAACAATACAATAAGATAATACAAGATAAACAATAGGATTCATTAATTTACCTGGGAGCAAAACAAACAAGAAGAATATGGCATTACTTCTTGTCCACTAGGTGGCTCCAGTTCACAGGCTGCAATGAGGGAAATATGTCACACTGTCAGGACGAGGCCTACACAACCTGCTCATCCATACTACTAACTCAATCAGCATGTGTCATACAAGAGATCGTCACCACAGTTAAATTCCTTTACAAAAAGTGCACAACTGTTCATTATTGCTTAGATACCATTACATACACCCCGGTTCATTTGCCCGGCAACTTATTTACAATAGTAAACCATCAATACGTTCTTTTAAACCAAAGATATGTTTTAGAAATACTGAGCAACTCCTACCTCTTCCTCATTCAGGCCAGACTGAACGGGAAGAGGCGCGCACCAAAGTAAATACGTCACTTCGGGAGGAAGTGACGATTTCAAAATAAAAGACTTTGAGAATAAAAATAATAATAATAATAATAATAATAATAATAATAATAATAATAATAATAATAATAAAACGTGAGGGAGGGATTCTTTGTGGAATACATAACAGTATATTTTATATATACCTGCTACATATATGCAAAATTAAAAATAACAAAAAACAAACAAAAAAGTCAAACTAAATATATATATTTTTTTATTCATTTACATATTTGAAAAGGAGTGGGAAGAAGCATACACTTATTTAATCCCACCCCTATTTACTCATCAGAACATACTATATTTTATTTACTAATTCATACATTACTAGACTTATATTGATATTTTTTTTACTTAGTTAACAATAAAAAAAATTATAATACCTTATTAATATTTGGCATAACTGTATGTAACATAAAGACAGGATAACACTGTGACCTATGCCCCCTTCTTGATAGGGCTCTGAATCTAGACCAACGCAACACTTCCGGTATTCTGAAATCATATGAATGAATGTGGATGAGAGCCTCGACATTAAGTGGTTGTAGCTACAGCTGTGGGGGGGGCGCTGGAGACATGATCCAATAGACTTTTATACCCCTGAGTCTCCTGAACATGGAGATTGCCCATGGAGTCTGCCACAGATTGTCCAGAGATCTAGGTTGATCAATCTGCGCATGCAGAGTTCGGGAGTAGGTGCGGGAAAGTGACTATAGCTCGGCTGAGAAAGTGCCGATCGACTTGGGACTGGCCTCTCCGTGTTCAGCAGACTCAGGCCAGGCGTATACAAGTCTATTGGATCATGTCTCCCGCACCCCCACAGCTACAACCACCTAATGGTAAGTCTTTCATCCACATTCATTCATTTTCTCCCCCCACTCTCCCATGATTTCAGAATACCAGAAGTGTTGCAGAGATCTATACTAGCAGTATAACAGATTGTATTAGCTACCACCCATCACTTCCACCGCTACCACGTCTGCAGATTCTTCGTTTTACTGCGATAACTCAAATAGTTTTCATTCCAATCTTTTAAACTTTTCTGTGAATATTCGTGACCTCTAGCGGAACAACGCTGTTGATTTTGGTGACCCCATGACCTTTGCTCTAGCGCCACCATTTGGCCAAACTCAATTTTAAAATGAGCGCATCTCCTGACCCATTTGTCGTACAGTAACGGAAATTTGTATATTTGTATAATATGTATTATTAGGGGTGTGGTCAAAATGTGTCATTGAGGATTGGGGGCGTTCTGGGGATATACCGCCACGACAACAAGTATAGTTTTAAAATTTGCTTCCTTATGAAAATGTACATCCATAGCCTGTACGTACATAGGTTTAACACAAATTATCTTTTTATGGACAATGAACATGTAATATAAAAGTGAATAGAAAATACATATTATGGCAGAAGCAGTTTAAGGTTCTTATCACTTCCTTACATACATACATTATTCCTTAGCATTAGTCTCCTGTAAAATTCTGTCAGCGGGGTGTATAGTGAAGGGTGGGGGGGGGGGGGGGGGTGGGGGTGGGGGAGTATTTTCAAATAATAAACCAAATGTAGGAACTGTGCGGTTCACCTCCTACCTAAGCTTCTGTCAACATCGGAAATGGCTCCTCTCCCTCTGCCTCTCTCCTGCAGGGTCCCACAAGGCTCCATCCTTGGCCCTATTCTATTTTCTCTGTATATGCTGCCCCTTGGTTTAGTCATTCAAAAACACTATCTCCTTCCATTGTTATGCGGGACGACACTCGGGTCTATCTCCCCATGAAACCCAGTGACAAGTCCAGTCTTGACAGCCTCCGATCCTGTCTATGACATAAAATGCTGGATGGCACAACATTTCCTACAAACTAAATTATTCTAAATGTGAAATCCTCCTTTTCGGCCCCCCAAACCAAACCAGTGTCATCGCCAGCAGCCTGGGTAACCTGTCTGCCCTAGTTCAGTGTTTTTTTCCAGCTTCGGTCCACAGCTAGGATCAAGGCCATACTCACTCTCCCCCTCAGACCTTGAGTCATTCACGCCTTCATATCTTCACGACTAGATTACTGTAACTCCCTGTACCTGGGGCTTAATAAGTCGACCATAGCCCGCCTACAGTTACCCCACAGTACTTGGAAGAGAGCTCATATTATTTACCCCTGTTCTTGCCTCCCTTCATTACACGACTACAGGATAGAATTCAAAGTTCTCCTATTCGTCTACAAAGCTCTTAATGGTAAGGCCCCCTTTTATCAGACCTCCTCACCCCCAGGGGTCGGGAACCTATGGCTCGCAAGCCATATATGGCTCTTCTGGTGACAGCATATGGCTCCCAGACATTTTTGAGTAACATTTTTATTTTAATTTTTTTTTTAATACTTGTGATATTTCTTAATAATACTGTGTCATTTTAAAGTAAACAGAAATTAGTTTTGAAGATACAGCTAATAGTATCTGTAGCTGAAGATATAGCGAGCAGAGCTGGCGAGAGAACACAAGTGGACAGAAATTAAAAATCTTCAACCTGAAGACCAGCTGATTCTTAAAACTTGGAACGAGCTTCCTGTGACATACCACACAATGCAGCATGTGAGTATTGCCGTATTGACCATGTTTGGCTCTACATATGCATGTGGGCAGTCATTCTCGCATATGAGGAACATTAAGACCAACCTACGCTCACGTTTAACTGATGGAAGCCTCAACGCCTGCATGAAGCTCAACCTCAGCACGTATGAACCAGATTACAAGGCCATCAGCAAAACCATGCAACACCAGAAGTCGCATTAAAAGTAAGACATATTTAATTTATTATACGTTAAAAATACTATATGGCTCTCAATGAAATATATTTAGAAATATTTGGCTTTTATGGCTCTCCCAGTCAAAACGGTTCCTGACCCCTGCCCTATACCAACATCAGGGCCCTCAGATCTGCTGATAAGGGTCTCCTAACCACCCGTAGGTCCAACTTCAAGTCTAGGGGGGGGGGTGGGGGGGGGGGCGTGCTTTTGCTATCGCAGCCCCTGACCTCTGGACCAGCATCCCCACGTCCATCAAATCTACCCCCTCCATCGAGTCTTTTAATCTAAGCTCAAAACTCACCTATATTCCTTAGCCTTCCCTGACTCACTCTGACTCTTGCATTGTTTGTTTGTGTGTTGTTCTGTTTCTTTGTTTGTCTGTTGGTTGTTTATTTTCTGTTTATTTATACTTTAGGAGTACTTTCAATTTGTTTTGCTACGTGACCCACTGTAAAGCATGTCGGTTGACAAGTGTCATGTTTAAAATGTGCTATACAAATACATTGTATTGATTGATTGTGTGCTCCCCCACTTCCAAAAATAGCACTACAACTCCTGTATTGAAATAAGAATTTTATTTGAGAATGAAGGTAAACATTTTATTTTGGCGTCAAGGAGTGATTAATTACAAACAGGACTATATAAAGCCATGTCCTACTTGGCACTGAATTAGCTTGGCATGCTTCACATCGTTCTTTGTCAAAAAGCTGCACAAAGCGCCAAACATTTCAAGCATCTCTATCCACACAAGCCTGTATGACTCAGTCACCTTCATCTTCCCCTTTGTGTCTCGAGGCTGTCAAGTGATGCGGGTCAGGAGTAAAAGGAGGAGTAAAAGTTCTCCGACAACTTCTTCATTCTTTTGGACCCTCTCCGTGCTCTCGCTCCGTGCATGCTGCGGTCCTCTGTCTCTATATCGTCCGTTTCATTCATCTCTCTCTCTCTCTCTCTGATCTCAGTATCCTGTTCGACTGGCACGTCCAAACTCTTAACCGATTCACACTTTGGATCTTTCGTCATATTTGGATAATAGCTGTAATACATTACTTTACATGCAAGACCGATACCATAGACTGCAATGATTACAGAACTAACTATAAAGGTGTAGTGGGGCTGTGGCAGCTCACAGTAGCTCCGCCAACACCACAGACCACACAGCAGCACCAGATCCAGCATCATCCAGGCGTGGTACAGAATAGACCAGTTCCTCGTCCGTCTATTCACCGCCTTGAACCAGCTGAAATACCAGATAAGGCCTAGGGTGGCCCGGTAGAGCCACTCTCCACCCACGCTTTTCATGAAGTCTGTCTGCAACCACCAGGCGACGAGGAACAGGATCATCCAGGAACACAGGAAGTGGGCAAAGATGAAACAGGGCAGGACGGAGGCGAAAAGACTGAGGGCGGCAATGCGGGCGGCGATCATCAGCAGGTTCCAGAGGAAGTAGACCAAAATGTAGACCAACGTCGAACAGTCCGTCTGCTCCTTCTTGTCGGGCCGGAAGGAGAGCATGGCGCGATGGTACCGATCCACACCATTGGCGATGACCAATGCTTTAGAGGCTAGCTGTAACACTGAGGAGAAGAGAGATTGATTGATTGATTGAAAACTTTATTAACAGATTGCAGAATGGGTACAGTACAGTACAGCTCAATACATACAATTGTTAAGAGGATGCAGACCAGAGAAAGACTTTCGTCTTGTTTACATCAGGGTCCCCCATTTTCAAATCCGGTACAAGAATCCACCATTAAATTGGCTTCTTGTGTTACAAATTGTGTGAGGCAAAGTGAGCCCACGTTGAACCTAGGAGATGCTCCTACAGTATGTATAGTACAATCGGTGGTTACTTTCTAGCTCCAAAATGGCATAAACTTGATTGGCTTTTCAGTGATCTCGATTTCCTTCCCTAAACAAAGACTAATAGTCACTATAGTATAGTCTATAGTAACTTTTCCGCACCTACTCCCGAACTCTGCATGCACAGATTGCCCACGGAGTCTCTCTGGATTGTCCAGAGATCTAGGTTTATCAATCTGTGCATGCAGAGTACGGGAATAGGTGTGGAAAAGTGACTATAGCTCAGCCGAGAAAGTGCCGACCAACTTGGGATTGGTCTCTCCATGTTCAGGACACTCAGGCGTATAAACGTCTATTGGATCATGTCTCCAGCACCCCCACAGCCGTAGCTACAACCACTTAATGGCAAGGCTCTCATCCACATTCATTCATTTTCTCCCCCCGCTCTCTCTCTCCCATGATTTCAGAATACCGGAAGTGTTGCAGTGGTCTATGGGACACGGGCAATATTGTGGTGCCAAAGCAAAGGGGTAGCGCGCCACAGACTAGTTCTAGCTGCACCTAGTCCCTATCGTGGCTTTGGAATTTGGACGGACGCAGTACCCAAGCTACTGTGGTTTGTTATGGCGTCCATAGATTGATCTCTCAGTGGTCAATGACCTTGCTGTGAAATTACTACTACTTTTTGTAGCGTTGTAGCAGTTGTAATTTCATGATTAATGGTCTAGTTTTCCCACAATATTAACTTCTGTGGCACGATACTAGGCTGATAACGGCTCATGTTTGTTACCTGCATGTTTGTTAGACCACAGAGAGGTCAGGACATTTCAATGTAAAAAATGTAAAAAAATATCTGGATAACCCATTGAGCTTTAACTTATGACACTGTGCTGACATCTTCCGTATGAAAACTCTCAGCCTAGTATCATGCCACAGACGTTGAAAAACTAGACCATTAATCATTACATTACAACACAAAGTAGTAGTCCTTTCACAGCAAGGTAACATTAAAAGGGGCACTTCACCAAAAAAAACTGCTGATTTATTTTGCATGAAAAATTCTAAAAGGTTTTGGACATATTAATTACAATCCATAAATATTTGGAAATTGTTCTCAATTTTGGCTCGGTACACCACAACACTGGATTTGAAATTAAACAATCAAGATGTGCTTTAAGTGCTGTAATTTGAGAGTATTTACATCCAAATCAGGTTTTGCCTATATATGCCTCCTCCTTTTTAAGGGACCAAAAGTAATTGGACAATTGATTGATTGATTGAAAATTGTAGATTTTCAATCAATCAAACAGATTGCAGAATGGGTACAATACAGTACGGCTCAATACACACAATTGTTAAGGGGATGCAGACCAGAGAAAGACTTTCGTCTTGTTTACATCAGGGTCCCCCATTTTCAATTCATCATAACATAATATGACATACAGATAGACAGTACTGTTACATCCAGACATTTATGACATACCAGATCTACAAATATACAGTACTGTTTAAGAGTACAACGCCTGTCATATATACCCTGGCGTTGGAAACTCTGATTAATAGACAGAGTTTCTAAAAAGAGAGTATATACATTATATACATTTGAGAGTATATACATTTGAGGGGGAAGAAACTGTACATTGAAGGGGGTGGGGTTTGGCCAGTTTTGAATTGCAGTCTCCCGTAGGTGCTCTTTTAGAGAGGTTTTGAAGGTGGGTAGTGATTCACATTCCTTTACAGCTGTGGGTAGGGCATTCTACATTGTTGTTGCATAATTGCTAAACGTGTTTAGTCCCTTGTTTGAGCCGAATCTGGGTTTAACATGATTTGTGGAGCTCCCTCTGGTGTTGTGTTCATGGTATTCACTGACCTTTGGGAAGTATTTTGACATGTATATGGGTACCTTAGTGGTGTAGTGTATCTTGTAGATCAGGCCCATTTCAAGTTGCTGTACTCTGTCGTCTACTCTAAGCCATCCTAGGTTGTCAAAGTGGGCAGGGGTGAGGTGGGTTCTAGGAGTAAGGTCAAGCAGTAGTCTGACCAGTTTGTTTTGTGATGTTTGTAATTTTGTTTTTAGCGCCTTTGAGGTGCTTTGGTACCATGAGGTGCAAGCATAGTCGTAGTACCCTTGAATGAGTGCTCCTAAGAGTCTTCAGGGTATTCTTGTTTACCAGAGAGGAGATCCCGTACTATCAGTGAAGCAAGCCAAAAACGAAATAAAACCCACGAGAGAGATAAGAAAAACATTAGGTGTGGTCAAATCAACTGTTTGGTACATTATCAAAATGAAAGAACCCACTGATGAGCTCAGCAACACCAAAAGACGTATCTGTGTCAAAGTAGAGTTAGTAAAAGAAAATTATAATAATAAAGTATCTAAAGAAAAAAAGCATGTACAGTTCTGGAACAACACTTTAGGGACAGCTGAGACAAAGATCAACTTGTACCAGCATGATGGGAAGAGAAGAGTATGGAGAAGGAAAGGAACTGCTCATGATCGAAAGCATATCACCTCATCAGTGAAGCATGGTGGTGGTAGTGTTATGGCGTGGGCATGTATGGCTGCCAATGGAGCTGGTTCCCTTGTATTTATTGATGATGTGACTGCTGACAATTGCAGGATGAATTCTGAAGTGTTTCGGGCAATATTATCTGCTCATATTCAGCCAAATGCTTCAGAACTCATTAGATGGTGCTTCATAGTGCAGATGGACAATGACCCAAAGCATACTGTGAAAGCAACCAACAAGTTTTTTAAGGGGAGACACTACAGGTGAATAGGGTAAAACATTTAACTAATAGATATCACAATGAAACTTCCACAGTTGATTACTTATATTAAGACAAGACTTTTTTGTATTACAAGTTTTCTGAAATTGTATGTTTAAATATGCAAATTAGGCATAATCTACTTAAATATGCACTAATTTGCATATAATTCCAGGACAGAAATCTGAACATTGGATAAAGCCATTTTCAAAATTATAGTTTAATTTTGTTGACATATTAGAGCCAAAGGTTATTACAGAGGGGATTTTGGATATCTCTTTTTATCACTGCATAAATCAGAAAATACTCCATTCAGTCCATTTTTATGGTAAAATTCCATATTTCGCCATGTTTTTAGGAATAAAATGTGATATAAATCAGGGTATGAATGCGATATCAACAAACCCTTCTGTAAATACCTTCAGAACATAGATATGAATAGAACTGGAAGGTTTGGTGTATGTGAGTGCTACTGAAGTGGAGATTTCTGGCTCAGAGTATGAGGAAAAACTCTTAAAACTCATTTTTGGGAAAACGCCTTCAAAGTTCTGTATTGTAAAATGCCATACTTTTTTTTTTAAACAGATATTTACAAACACAATACCTAATCAAACCATTAGTAATAGACAACCTAAACACATGCCTGATAACTGAATAATAATAATAATGATGTTATTGAACTGAACAGAACTACACACAGGCTACAAACAGTGTAGTACAGTGTAGTACCCCCTAATAGGCAAACAAATATTTGAATAGATATCACTATGAAACTTTCCCAGTTTGTTATGTACATATAAACTAAGAAAAAATATATTGCAAGTTTTCTGAATTTTATGTTTATATATGCAAATGAGGCACTTCCCCATTAAATATGTGCACATTTATGGATGCAATAAGGCAAAATGAGGTCAAATAAACAACTAAATGTGTGTTATTGACGTTTTATTGTCACTAGTTTCATAGAAGACATGTTTAGGAAGCAAAATATAACAAAATCTCAAAATCAATCAAAAAGTATATTTGCCTATTCACCTGGGGTGTCTCGCCTAAGGCAAAGAAGTGGAATGTTATGCAATGGCCAAGTCAATCACCTGACCTGAATCCAATTGAGCATGCATTTCACTTGCTGAAGACAAAATGTAAGGGAAAATGCCCCGAAGAACCAGCAGGAACTGAAGACAGTCACCAGGGCATCACCAGGGATAAAACCCAGTGTCTGGTGATGTAGTATATGGGTTCCAGACTTCAGGCTGTTATCGACTGCAAAGGAGTTGCAACCAAGTATTAAAAGTGACCATTTTATTTATGGATTGTTAGTTTGTCCAATTACTTTTGGTCCCTTAAAAAGGGGGGTGCATGTGTATAAATTGTTGTAATTCCTACACTGTTCACCTGATTTGGATGTAAATACAGTACCCTCAAATTAAAGGTTAAAGGGGAACTATCTTATAAATGGCCTTTTCCAGTGTTTAGCATTGTTTTCTAGCAATGTGGGGTTGTACCAACACTGTCTATGTCTCAAATTCAAATTTTTGCGCATTCCTCCAGTTCAGATGAGACACGTTCCTCCCCCAGTGAACTAAGCCATTCTGAATTTAGCGTACCTGTGACGTGTAAGGATTCTGATCTGCATACCTCAGCTCCTTCTGTGGTTGTAGCCACCGCCCACAATCAACAATTTGCTCAACACCGGAGAAAGTGGAAATAATGCGAAGCGGTTTCCCTGTCACTTCCTCAAAAAGAGAGAGAGAGGGAGAGAGAGACAGACAGATAGAGGGAGAGAGAGGCTCTCATACGGTGCGACTCGTCTCGGAGCATTTACACACACTCGCGATTGCGTGTGTGTGGGGGGAAACACGCGTGCTCCCGGAGCATCTCTCTCTCTCACTTGCTCGTTCTCTCTCTCGCTCTCTCTCGTATCACAGCACTCGCTTGTATCACCGCCAACCTGTTGCAAAATATCATAGCGCATGCTCCCACGCGTATTCCGATCCGTGCAATAATATTCACGGGGGTATATATTGTCATTTGAAACAAGTTACCAATGCATTGTCCCGTGGCGAAATTAATTAGTCTCCCTCTCTATCTCACCCCCCAAAGCCAGTGTAGACTGTGGGTGACTGTCACTCAAAGCGCATTGCGAGTATGGGCGGAGCCAAAAACAGCTTGGAATCTGGAAGTGCAGAAAATGCTGCTCTAGAGTACTAGATTAGAAATACAAAACAATGATTTTTTTTTATAAACCTTACAGATGTGTTCCATAGACTCACAGGAATTGTGTAAAATTGCCCAAATAGTGTAAGAAATAGTAAGATAGTTCCCCTTTAAAGTCTGCACTTACTTGTTTAATTTAAAATCCATTTTGGTGTACAGAGCCAAAATTCTGAAAATTGTGACAATGTCAAAATATGTATGGACCTGACTGTAGTTTGAAATTTATTGAGTAAAATAGTTTGAATATGGTCACCAGTAATGTCATCGGGGACATTGAATCCTTGTATTGTTAATTACAGCTTGATGAAATTATATGGTAGCAGTCCCTATAAGACAAGGTATTGCTATTTTTTCCTCTACATCATTTCATGGTGCTGTACTTAATACAACACAAGGATTCAATGTCCGGGACATTATGTCGCTGATGACATCACTGGTGGGATGTGTGAGATTATGTACAAAATAAAGCATTCTTTTTTGGTAAAGTGACCCTGTGGAATATTAAGTTGTGGCTTTGGAATAGTATACGTCCACATTTATAAATATGTACTGATAGGGGCTAAACTACACATGTGCTATAAGGGATCTGACAGCCTGTGAACTCCTTTTAACCTCCTTGACTACACAAACACAATGCCGTTTTGAGGCGTACCGGTAATACATACATGTAAAACGCTCCCCCATGCCTCTCTGGATCATGACGGTGAGGACCAGAACCGACAGCGGGGCGCTCTTTGTGAAGATCTCTATGAGCCGCAGCAAGTCCAGCAACCCAAGCTCGTGGCTCAGGGACACCACCGCGTCCAGGTCGCCCTTCTTTTTGAAGAAGTTACGCACTTCGACTTCCACGACACCGGCTTTCCTAGGAGGAGACGTCACGAGTCTCAGTACTTTTCTTCAAAAGTATACAAAGCAATACACACACACACACACACACACACCAATTTCTTTTGAGAAGATGGTGCAGTACAAGAAGAAATCCCATCGTTATTCATATTCATTATAATGAATATGTACTGTTGGACTGTGGTAATTCCATGTACGAATAAATAAAAATAAATGATGCTGCTCGACCGCTAGTTACGTAATTGCATGTCTTTAAACTATAGTATGGATGAAAACAATGTTAAGATATGAAATTACGCTTTAGTTGGCTTTGTTATTACACTACTCTTTATTCTTTATTATACTTTTTTACTGTATGAAGCACAATCTCAGGAGGCTCATACAGAACCAAGCATTCCACTGTAAAATGTACATTATATGTGTTAATAAAACTAAACTTGAACTTACTGTGAGCACATGATGCCAATAGAAAGTAAACAAAGCGTACCGACCTGAGGTAGACTCCCATTTGAAACACATGGAGAGTCTTGAGTGCGACCGGGCTCAGACAATTCTCCACTGTGGTCTGTGGCTTGTAGTCATCATCGCGATAAAACCGCCAACTGTAGACCTGTCCGATGACGGAGGAGCCGATCAGGAACAACAATAGGACCCACATGTATACGTAGTCCTCTTCTTGGTAGTAAGACACAACCGCCCATGCGTCCATCACAATAGGAGCCAGAAATAACAGCAGACGGTAACAGCTTAGGGTATGAGGATTGTCCGAGTCCGACATGGTGCATGTAGAACTAAAATTCCAAACAAACTTTTATCACTAAACTAACCACTACTGGTATCTCTAGACTACGGTTTAATTTACATAGAATGTGGGTGAACAGGCTCAGCCATTTGAACTTTGCACGACACACCTAGGGTGACCAGATGCAAAAAGTCCAAAAGCAGGACAACAGTAATTAGGGCGTTTTCACACCTGTAGTTCGTTTGCTTTGTTCCGATTCAGGGAGACACAGGGACTATAATGATACAATGTTGCACTTGTCCTTTAGTTCGTTTGTGTTCACACGGTTGTGTTAATAGCGGATCAAAACAAATGCACGCGAGAGCAAACTGTCACTCATTGGTCAGATTTTGAACAGAATCAGAACAGTGGTGCATGCTGGGAGAGAGAGAGCAGAACAGTGGTGCATGCTGGGAGAGAGAGAGCAGAACAGTGGTGCATGCTGGGAGAGAGAGAGCAGAACAGTGGTGCATGCTGGGAGAGAGAGGGAGCAGAACAGTGGTGCATGCTGGGAGAGAGAGAGAGCAGAACAGTGGTGCATGCTGGGAGAGAGAGAGCAGAACAGTGGTGCATGCTGGGAGAGAGAGAGCAGAACAGTGGTGCATGCTGGGAGAGAGAGAGCAGAACAGTGGTGCATGCTGGGAGAGAGAGAGAGCAGAACAGTGGTGCATGCTGGGAGAGAGAGCAGAACAGTGGTGCATGCTGGGAGAGAGAGAGCAGAACAGTGGTGCATGCTGGGAGAGAGAGAGCAGAACAGTGGTGCATGCTGGGAGAGAGAGCAGAACAGTGGTGCATGCTGGGAGAGAGAGCAGAACAGTGGTGCATGCTGGGAGAGAGAGAGCAGAACAGTGGTGCATGCTGGGAGAGAGAGCATAACAGTGGTGCATGCTGGGAGAGAGAGAGCAGAACAGTGGTGCATGCTGGGAGAGAGAGAGAGAGCAGAACAGTGGTGCATGCTGGGAGAGAGAGAGAGCAGAACAGTGGTGCATGCTGGGAGAGAGAGCAGAACAGTGGTGCATGCTGGGAGAGAGAGAGCAGAACAGTGGTGCATGCTGGGAGAGAGAGCAGAACAGTGGTGCATGCTGGGAGAGAGAGAGAGCAGAACAGTGGTGCATGCTGGGAGAGAGAGAGCAGAACAGTGTGCATGCTGGGAGACCATGGGGAGAGAGGGAGCAGCACAGTGGTGCATGCTGGGAGACCATGTGGAGAGAGGCATAGATATATATAGAACACTAGATAGCTTACCCGCGCTGCCGGCCAATGGAGAGCGACGTCGTCGTAGGGCGGCCATCTTGCCCCAGGCAGCTCAGCTACTGATAACATTAATGTCTATGGTGCATGTACTATTTAAATAACCATAGATTGCTCGATTTTCAAACGGGTTGGTTTGCTATAAACATCAAAGATGTAGTTATGATACTGCATACTTATAAAAAAAAATTTAAAGATGTTTTTTTATAAACCGCTTGAATCATTACCACGTTAATAATGCTTGTAATAAACCAAACCGTTTGTAAATCCGTCAATATTTCAGCGAGTTATGAGTATTTTTGTCTGTGCAGCTCACTCACCCTCACTCAAGGCTGACTGGGGCAAGATGGCGGCGGTTCAGTGACGCTGGTGACTCCGCCTTAAGCTATCTAGTGTTCTATATATATCTATGGTTGAGAGGGAGCAGAACAGTGGTGCATGCTGGGAGAGAGAGCAGAACAGTGGTGCATGCTGGGAGATAATCACTTTATTTGTATAGCACCTTTCATACAGCAGGGGATTGCAGTCCAAAGTGCTTTACATCAGTGAGAAATAAGACACAAAGTCAGTGTAAAACAAGCAGCGAGAGCAAAGCATAAAGTGGGATAAAAATAATGCAGATATATTAATCAAATCATGAATGGTAATGAAATGTTTGTGTTTCGAGCTCAGACTCAACAACAACAACAACAATGAATACAAGAATGGTCACACTAAGTCGTAGTAGTGAGATACAATTTAATATAAAATAAAATAGTCAATTATTTACAGAAAGTGTCTTGCATAAAAGGGGCGACGGTGGCTCGAGAGGTAGGGAGTGGTCGTCTGGTAATCAGATGGTTCCCGGTTAGATTCCAGCTCCTCCCGGGCAAGGAATTGTCCTTGAGCAAGACACAGAATCCCCTAATTGCTCCCGATAAGCAGGTCGGCACCTTGCATGGTCGCCTCCGCCGTCGGTGTGTGAATGTTGAGCATAAGTTGTAAAGTGCTTTGGATAAAAGCGTTATATATAAAAATGCCTCATTTACCATTTGATGGAAAGACAAGGTTTTCACGATGAAAGAGAAAGAGGAGCGTTCTGAGAAGGCAGAGACACCGTGTTTTCTTTCCGTGTCGTGTTCCGTCTCTGCTGCTGCATAAAGACAGGGCAACATAAAGACAGGGTGACATAAAGACAGGGTGACATAAAGACAGGGTGACATAAAGACAGGGTGACATAAAGACAGGGTGACATAAAGACAGGGTAACATAAAGACAGGGTGACATAAAGACAGGGTGACATAAAGACAGGGTGACATAAAGACAGGGTGACATAAAGACAGGGTGACATAAAGACAGGGTGACATAAAGACAGGGTGACATAAAGACAGGGTAACATAAAGACAGGGTGACATAAAGACAGGGTGACATAAAGACAGGGTGACATAAAGACAGGGCGACATAAAGACAGGGTGACATAAAGACAGGGTGACATAAAGACAGGGTGACATAAAGACAGGGTGACATAAAGACAGGGTGACATAAAGACAGGGTAACATAAAGACAGGGTGACATAAAGACAGGGTGACATAAAGACAGGGTAACATAAAGACAGGGTGACATAAAGACAGGGTAACATAAAGACAGTAACATAAAGACAGGGTGACATAAAGACAGGGTAACATAAAGACAGGGTGACATAAAGACAGGGTGACATAAAGACAGGGTGACATAAAGACAGGGTGACATAAAGACAGGGTGACATAAAGACAGGGTAACATAAAGACAGTAACATAAAGACAGGGTAACATAAAGACAGGGTAACATAAAGACAGGGTGACATAAAGACAGGGTGACATAAAGACAGTAACATAAAGACAGTAACATAAAGACAGGGTGACATAAAGACAGGGTGACATAAAGACAGGGTGACATAAAGACAGGGTGACATAAAGACAGGGTGACATAAAGACAGGGTGACATAAAGACAGGGTGACATAAAGACAGGGCAACATAAAGACAGTAACATAAAGACAGGGTAACATAAAGACAGGGTAACATAAAGACAGGGTGACATAAAGACAGGGTGACATAAAGACAGTAACATAAAGACAGTAACATAAAGACAGGGTGACATAAAGACAGGGTGACATAAAGACAGGGTGACATAAAGACAGGGTGACATAAAGACAGGGTGACATAAAGACAGGGTGACATAAAGACAGGGTGACATAAAGACAGGGTAACATAAAGACAGGGTGACATAAAGACAGGGTGACATAAAGACAGGGTAACAAAGACAGGGTGACATAAAGACAGGGTGACATAAAGACAGGGTGACATAAAGACAGGGTGACATAAACACAGGGTAACATTTTGATTTAATTTGATTTGATTGAAGTTTATTTCAAATATGCAACATACCAAACAAACATCAAGTACATATATCGCCTTAAGCCGTTCAAATAATAAATGTATATGTAGCTGGTCTAAGGCCACCCTCTTGAATGTCGTCGTGCATGTGAAGTGAAGAGACAGGTTGCGGCCCATTCAATGTTTATTTCTGGGAGCAAAACAAACAAGAAGAATATGGCATTACTTCTTGTCCACTAGGTGGCTCCAGTTCACAGGCTCTTCCTCATTCAGGCCAGACTGAACACCATTTTTAATCAAACATTGAAATAACACATTTATAATGAAACAATACAATAAGATAATACAAGATAAACAATAGGATTCATTAATTTACCTGGGAGCAAAACAAACAAGAAGAATATGGCATTACTTCTTGTCCACTAGGTGGCTCCAGTTCACAGGCTGCAATGAGGGAAATATGTCACACTGTCAGGACGAGGCCTACACAACCTGCTCATCCATACTACTAACTCAATCAGCATGTGTCATACAAGAGATCGTCACCACAGTTAAATTCCTTTACAAAAAGTGCACAACTGTTCATTATTGCTTAGATACCATTACATACACCCCGGTTCATTTGCCCGGCAACTTATTTACAATAGTAAACCATCAATACGTTCTTTTAAACCAAAGATATGTTTTAGAAATACTGAGCAACTCCTACCTCTTCCTCATTCAGGCCAGACTGAACGGGAAGAGGCGCGCACCAAAGTAAATACGTCACTTCGGGAGGAAGTGACGATTTCAAAATAAAAGACTTTGAGAATAAAAATAATAATAATAATAATAATAATAATAATAATAAAACGTGAGGGAGGGATTCTTTGTGGAATACATAACAGTATATTTTATATATACCTGCTACATATATGCAAAATTAAAAATAACAAAAAACAAACAAAAAAGTCAAACTAAATATATATATTTTTTTATTCATTTACATATTTGAAAAGGAGTGGGAAGAAGCATACACTTATTTAATCCCACCCCTATTTACTCATCAGAACATACTATATTTTATTTACTAATTCATACATTACTAGACTTATATTGATATTTTTTTTACTTAGTTAACAATAAAAAAATTTATAATACCTTATTAATATTTGGCATAACTGTATGTAACATAAAGACAGGATAACACTGTGACCTATGCCCCCTTCTTGATAGGGCTCTGAATCTAGACCAACGCAACACTTCCGGTATTCTGAAATCATATGAATGAATGTGGATGAGAGCCTCGACATTAAGTGGTTGTAGCTACAGCTGTGGGGGGGGCGCTGGAGACATGATCCAATAGACTTTTATACCCCTGAGTCTCCTGAACATGGAGATTGCCCATGGAGTCTGCCACAGATTGTCCAGAGATCTAGGTTGATCAATCTGCGCATGCAGAGTTCGGGAGTAGGTGCGGGAAAGTGACTATAGCTCGGCTGAGAAAGTGCCGATCGACTTGGGACTGGCCTCTCCGTGTTCAGCAGACTCAGGCCAGGCGTATACAAGTCTATTGGATCATGTCTCCCGCACCCCCACAGCTACAACCACCTAATGGTAAGTCTTTCATCCACATTCATTCATTTTCTCCCCCCACTCTCCCATGATTTCAGAATACCAGAAGTGTTGCAGAGATCTATACTAGCAGTATAACAGATTGTATTAGCTACCACCCATCACTTCCACCGCTACCACGTCTGCAGATTCTTCGTTTTACTGCGATAACTCAAATAGTTTTCATTCCAATCTTTTAAACTTTTCTGTGAATATTCGTGACCTCTAGCGGAACAACGCTGTTGATTTTGGTGACCCCATGACCTTTGCTCTAGCGCCACCATTTGGCCAAACTCAATTTTAAAATGAGCGCATCTCCTGACCCATTTGTCGTACAGTAACGGAAATTGTATATTTGTATAATATGTATTATTAGGGGTGTGGTCAAAATGTGTCATTGAGGATTGGGGGCGTTCTGGGGATATACCGCCACGACAACAAGTATAGTTTTAAAATTTGCTTCCTTATGAAAATGTACATCCATAGCCTGTACGTACATAGGTTTAACACAAATTATCTTTTTATGGACAATGAACATGTAATATAAAAGTGAATAGAAAATACATATTATGGCAGAAGCAGTTTAAGGTTCTTATCACTTCCTTACATACATACATTATTCCTTAGCATTAGTCTCCTGTAAAATTCTGTCAGCGGGGTGTATAGTGAAGGGTGGGGGTGGGGGAGTATTTTCAAATAATAAACCAAATGTAGGAACTGTGCGGTTCACCTCCTACCTAAGCTTCTGTCAACATCGGAAATGGCTCCTCTCCCTCTGCCTCTCTCCTGCAGGGTCCCACAAGGCTCCATCCTTGGCCCTATTCTATTTTCTCTGTATATGCTGCCCCTTGGTTTAGTCATTCAAAAACACTATCTCCTTCCATTGTTATGCGGGACGACACTCGGGTCTATCTCCCCATGAAACCCAGTGACAAGTCCAGTCTTGACAGCCTCCGATCCTGTCTATGACATAAAATGCTGGATGGCACAACATTTCCTACAAACTAAATTATTCTAAATGTGAAATCCTCCTTTTCGGCCCCCCAAACCAAACCAGTGTCATCGCCAGCAGCCTGGGTAACCTGTCTGCCCTAGTTCAGTGTTTTTTCCAGCTTCGGTCCACAGCTAGGATCAAGGCCATACTCACTCTCCCCCTCAGACCTTGAGTCATTCACGCCTTCATATCTTCACGACTAGATTACTGTAACTCCCTGCACCTGGGGCTTAATAAGTCGACCATAGCCCGCCTACAGTTACCCCACAGTACTTGGAAGAGAGCTCATATTACCCCTGTTCTTGCCTCCCTTCATTACACGACTACAGGATATAATTCAAAGTTCTCCTATTCGTCTACAAAGCTCTTAATGGTAAGGCCCCCTTTTATCAGACCTCCTCACCCCCAGGGGTCGGGAACCTATGGCTCGCGAGCCATATATGGCTCTTCTGGTGACAGCATATGGCTCCCAGACATTTTTGAGTAACATTTTTTTTTTTTTTTTTTTTTAATACTTGTGATATTTCTTAATAATACTGTGTCATTTTAAAGTAAACAGAAATTAGTTTTGAAGATACAGCTAATAGTATCTGTAGCTGAAGATATAGCGAGCAGAGCTGGCGAGGGAACACAAGTGGACAGAAATTAAAAATCTTCAACCTGAAGACCAGCTGATTCTTAAAACTTGGAACGAGCTTCCTGTGACATACCACACAATGCAGCGTGAGTATTGCCGTATATTGACCATGTTTGGCTCTACATATGCATGTGGGCAGTCATTCTCGCATATGAGGAACATTAAGACCAACCTACGCTCACGTTTAACTGATGGAAGCCTCAACGCCTGCATGAAGCTCAACCTCAGCACGTATGAACCAGATTACAAGGCCATCAGCAAAACCATGCAACACCAGAAGTCGCATTAAAAGTAAGACATATTTAATTTATTATACGTTAAAAATACTATATGGCTCTCAATGAAATATATTTAGAAATATTTGGCTTTTATGGCTCTCCCAGTCAAAACGGTTCCTGACCCCTGCCCTATACCAACATCAGGGCCCTCAGATCTGCTGATAAGGGTCTCCTAACCACCCGTAGGTCCAACTTCAAGTCTAGGGGGGGGGGTGGGGGGGGGGGGCGTGCTTTTGCTATCGCAGCCCCTGACCTCTGGACCAGCATCCCCACGTCCATCAAATCTACCCCCTCCATCGAGTCTTTTAATCTAAGCTCAAAACTCACCTATATTCCTTAGCCTTCCCTGACTCACTCTGACTCTTGCATTGTTTGTTTGTGTGTTGTTCTGTTTCTTTGTTTGTCTGTTGGTTGTTTATTTTCTGTTTATTTATACTTTAGGAGTACTTTCAATTTGTTTTGCTACGTGACCCACTGTAAAGCATGTCGGTTGACAAGTGTCATGTTTAAAATGTGCTATACAAATACATTGTATTGATTGATTGTGTGCTCCCTCACGTCCAAAAATAGCACTACAACTCCTGTATTGAAATAAGAATTTTATTTGAGAATGAAGGTAAACATTTTATTTTGGCGTCAAGGAGTGATTAATTACAAACAGGACTATATAAAGCCATGTCCTACTTGGCACTGAATTAGCTTGGCATGCTTCACATCGTTCTTTGTCAAAAAGCTGCACAAAGCGCCAAACATTTCAAGCATCTCTATCCACACAAGCCTGTATGACTCAGTCACCTTCATCTTCCCCTTTGTGTCTCGAGGCTGTCAAGTGATGCGGGTCAGGAGTAAAAGTTCTCCGACAACTTCTTCATTCTTTTGGACCCTCTCGCAGGCATGCTGCGGACCTCTGTCTCTATATCGTCCGTTTCATACATTGACATCATCTGAATGAATGAATCAGTGTGTTCGACTAGCCAGTCCACCCTCTTATCACACTTTGGATCGTTCGTCATCTTTGGATGACATAACCTGTAATACATTACTTTACATGCAAGACCGATACCATAGACTGCAATGATTACAGAACTAACTATAAAGGTGTAGTGGGGCTGCGGCAGTTCACAGTACATGTAGCTCCGCCAACACCACAGACCACACAGCAGCACCAGATCCAGCATCATCCCGGCGTGGTACAGCCTAGACCAGGACCTCGTCCGTCCATCCACCGCCTTGAACCAGCTGAAATACCAGATAAGGCCTACGGTGGCCCGGTTGAGCCACTCTCCACCCACGTTTTCCATGAAGTTTGTCTGCAACCACCAGGCGGCGAGGAACAGGATCATCCAGGAACACAGGAAGTGGGCAAAGATGAAACAGGGCAGGACGGAGGCGAAAAGACTGAGGGCGGCAATGCGGGCGGCGATCAGCAGCAGGTTCCAGAGGTAGTAGACCAACGACGAATAGGCCATCTGCTTCTTCTTGTCCGGCAGGAAGGAGCGCAGATTGCGATGGTACTGACTCACACCACTGGCGATGACCGATGCTGAAGCGGCTGCCTGTAACACTGAGGAGAAGAGAGATTGATTGATTGATTGAAAACTTTATTAACAGATTGCAGAATGGGTACAGTACAGTACAGCTCAATACATACAATTGTTAAGGGGATGCAGACCAGAGAAAGACTTTCGTCTTGTTTACATCAGGGTCCCCCATTTTCAAATCCGGTACAAGAATTCACTATTAAATTGGCTTCTTGTGTTACAAATTGTGTGAGGCAAAGTGAGCCCACGTTGAACCTAGGAGATGCTCCTACAGTATGTATAGTACAATCGGTGGTTACTTTCTAGCTCCAAAATGGCATAAACTTGATTGGCTTTTCAGTGATCTCGATTTCCTTCCCTAAACAAAGACTAATAGTCACTATAGTATAGTCTATAGTCACTTTTCCGCACCTACACCCGAACTCTGCATGCACAGATTGCCCACGGAGTCTCTCTGGATTGTCCAGAGATCTAGGTTGATCAATCTGTGCATGCAGAGTACGGGAATAGGTGTGGAAAAGTGACTATAGCTCAGCCGAGAAAGTGCCGATCAACTTGGGATTGGTCTCTCCATGTTCAGGACACTCAGGCGTATAAACGTCTATTGGATCATGTCTCCAGCACCCCCACAGCCGTAGCTACAACCACTTAATGGCAAGGCTCTCATCCACATTCATTCATTTTCTCCCCCCGCTCTCTCTCTCCCATGATTTCAGAATACTGGAAGTGTTGCAGTGGTCTATGGGACACGGGCAATATTGTGGTGCCAAAGCAAAGGGGTAGCGCGCCACAGACTAGTTCTAGCTGCACCTAGTCCCTATCGTGGCTTTGGAATTTGGACGGACGCAGTACCCAAGCTACTGTGGTTTGTTATGGCGTCCATAGATTGATCTCTCAGTGGTCAATGACCTTGCTGTGAAATTACTACTACTTTTTGTAGCGTTGTAGCAGTTGTAATTTCATGATTAATGGTCTAGTTTTCCCACAATATTAACTTCTGTGGCACGATACTAGGCTGATAACGCCTCATGTTTGTTACCTGCATGTTTGTTAGACCACAGAGAGGTCAGGACATTTCAATGTAAAAAATGTAAAAAAATATCTGGATAACCCATTGAGCTTTAACTTATGACACTGTTCTGACATCTTCCGTATGAAAACTCTCAGCCTAGTATCATGCCACAGACGTTGAAAAACTAGACCATTAATCATTACATTACAACACAAAGTAGTAGTCATTTCACAGCAAGGTAACATTAAAAGGGGCACTTCACCAAAAAAAACTGCTGATTTATTTTGCATGAAAAATTCTAAAAGGTTTTGGACACATTAATTACAATCCATAAATATTTGGAAATTGTTCTCAATTTTGGCTCGGTACACCACAACACTGGATTTGAAATTAAACAATCAAGATGTGCTTTAAGTGCTTTAATTTGAGAGTATTTACATCCAAATCAGGTTTTGCCTATATATGCCTCCTCCTTTTTAAGGGACCAAAAGTAATTGGACAATTGATTGATTGATTGAAAATTGTAGATTTTCAATCAATCAAACAGATTGCAGAATGGGTACAATACAGTACGGCTCAATACACACAATTGTTAAGGGGATGCAGACCAGAGAAAGACTTTCGTCTTGTTTACATCAGGGTCCCCCATTTTCAATTCATCATAACATAATATGACATACAGATAGACAGTACTGTTACATCCAGACATTTATGACATACCAGATCTACAAATATACAGTACTGTTTAAGAGTACAACGCCTGTCATATATACCCTGGCGTTGGAAACTCTGATTAATAGACAGAGTTTCTAAAAAGAGAGTATATACATTATATACATTTGAGAGTATATACATTTGAGGGGGAAGAAACTGTACATTGAAGGGGGTGGGGTTTGGCCAGTTTTGAATTGCAGTCTCCCGTAGGTGCTCTTTTAGAGAGGTTTTGAAGGTGGGTAGTGATTCACATTCCTTTACAGCTGTGGGTAGGGCATTCTACATTGTTGTTGCATAATTGCTAAACGTGTTTAGTCCCTTGTTTGAGCCGAATCTGGGTTTAACATGATTTGTGGAGCTCCCTCTGGTGTTGTGTTCATGGTATTCACTGACCTTTGGGAAGTATTTTGACATGTACATGGGTACCTTAGTGGTGTAGTGTATCTTGTAGACCAGGCCCATTGCAAGTTGCTGTACTCTGTCGTCTACTCTAAGCCATCCTAGGTTGTCAAAGTGGGCAGGGGTGAGGTGGGTTCTAGGAGTAAGGTCAAGCAGTAGTCTGACCAGTTTGTTTTGTGATGTTTGTAATTTTGTTTTTAGCGCCTTTGAGGTGCTTTGGTACCATGAGGTGCAAGCATAGTCGTAGTACCCTTGAATGAGTGCTCCTAAGAGTCTTCAGGGTATTCTTGTTTACCAGAGAGGAGATCCGGTACTATCAGTGAAGCAAGCCAAAAACGAAATAAAACCCACGAGAGAGATAAGAAAAACATTAGGTGTGGTCAAATCAACTGTTTGGTACATTCTCAAAAAGAAAGAACCCACTGATGAGCTCAGCAACACCAAAAGACGTATCTGTGTCAAAGTAGAGTTAGTAAAAGAAAATTATAATAATAAAGTATCTAAAGAAAAAAAGCATGTACAGTTCTGGAACAACACTTTAGGGACAGCTGAGACAAAGATCAACTTGTACCAGCATGATGGGAAGAGAAGAGTATGGAGAAGGAAAGGAACTGCTCATGATCGAAAGCATACCACCTCATCAGTGAAGCATGGTGGTGGTAGTGTTATGGCGTGGGCATGTATAGCTGCCAATGGAGCTGGTTCCCTTGTATTTATTAATGATGTGACTGCTGACAATTGCAGGATGAATTCTGAAGTGTTTCGGGCAATATTATCTGCTCATATTCAGCCAAATGCTTCAGAACTCATTGGATGGTGCTTCATAGTGCAGATGGACAATGACCCAAAGCATACTGTGAAAGCAACCAACAAGTTTTTTAAGGGGAGACACTACAGGTGAATAGGGTAAAACATTTAACTAATATATATCACAATGAAACTTCCACAGTTGATTACTTATATTAAGACAAGACTTTTTTGTATTACAAGTTTTCTGAAATTGTATGTTTAAATATGCAAATGAGGCATAATCTACTTAAATATGCACTAATTTGCATATAATTCCAGGACAGAAATCTGAACATTGGATAAAGCCATTTTCAAAATTATAGTTTAATTTTGTTGACATATTAGAGCCAAAGGTTATTACAGAGGGGATTTTGGATATCTCTTTTTATCACTGCATAAATCAGAAAATACTCCATTCAGTCCATTTTTATGGTAAAATTCCATATTTCGCCATGTTTTTAGGAATAAAATGTGATATAAATCAGGGTATGAATGCGATATCAACAAACCCTTCTGTAAATACCTTCAGAACATAGATATGAATAGAACTGGAAGGTTTGGTGTATGTGAGTGCTACTGAAGTGGAGATTTCTGGCTCAGAGTATGAGGAAAAACTCTTAAAACTCATTTTTGGGAAAACGCCTTCAAAGTTCTGTATTGTAAAATGCCATACTTTTTTTTTTAAACAGATATTTACAAACACAATACCTAATCAAACCATTAGTAATAGACAACCTAAACACATGCCTGATAACTGAATAATAATAATAATAATGATGTTATTGAACTGAACAGAACTACACACAGGCTACAAACAGTGTAGTACAGTGTAGTACCCCCTAATAGGCAAACAAATATTTGAATAGATATCACTATGAAACTTTCCCAGTTTGTTATGTACATATAAACTAAGAAAAAATATATTGCAAGTTTTCTGAATTTTATGTTTATATATGCAAATGAGGCACTTCCCCATTAAATATGTGCACATTTATGGATGCAATAAGGCAAAATGAGGTCAAATAAACAACTAAATGTGTGTTATTGACGTTTTATTGTCACTAGTTTCATAGAAGACATGTTTAGGAAGCAAAATATAACAAAATCTCAAAATCAACAAAAAAAGTATATTTGCCTATTCACCTGGGGTGTCTCGCCTAAGGCAAAGAAGTGGAATGTTATGCAATGGCCAAGTCAATCACCTGACCTGAATCCAATTGAGCATGCATTTCACTTGCTGAAGACAAAATGTAAGGGAAAATGCCCCAAGAACCAGCAGGAACTGAAGACAGTCACCAGGGCATCACCAGGGACAAAACCCAGTGTCTGGTGATGTAGTATATGGGTTCCAGACTTCAGGCTGTTATCGACTGCAAAGGAGTTGCAACCAAGTATTAAAAGTGACCATTTTATTTATGGATTGTTAGTTTGTCCAATTACTTTTGGTCCCTTAAAAAGGGGGGTGCATGTGTATAAATTGTTGTAATTCCTACACTGTTCACCTGATTTGGATGTAAATACAGTACCCTCAAATTAAAGGTTAAAGGGGAACTATCTTATAAATGGCCTTTTCCAGTGTTTAGCATTGTTTTCTAGCAATGTGGGGTTGTACCAACACTGTCTATGTCTCAAATTCAAATTTTTGCGCATTCCTCCAGTTCAGATGAGACACGTTCCTCCCCCAGTGAACTAAGCCATTCTGAATTTAGCGTACCTGTGACGTGTAAGGATTCTGATCTGCATACCTCAGCTCCTTCTGTGGTTGTAGCCACCGCCCACAATCAACAATTTGCTCAACACCGGAGCAAGTGGAAATAATGCGAAGCGGTTTCCCTGTCACTTCCTCAAAAAGAGAGAGAGAGGGAGAGAGAGACAGACAGATAGAGGGAGAGAGAGGCTCTCATACGGTGCGACTCGTCTCGGAGCATTTACACACACTCGCGATTGCGTGTGTGTGGGGGGAAACACGCGTGCTCCCGGAGCATCTCTCTCTCTCACTTGCTCGTTCTCTCTCTCGCTCTCTCTCGTATCACAGCACTCGCTTGTATCACCGCCAACCTGTTGCAAAATATCATAGCGCATGCTCCCACGCGTATTCCGATCCGTGCAATAATATTCACGGGGGTATATATTGTCATTTGAAACAAGTTACCAATGCATTGTCCCGTGGCGAAATTAATTAGTCTCCCTCTCTATCTCTCCCCCCAAAGCCAGTGTAGACTGTGGGTGACTGTCACTCAAAGCGCATTGCGAGTATGGGCGGAGCCAAAAACAGCTTGGAATCTGGAAGTGCAGAAAATGCTGCTCTAGAGTACTAGATTAGAAATACAAAACAATGATTTTTTTTTATAAACCTTACAGATGTGTTCCATAGACTCACAGGAATTGTGTAAAATTGCCCAAATAGTGTAAGAAATAGTAAGATAGTTCCCCTTTAAAGTCTGCACTTACTTGTTTAATTTAAAATCCATTTTGGTGTACAGAGCCAAAATTCTGAAAATTGTGACAATGTCAAAATATGTATGGACCTGACTGTAGTTTGAAATTTATTGAGTAAAATAGTTTGAATATGGTCACCAGTAATGTCATCGGGGACATTGAATCCTTGTATTGTTAATTACAGCTTGATGAAATTATATGGTAGCAGTCCCTATAAGACAAGGTATTGCTATTTTTTCCTCTACATCATTTCATGGTGCTGTACTTAATACAACACAAGGATTCAATGTCCGGGACATTATGTCGCTGATGACATCACTGGTGGGATGTGTGAGATTATGTACAAAATAAAGCATTCTTTTTTGGTAAAGTGACCCTGTGGAATATTAAGTTGTGGCTTTGGAATAGTATACGTCCACATTTATAAATATGTACTGATAGGGGCTAAACTACACATGTGCTATAAGGGATCTGACAGCCTGTGAACTCCTTTTAACCTCCTTGACTACACAAACACAATGCCGTTTTGAGGCGTACCGGTAATACATACATGTAAGAAGCCCCACCTCGCCTCTCTGGATCATGACGGTGAGGACCAGAACCAACAGCGGGGCGCTCATTGTGAAGTTCTCTATGAGCTGCAGCAACCCAAGGTCTTGGCTCAGGGCGTCCAGGTCCACGTCCAGGGCGCCCTTCTTTGTGAAGAAGTTACGCAAGTCGACTTCCACGACACCGGCATACCTAGGAGGAGACGTCACGAGTCTCAGTACTTTTCTTCAAAAGTATACAAAGCAATACACACACACACACACCAATTTCTTTTGAGAAGATGGTGCAGTACAAGAAGAAATCCCATCGTTATTCATATTCATTATAATGAATATGTACTGTTGGACTGTGGTAATTCCATGTACGAATAAATAAAAATAAATGATGCTGCTCGACCGCTAGTTACGTAATTGCATGTCTTTAAACTATAGTATGGATGAAAACAATGTTAAGATATGAAATTACGCTTTAGTTGGCTTTGTTATTACACTACTCTTTATTCTTTATTATACTTTTTTACTGTATGAAGCACAATCTCAGGAGGCTCATACAGAACCAAGCATTCCACTGTAAAATGTACATTATATGTGTTAATAAAACTAAACTTGAACTTACTGTGAGCACAGGATGCCAATAGAAAGTAAACAAAGCGTACCGACCTGAGGTAGACTCCCATTTGAAACACATGGAGAGTCTTGAGTGAGTCTTGAGTGAGACTCACAAATGTGGTCTGTGTCTTGTAGTCATCATCGCGATAAAACTGCCAACTGTAGACCTGTCCGATGATGGAGGAGCCGATCAGGAACAACAATAGGACCCACATGCAATAGTAGTCCTCTTCTTGGTAGTAAGACACAACCGCCCATGCGTCCATCACAATGGGAGCCAGAAATAACAGCAGACGGTAACAGCTTAGGGTAACATGAGGATTGTCCGAGTCCGACATGGTGCATGTAGAACTAAAATTCCAAACAAACTTTTCTCACTAAACTAACCACTACTGGTATCTCTAGACTACGGTTTAATTTACATAAAATGTGGGTAAACAGGCTCAGCCATTTGAACTTTGCACGACACACCTAGGGTGACCAGATGCAAAAAGTCCAAAAGCAGGACAACAGTAATTAGGGCGTTTTCACACCTGTAGTTCGTTTGCTTTGTTCCGATTCAGGGAGACACAGGGACTATAATGATACAATGTTGCACTTGTTCTTTAGTTCGTTTGTGTTCACACGGTTGTGTTAATAGCGGATCAAAACAAATGCACGCAAGAGCAAACTGTCACTCATTGGTCAGATTTTGGGGTGTGTGTGTCCCCCCCCCCCAAGAGAGAGAGAGAGAGAGAGAGAGAGAGAGAGAGGAAGAGAGAGAGAGAGGGAGGGGAGAGAGAGAGAGGGGGAAGAGAAGAGAGAGAGGGGGGAGAGAGAGAGAGAGAGAGGGAAGAGAAGAGAGAGAGGGGAGATAGAGAGAGAGAGGGGGAAGAGAAAGAGAGATGGGGGAGAGAGAGAGAGAGAGAGAGAGAGAGAGAGATAGAGAGAGAGAGAGAGAGAGAGAGAGAGAGAGAGAGAGAGAGAGAGAGAGAGAGAGAGAGAGAGAGAGAGAGAGAGAGAGAGAGAGAAGAGAAGAGAGAGAGAGAGAAGAGAGAGAGAGAGAGAGAGAGAGAGAGAGAGAGAGAGAGAGAGAGAGAGGGGGGGGGGGAGAGAAAGAGAGAGGGGGGAGAGAGAGAGATAGGGGGAAGAGAAAGAGAGAGGGGGGAGAGAGAGAGAGAGAGAGAGAGAGAGAGAGAGAGAGAGAGAGAGAGAGAGAGAGAGAGAGAGAGAGAGAGAGAGAGAGAGAGAGAGAGAGGGAGAGAGGAGAGAGGGGGGAAGAGAAAGAGAGAGGGGGGAGAGAGAGAGAGAGAGAGAGAGAGGGGAAGAGAAAGAGAGAGGGGGGAGAGAGAGAGAGAGAGAGAGAGAGAGAGAGAGAGAGGAGAGAGAGAGAGAGAGAGAGAGAGAGAGAGAGAGAGAGAGAGAGAGAGAGAGAGAGAGAGAGAGAGAGAGAGAGAGAGAGAGAGAGGGGACCATGCGCACATTCACATCAAACGCCACTTCGTTCCTGGTTGAGTCGTGGATACGTGTGGATGTATAGAACTTTGCGGTACTGATCTGTTTCGCACAGACTGCACTCAATTATCAAACTGCTACAGAACCCCCGATTCTGCGGATCGATGATAATTTGAAGCCCTGCTGTCCCCGCGCATTAGGACACATCAACACGCCGATCAGTTCATTCAAGCGGGCTACATGAACTATCAGCCACTGCTGTGTGACGAGGCTTGGTGTTTCCCCGCTGTCTAAACACTCCTGCTTTCCAATTGACAGCTTACGCATCGATGCGCTTTGTGAAGGCATTTCATCTTCTACTCCAGTAGAAGTTTCTTTTGTTTACACCCTCTTGATTGATTGATTGATTGATTGAAAACTTTTATTAACAGATTGCAGAATGGGTACAGTACAGTACAGCTCAATACATACAATTGTTAAGGGGATGCAGACCAGAGAAATACTTTCGTCTTGTTTACATCAGGGTCCCCCATTTTCAATTCATCGTAACCATTTTCAATTCATCGTAATCATTGATTGCTACCAACAATTGTTGTTGTCTTTTATGGGAACTCTTTACGCTGAGTTCCTCACTCGCTGTTTCGGCATTTTGACAGATCAGGTCTCCCGCGGAATGAATCTACCGCGGAATGAATCTCCCGCGGAATGAATCTCCCGCGGCTGACAACAGGATGTCAGAGCATGTGATGCACCTGAACCAATCACGCTATCAGAAATCTGCACCAGCCCAATGAGATCTCGGTGCTTGTGACAAGCTCTCAGCGCGAGACAGCTGTACCTCATAATGCCGGTGATCTGAATTCGGAATGCTGCAAAATCAACAGGCGTAGCATGACAAAGTGTAGTAAAATAAACATATTATGTGTATTTTGAACGTTTCCTTTCCAATAGTCTGAAAAAAGACATGTTATGGAAGCAAAATAGCACAATCTCAAAATTGACCAAAAAAAAAAAAAACGTCTTTTTCACCTGCCGTGGCTCGCTTAAGTCGATTGCATTCTCACAGCGTACGAGTCGCGTCGGGTTCGTTTGGAAGTGCGCCGAGATCACCCTCTCTAGGTGGTCTCGGCCCGCTTGTTTTGTTCCGCAACAGAATGTGATTGCTGTGTTCATATATGCCCAACTGAACCGAAATAGGGGGGAAACGCTCCAGGTTTCGGATCAACAGCTCCAAACGAGCCAGGTGTGAAAACGCCCGATTTTGGTGGGACAAAGTGGGACAGATAGATAATGATTTTTTTTTAATTAGAATAACTGGTCTTCACCGAATAGATAAAGGTTAAATCAAAATAAATACAAATTAAATACAGACTTATATCTCTCCACATTCATCTTGGCACTGGCAGCCGGCTTGTTAGCACCTAACATCTGTTTTAAATATTCAAACTTTATCACTTGACAGGAATGTCTTGTGGTCGATATTCCCTGTTATGTTAACACAGAACTAGGGAACACTAGGGAACAAAAATAATAATACAAATAAATTGTGTTTCTCTATTAGAATAACTATGGATAACTATGGATGTAGCTTTTGTACGACCACACGATATTTTTTTTGCAATATCCGAGTCTGGCCAAATGAGAGGAGCTAGCTTGCTACAGTACCACAGTCGGCTGACCTGTATGAATGGGAGTGTTGTACAGTGTGATAGACGCTTGTTATCTCCGCTGCAGTGACCTTGTCCGTCTGGCTATAATTTTTTGGTTTAAGAAGAAACATATCCATAGATCTGGATGTTTCTTTTTGGTGAGCCACTTTCATGTGAGACTCACGTCCACTGTGGCGCTTCAAGTCGTATTCTCCTCCATGAGCAATTGAAAACGAACTATGACACAAAACACAGAAAACTCCCTGAGGATTGCCTGACATCGGCCTCACCCAGGCATGTGTCGTTTGCCAGTCTTGGTTGTAACTGCAGGTCCGTTTCTTTTTTACTGCTTTCCATCTTGATTCATACAGTAGTTCGCTTGTAATGTTGTTGTGTTTTCTTTTTTGACAGCTCGCTAAACGTTGACAGCGCGCTACATTTTGACAGCGCGCTAAATTACTATAACCAATCAGATCTGCGATATGAGGTAGCGTCACGACTCTCACGAGCAGAGCGCTAAATTACTACCTAACCAATCAGATCTGCGATAAGAGGTAGCGTCACGACTCTCACGAGCAGAGCGCTAAATTACTACCTAACCAATCAGATCTGCGATATGAGGTAGCGTCACGACTCTCACGAGCAGAGCGCTAAATTACTACCTAACCAATCAGATCTGCGATATGAGGTAGCGTCACGACTCTCACGAGCAGAGCGCTAAATTACTACCTAACCAATCAGATCTGCGATATGAGGTAGCGTCACGAGCAGAGCAATGTGTGTGGACAAGAGGCGGGTTGCTATACGTTTACTGTAGGGAGGGGCTTTTAGACCAATGTTTTTTTTTTGCTTCGAAAAGAGGGACATCTTCTCAATATGTGGGACGCGGGACATTTGGTCAAATGGTGGGACAGTACAACCAAAAGCGGGACACCTGGTCACCCTACCTATGTGTAGAGCTGGTTGGAGAGACCGGCATCGTTAACTCTCTCACACACAGTGACCTATGGGTTAAAAAAGTCCATTATCCATCCGACCAGGTTAGGGTTGAGTTTCCAGTGACGGACGAGCCTCTCTAGCAGCGGGAACGGCCGGATGGTACTGAGCGCTGAAGAGGAATCAATAAATGAAGAGTCTGGCACGAGTCTTGAGGCTCCGAACGCCGGGCACAGAAAGTTTAACGAGGATGTTGAGGATGCTCCACGAGTCGGTGGTCGCGGGCGCCTTCTTCTTGTACGCGGTGGCCTGCTGGGGCAGCGGACTGAGACCGGGCGGGGGGACGCGAGCAGGCTGGGAGAGCTGGTCAGGAAGGTCAGTGACGTGGTGGGGGCGGAGCTAGACTCTCTGGTGGGGGTGGAGCTAGACTCTCTGGTGGGGGTGGAGCTAGACTCTCTGGTGGGGGTGTCAGAGAGGAGGAGCCAGTAACGTGGTGGGGGTGGAGCTAGACTCTCTGGTCGGTGGTGTCAGAGAGGAGGAGCCAGTAACGTGGTGGGGGTGGCGCTAGACTCTCTGATGGGGGTGGAGCTAGACTCTCTGGTGGGGGTGGAGCTAGACTCTCTGGGCGGTGGTGTCAGAGAGGAGGAGCCAGTAACGTGGTGGGGGCGGAGCTATACTCTCTGGGCGGTGGTGTCAGAGAGGAGGAGCCAGTAACGTGGTGGGGGTGGAGCTAGACTCTCTGGTGGGGGTGGAGCTAGACTCTCTGGTGGGGGCGGAGTTAGACTCTCTAGTGGTGGTGTCAGAGAGGAGGAGCCAGTAACGTGGTGGGGGTGGAGCTATACTCTCTGGGCGGTGGTGTCAGAGAGGAGGAGCCAGTAACGTGGTGGGGGCGGAGCTATACTCTCTGGGCGGTGGTGTCAGAGAGGAGGAGCCAGTAACGTGGTGGGGGTGGAGCTAGACTCTCTGGTGGGGGTGGAGCTAGACTCTCTGGTGGGGGCGGAGTTAGACTCTCTAGCGGTGGTGTCAGAGAGGAGGAGCCAGTAACGTGGTGGGGGCGGAGCTATACTCTCTGGGCGGTGGTGTCAGAGAGGAGGAGCCAGTAACGTGGTGGGGGGCGGAGCTAGACTCTCTTGGCGGTGGTGTCAGAGAGGAGGAGTCTCGCTAAGCTCCACGCCATCATGGACAACCCCTCCCACCAACTACACACTGGCTGATAGAAGGAGCACGTTCAGCGTTAGACTCAGACTCCCAAGATGCAACACTGAACGTCACAGGAAGTCCTTCATTCTCACTAGCCTCACTGAGTAACAGTATAAACAATTTAAAAATGTTTGTATATTACTGTATATTTTTGGTTGTGTATTTTAGAATGTATATACATATTTTAGAATGTATATCCTTGACTGTATTTTTTATTTTTATTCTTTATTTTTGACTACATAAATGTTTATTGTGAGCGATCTGTGGTGCTGGATTTCCCTCTGGATCAATAAAGTACTTCTATTGTATTGTATTGTATTGTATTGTATTCCGATTTTGCCCCGGGTCGCCCCCCGACCTTTTCCCGACGTTTTCGCTGATGGAAGTGACTTGGGAAAGTAGGAGAAGGTGCGCACGCCCAGATGATTTGATTTGATTTGATTTTTATTTAGTACATACAATTTATACAATAGTATAAAAACAAGGGGTACAAGGATAACATGTGAAAGTCTGTCGACTTGTTTCCAACATGGTCCCAAGAAGAATACAATAAATCACAAAGAAAGAGTTAAGAAGATAAAATAGATACAACAAGTAGATAAAATAGATACAACACAATTTTCTGAAAGAGCCTCATTACATCATGTCATGTTCCAGTTCTTCAAGAGTGGTGGCCAAGCACCCTCTGCAACCTATTGTTGCAGATGTCGCTTCACCCCCCTCTTGAAGACAGCAATGGTGGGGGAGTTTTGGATGGCCCTGGGCAGAGAGTTCCACAGCCGGCAGGCTGTAGACAGAAAGCCATTCTGTGAATAGGAACCCTTTCTAGGCTCATAAACTGAGAGCTGTCCAGACCGTAACTGTCGTCCGTGGACCTGGCCACGCAGGACAATACGAGAGCATAAATATCTGGGGGCAGATCCATTTAACATTTTATACATATGTCCCAGTTTCAGAAAGGAGACCCTCTGCTCCGTGGGAGAAGGAGTATTCTATTCTAACAGCTGTAACGCGGTCCTCCCCTTCTCCACCCGCCCCCCTCCAGCTTCTCCTCGACCCGCATTCAAACCTCACTCTTGAAAAGCTTCTGAAATGACTTCATAACTAAAGAAGTCAAAACGACTGGCCTGAAATCATTTCAAGGCGTTAGGTTTTTTTATATATATATATATATTTTTTTACTCTCGGCTACTGTTTCCCAAAGCATGGAGACCCTCTGCAGCTTGAGCGATTGTGTTAAATGTACCGAAAGATGCAACAGAGCTGGTCTCAGTACCTGCCCGGCACAGAGGTGGTCGGGTCCATGAGCTCCTAGGCCATGTTCACACTGCAGGCAAAAGTGCCCCCGATCTTATTTTGTGACAGTGTGAACAGCACAAATCTCATAAATCAAATACAGGTGACCTCAGACCTATGTGACCTCAGTCTGAACAGTAAAATCAGAATTCATGCGACTTTTACTGTACCTCACTCTAGATCGACATTCATCACAAGTCTGTGGTGGGAGTCACTCAGTGGATACAAACATGGCCAGCTGTGATGGAGGTGGTCAGTGGATACATTGATTGATTGAAAATGTTATTAACAGATTGCAGAATGGGTACAGTACAGTACAGCTCAATACACACAATTGTTAAGGGGATGCAGACCAGAGAAAGACTTTCGTCTTGTTTACATCAGGGTCCCCCATTTTCAATTCATCATAACATATATGACATACATGACATACAGATAGACAGTACTGCTACATCTATACATTTATGACATACCAGATTTACAAATACAGTACTGTTTGTGATACAAAAAGAGTCTAAAAAAAGAGAGTATATACATTTGACGAAGAAACTGTACATTGGAGGAGGTGGGGTGGAGGGGGGTGGGGTGGGGTGGGGTGGGGGACTGTACATTGGAGGGGGTTGGGTGGGTGGGGTGGGGGGTGGTTGGGTAGGCGGGGTGGGGTGGGGGGTAACTGTACATTGGAGGGGGTTGGGTTTGGACATTTACAGGGGCCAGTTTCGAATTGCAGCCTCCCGTAGGTGCTCTTTGAGTGGTTTTGAAAGTAGGTAGTGATTCACATTCCTTTACAGCTGTGGGTAGGGCATTCCACATTGATGTGGCATAATTGCGAAACGTGTTTAGTCCCTTTTTTGAGCCGAATCTACAAACATGGACAGCTGTGATGGAGGTGGTCACCTTTTCAATTCATCTGTGCAGGAAAATCATTCCTATTTCTACATCTTCATTATTCCCCCTCGACAGGAGCGAGGGTGGGCTGATCTACATTCCATGCAACATTCACGAGCTAATTAGCCTTGAAACAAAACAAAAAAAAAAAAAAAATTGTTGTCTGCAAGATGCATTTTCTGACTTGGCGAGGCGAGTGCCTCCTCCGCTCAACCTTACTAGATTATGTGCATTATGTCACATCATAAACACATTATGAGGGCATTATAAATTGCGATGTAATCAGAAAATAACGTGGTTGTATAATAATATGGATATAATTGTGAATTATGAATTGTTATAATGCCGTTGTGAGATGCACAATTGACGTAAAGTAGGCTATTCATCTCTTTTTTTCCCTTTTGGTAATGAAAGGATTTTTTTTAGAAAGCGTTGGTGTGCGACAGCTCTGGGAGCAGGAAGAACAATGGAAACACGCTCTGAAACAAACAAGCAGAACAAACAAAAGATGTTCTCATTAATCACGACAAGGAGTTGTGAGGACGCACAAAGCTAGCCATGAATAAATCAATTACTGGGATGTTTACAGCTCCAAACGGTGGCCTAAATCATCTGTTTCACGGGGTTCCGTTTGCTCCAGAGTCATCAGGCTCTAGGCCTGTCCCCAACTAAGGATTTGTAGTTGACTTTGATTGGCCGAAATGTGCAGATATTTTTTATTTTCAATTTTTTTAATTCTTTTGGGGGGATCATTCCGTTTGGGCTGTGGGGGGGTGCTTAATGTCTGAAGACGTCGAGGCTTCTTGTCCTCTGCGAAAGCATGCAATTGGTCCACTGATGGATACATCTTGATATCTGTCTAGTGGGTGAAATCCTCTTTCAGTGCCTCTGTGCCCGTTTTCTTAGACAGTTAGCCTCGCTGGTATGTGCACCATTAGCGTTAGCCACGCTTCTAGGCCTCTTTGCTTTTGGAAAGGATTAATAAATAAAAAATTATATATATATAAAAAAAAAATAGGTTCCTTTTGATTGATTAGTCGACTAATCGAGGTCAGCCCTATCAGGCTCAGGCTAGAGAACCCAGGACAAGTATTCAAGTAACTACAGTCTTGGCTCTGGTTAGTGTGGATAGAATACTACTTACTACACCTACATATAACCAGTGATGGAAAGTATTTTTACTCAAGTACTGTACTTAAGTACAATTTCGAGCTACTTGTACTTTACGTGAGTGTTTTCATTTTAGGGAACTTTATACTTTTACTCCACTACATTTCAAGGGAACTATTGTACTTTTTACTCTTTATCTGAACCCATCAGTTACTAGTTACTTTGAAGAAAAGGATTTGGCATAGAAAACATAATATATACAAAATAAACAGATTATATACTTTCACATTTGAAGCCTGTCAACTTCAAGAGGACGTAATCAGAGCAGCATAACTGGACCACATACCACTTTAACATCACCTTTAATCAGAGCAGCATAACTGGACCACATACCACTTTAACATCACCTTTAATCAGAGCAGCATAACTGGACCACATACCACTTTAACATGACCTTTAATCAGAGCAGCATAACTGGACCACATACCACTTTAACATAACCTTTAATCAGAGCAGCATAACTGGACCACATACCACTTTAACATAACCTTTAATCAGAGCAGCATAACTGGACCACATACCACTTTAACATAACCTTTAATCAGAGCAGCATAACTGGACCACATACCACTTTAACATCACCTTTAATCAGAGCAGCATAACTGGACCACATACCACTTTAACATAACCTTTAATCAGAGCAGCATAACTGGACCACATACCACTTTAACACAACCTTTAATCAGAGCAGCATAACTGAACCGCATACCACTTTAACATCACCTTTAATCAGAGCAGCATAACTGGACCACATACCACTTTAACACAACCTTTAATCAGAGCAGCATAACTGGACCACATACCACTTTAACACAACCTTTAATCAGAGCAGCATAACTGGACCACATACCACTTTAACATAACCTTTAATCAGAGCAGCATAACTGGACCACATACCACTTTAACATCACCTTTAATCAGAGCAGCATAACTGGACCACATACCACTTTAACATCACCTTTAATCAGAGCAGCATAACTGGACCACATACCACTTTAACATAACCTTTAATCAGAGCAGCATAACTGGACCACATACCACTTTAACATAACCTTTAATCAGAGGCAGCATAACTGGACCACATACCACTTTAACATAACCTTTAATCAGAGCAGCATAACTGGACCACATACCACTTTAACACAACCTATGGAGGTCAATGGATACACAAACGTCATGTAGAATGTGTTCTTTTACTTTAGATACTTAAGTACATTCAATAGCAAATACTTTTACTGTCTGTAAGTATCATTTGAATGCAGGACTTTTACCAGAGTACTCATTTATCTGAGTATTTCTACTCTTACTTAAGTAAAGGAACTGTGTACTTCTTCCATCACTGCTTACTACACAAGCATATAACCCACATAACTCTGTATGATATCATGTACTATAATGCTGTATATACCGTGTATATATATATATATATATATATATATATTAAACTAGATAAGACTCGTGCACATCTGGTTGGACCCCGACTGGAGGTGCAGGTCAGCGCAAGAGAGATAAATAAACTAAAAGGAGAAAACCTTCAAGGGAAAGAAGGGACCGCACACTCCACAGGACTCGTTTTTGCTTATTTATTGTTTGCACAACGCGTTTCGCTGTCGCTTCCTCAGGTGCTATGCATACAATAAACAATAAATAAGCAAAAACGAGTCCTGTGGAGTGTGCGGTCCCTTCTTTCCCTTGAAGGTTTTCTCCTTTTAGTTTATTTATCTCTCTTGCGCTGACCTGCACCTCCAGTCGGTGCAGGTCAGCATATGTATATGTATTCTTACAGTCTATCTATCCATCTGTCTGTACATACCTGCATATAATCATTTTCACATATCTGTAGATATGATATCTATATCTGTACATATCCCTTACCTACTCTAGTTGCACTGCTGGCCAGTATGACTTATACCATAGTGTATGTATGCCTGTATCACTGTACATATTAATACTACAACTCTGTACTTACATCTGATTACCACTATTACTCTGTAGTACTAATTTATATATTTTATACCCAGTTAATCACCTGTACATTGTATATTACTATCGCACTTTACTGTTACATTTGCATTCTGGTTGGATGCCAAACTTATTTTCGTTGTACTGTACTTGTGATGTATGATGACACATTTTTTTATCAAATTTTTTATCAAATCTAATCTAAATCTAATCTAATTATGCAATGTGTGTTTCTGAGGAAAAATTCATTATTTCTCAAATAAAATAAACATTTCATTAAAGGTTCCATTAATGGTTAGATTTATATCATATTTTGAGTGTAAAATCAATACTGTTGTCGTATATTTGCTAAATAAAACATAATTAATTCCCAAGGTCTACAATACTGGGAACTGGTTCAATTGTAAGTTGGTAAAGCAAACAGTCAACAGAGTATATTAATCTTGCAAAAGCACATAGGAAACAGTGGAAAATCAACTCTGTTCTTTTAATATTTAATATATCTCAGAGAACCTAACCAATCACTATAATTGAGTCATCCTGTCTGGAGACAGGTCGGGACAGAGTAAATAAGCTTAATTAACATACAGTCTTAAGTTGAATAGGTTTCTCCCTCTCCCCCACTCTGGTCAGCAGTAAAACAAGAAAAACTGAGCCAAAGCTGGCTAAAGTTAGCATTTCAATAGAGGGGTTTGTTTACTAAGCTGAGCAGAACAAAAGGGGGTAAGATATGCTACTCAACAGTCCGCTGTAAAAGATAGGACTGTGGGGAAAAACCGTGCCCTCAGCCATTTGGAAGTATACTTCAAAGAGCCATCTGGTGTCATAGTGGAGACAGAATATATTCTTAAAGTTCCTCCTGTTGCCTGTAACAGAGGAACAACCATTTGTCTAACATTGTGAAAAACAGCAACCAAAACGAATAGTAATTCCGGGTGGAAAATAGCCTCAATAGTTATAAAATAGAGTATTGATCAAATCAAGACTAAGCCAGACCCTTATTAACCATTGTTAAGTTTAATTAAACAAGTAATATAGGTTAAAATTAGAGCTGGGCCGTTAACGGCGTTAACGTGCTGCGTTAACGCTATACTAGTATCGCGCGATAATATAATTAACGCATTAATCTTAAAAAAAAAAAAAAAAAAAAAAATGTTTTTTTTTTTTTTTTTACCTTTATTTACCCAGGGTAGGTTCGCTGAGCACAGATGCTCTTTTTCAGGAACGCCCTGCTTCACATTCACAGTTCCATTCACACCTGGGAGCTGCCCAGTACAACCACAGTTGACACCATTGGCCACTGAGCAACTCCACTGGAGCAGTTGATTCAAGCCATGTCACATAGTTCAAGTTTGAAATGATTCTTTCTGTTTTGCTCCTGAGAGTGCTATATACTGTACTGTACTGGTAATATTATTTATTTGTGTTAACTTCTGAATAAAACAACTTATTAAACACAAGTACATCTTATTGAACATTATTTTGATATTTCATTACCAATTATCATAGCAAAACAGCGTTTTCAAACAGTCTGTAATGCATTTTGGAAACAGGAGATGGGCTCATGGTGTAATGGGCCACCTGGCCTGAGAAACATAAGGAGGAAAGAAAAAGTAAGGACTTACTTCTGGTCATTATTTGGGTAGAACACACATATTTTGAATGCCTTCGGCAGTTTTTTTTTTTTTTGCCATTTTAATCTAGATTAATCTAGATTAAATCCAGGATTGCAGATAGATTAATCTAGATTAAAAAAATTAATCTATGCCCACCTCTAGTTAAAATAGAAGATAAACTTAGCAAAACATGTGTAACTTACTTACAAGACTAAACTAACTTCAAAGACAATATTATAGAATATATAAAATGCAATGGTTTGTCTAAAGATCAACAATAGGTTTAGGTAGGTATTTAGAAGGCCACAACATTCGGGATAGACTTGAATTAACTGTCTGAAACAAGTAATAACTAATCCCTAATTCACAAGATAGTAAAATCGGATACTGTACACATTAAACTCTAAAACTCAGAAAACTAACAAAATATCCAAAATAGAAATGACCTGCCCCTTTAAGATTCAAAATGGCAGACGACCCCTATTCAAAATGGTCGTCGCCTAGCATAGCCAATCAGAGAAAGCCATACTTCTAGCGCCTACGTCATATGACGAACAGGCTGCGCACAGGAGAGAAGCTAAGGCTTGTTCAAGATGGGATAGGCGGACGCAGATCTGCGCAGGTTTTACTACGGCCTGGCCAAGCGCGTTGCATGACGGTTAGAATGTTGTCCGATTTGCTCTGAAAATCTGACTAGGCGAGGCGCGGAACTCCCGCGGGAGCAAGCCGCGCGCAGCATTCAGAGCGAGGCTCCACAGAGTCCACAGTACCTCTCAGCCGGCTGCTCCCGGCTGGGAAGCGACTTGCTACGGTCGCGCAAAGCGCCTATTGGCTCAGAAAAGTTGTCAGTCACCAGCCATGTGACAGCCAGGGAGTTATGAGACGTTTGATTGATTGAAAACTTTATTATGTTATGCGTTATCAACTTATCATCATATCATCATGATAAACTTCAAGCTGTCCGACACACACACACACACATACATACAGCAGTGTGTTGTGTGTGCGTGCGGCCAGGAGCGCGCAACAAGATGGTATACATTATGGTATATGAATAGTATATTCCACTGTAGCAGTATATGGCGTGCTGTACATTTGAATCTGATCTAATTTTGCACACGGCCATCGCATTATAATGAGCTGGACAGGTGTGTAATGTGTGCAGGGGTGTAGCTCCAGATTCTGGGCCCCATGAAAGAATGTATTTGTAGGCCCCCAGTGAATGCGAGCGCGCGTAAGCGTGCGAGCGAAAAAAATTTTGGCAATTTTTTTATTGATGAAAACGCATAATATGGTTTTTACCTATACATTCGGATCAGCAGTTCAGCACCTGCACTGTTGGTGGGTGAGCCTAGTAAAGGATGTCGCATTGCGTTCATCTTCAATGAATGGACCAATGCAATAGTCTACCAAAGCCCCCCCTCTCTCTCTATATATCTCACACACACACACACACACTTCAGAAACAAACATAGTATCAATGAGAGCATCAATAATACACCTGAGTGATGTGTACCCCCCCCCAGCTACGCCCCTGAATGTGTGTGTGGTGACGTGAAAGCGTATCTGCCGCGCGAGACTAGGCGAGAGGCTCTCGTGAAATCGGCAGTGTCCGCCCTCTTAACTCCTCCCCCGGCTTCACTCGGCTACTCTCGTCTACTAGTCGAGGCAAACCGAAATCCATCTTGAACAAGACTGAGCACGCAGATCCCACCTCCCGGTGTTCGAGAACAGAGAAGATTGAACCAGAGACCAGTGTTGCCGGGACAACCAGCCAAAACAACAACAAAGACGACGCCAGACCAACGGAAGAAGAGTTTCCTGTTCCAGCGAACTTATTATAGATATAATTCAAAAAGATGTTATACTGTCAAATAGATCTGGTTCTTTATTGAATAAACAGATCTTCTTTGGGAACTTCGTCTGGCTCCATTTACTCCATTCAACTACAATTGGGTGACGGAGATAGGTGATACAACGCAGAAGAAGAACACTATACAACTTAGACGTAACACGGTAATAAATAGCCGTGGTTACGACACTGTCTTTTCTGTTCATGTTATTTACCTATAGCAGCCAACACCGCTGCACTGTACTGTACGTCGTGGAGGCATGAACCTAATATAACCTGCTGTGGTTCGGCTGCAGATTTGTGTTCCGCTCTCGAGCGACTGGTGGAGTAACAGTTCACACACAGCCTCACGGCGTACCGTAATTATACACATTGACATTCTCCACAGTCACTCTTCTCGACTCGTCACCTAGAACCACGATTGAAAGGAGGCGTCAAGTCAGCGTCATGATATACAGTAGAGGAGGCTTTCAAATGTAAACACATTCCTGGGAAACAGTTTGAGCGGTTTCTGTGGGAGGGAGGTGGTGTACTGTACTGTCGGCAATCTCTGAGAAACGAGCAAGAATGAGTTTATGTTTAATAGAGCAAGCTCTGCATCGAGGGGCGTGCACCAGGGGCGGATTTAGGATTGTAGGAGATCCGGGGCTTAGCCCAGATAGGTTTTTTTTAACTTCGACACCACAACCTTTAACTTATACCACCACCTTAAAGCGGTCAAAAGGCACTAGAGAACACTTAAATTCACACCCTTTAATTAATGCAGTAATAATAATAATATAATAATTTATAATAATAATAATAATAATAATAATAATAATAATAATAATACACTGTGTTTGTATAGAACCTTTCATACAAGAATTGCAGCTCAAAGTGCTTCACAGCAGTACAAAAAGACAGGCATAAAATGAGCACAACATTGGCAGATCA
>NC_140180.1:3248123-3288123 GCF_963971535.1 Notolepis coatsorum | reverse complement strand
CACTCGCTCGTCGGCTCTGGGGCTCCTCGGGTGCAGCCTCACATGGGGTCGGCCACCCTGGATAAGCAGCCAGTTCTACCCGAAACGATGGGGGTGCTGACTACGATAGTATTCTCACCGCACGAAGCACTACATATGAATAGACTATTATTAGCTTAATAGACTACGTCCAACTCGACGATATAGTGCCAAATATGACTATTCAAATATTAATATACACGATGTCTCAATACCGATGGTAGGCCGAACTTGGCCTTACTCCCACACGTGGCGTCGCGGGGAGGCTTTACGTCTGTCACTCTATTGGAGGGTAAGAAACTGGACTAAAAGGAAGTCCTACTTTAGTAGCGCAGTATATATACGCACTATGAACAAATAGTACCATTAGTGGTGCGGTAGCCAGATTCCTACGCGGAACTAGGACTTGTTCGTACATGTTGAGCGGTACGTTTGAACTGGGTCTGGGGGGTATGGCAGCCTGGCACCAAGGTCTCGACCAATAGTAGAATGGAGACTATTATGGGATGTTCAGTAGGCTAGAATGGATATTCAATGCATATTGTACAAGGAATATACAAGGGATATCAGGGAATATTAGAGAATATACAAATACAATTAAATATATATATATAAATAAATATATATATTCGGTTTAATCTGGCCCTTCACAACAATCACTATGAATTGAAAATGGGGGAGCCTGGTGTAAACAAGACAAAAGTCTTTCTCTGGTCTACATCTCCTTAACAATTGTGTGTATTGTATTGAGCCGTACTGTATTGTAGTACCCATTCTGCAATCTGTTAATAACATTTTCAATCAATCAGGTAACTAAAGAGTGAAATTCAAGTCAAAGCTAATTTCTCTCTAACATGTCAAGATTTTTTATTATGCTCTTAGTCAGAAGGCTCTACTTGAATCTGCACGGTCCAGTAATAAATATAGATTCCTCTAACGGCAATAACGGCCTGTATGAAACCTTCTGAGGCGCATTTCTAGTGTTCGGAGGCACAATGCGAAGGCACATTTCTAGTGTTACAGCCATTTGCTTAGCCTACCGTTGAATGGATGAAAACGTTATTTAACAGATTGCAGAATGGGCACAATACAGTACGGCTCAATACACACAATTGTTACGGGGATGCAGACCAGAGAAAGACTTTCGTCTTGTTTACATCAGGGTCCCCCATTTTCAATTCATAGTGACATTTATGACATACACAACATACATGACATCATGACATTTATGGCATATACATCACATACAGGTATATACAGTAGTACTGTTACATTTGTGACATATACGATATGCAAATATACAGTACTGTTACCCAGAAATCCTAACAGAAAATATATACATATGATGGGGAGGAGACTGTACATTAGGAGGGGGTGGGTGGGTGGGAGAAAATATATACATACGGTGGGGAGGAGACTGTCTATTAGGGACATTTCTTTAATAGTTGTTTCATATTGTTCACTGCTGTTTTACTTATGCAGGATAACACTCTTTGTAGGCCTACTCATGCTACTCATGTTATTATATACTGTGATATATTTACATTTAACATGTTAATTCAAGTAAAAAAAAAATTAAATGTATATGATCAAAGAAGTATTAAAAGTATTATCATTTTAATAATTGTACAATTTTGTCAGATTATCATTGAATGATTTTTTTTTAACTTTGTAGTGTTCTGGACATGTTTATAATCAAGGAAGCCAGTGTAGACAATGTATGCACTTCAGTATCACATTACAAGAGAGATCACAGGGTACATGTACATCTTAACTAAAGCCATACGACTCAGGAACCTCTAGGAGTCAGTACCTTTCAAGAATCAAGAATCAAGAGGTTTATTTGTCACATACATACCAGGGCATACAGTGAAATGTGGGTGGTCATGCCCGCATTGATTGTGCAAAATACAATAATAAAATAGAGTAAAATAGGCATATAAAAAATTAAATAGATAAGACACAAGATATGCATGGTAAAAAAAAAGACATGCTAGGTTCCTGAGAAACTGGTTCTTATATACACTACTATGCAATATACAATTTCCAATGTTAACTCTTAATGTATCTAAACCATACAGTACCTCCTTCTTTTAAAGTAACTTTCTATTTTTTAAAGTGACATTTTGTTTAAAGTGATTGTTTTAGCGGTTGCCGCATGAGTGGTGTCTGTGTGTGTGTCTGTGTGTGTGTGTGTGTGTGTGTGTGTGTGTGTGTGTGTGTGTGTGTGTGTGTGTGTGTGTGTGTGTATGCTCATGTGTGTGTGTGTGTGTGTGTGTGCTCATGTGTGCTTGTGAGTGGAGAGTTCAGTGTTCAGTGTTCTGATGGCCTGGGGGAAGAAGCTGAGCCGGAGTCTCTCTGTTTTTGCAGCGTGTGACCGTAGGCGCTTTCCAGACCGCAGCAGCTTAAACAGGCTGTTGTTGGGGTGGTGAGGGTCTTTCATAATTCTGCAGGCTCTGGATTTGCACCTCCTATTGTATTAGTCCTGCAGGGCTGGTAGTGCAATACCCGTAGTACCTTTGCCGTCGTTAGTTAATTTAACAGCATGTTGGATTGCATGGTATGGTCTTCTATATAATTATGAGTATAATAAGCAATTAAGAGACAACAATTTTGTGTTTTTAATACATTGAATGCTTATATTTTGAAATCATTGGTAAACAAACGTAGTGCTGAAAATATAAACTTTGACTGCTGTTTTGATAGGGTTAGGGTCTTTACTCTTGGCTACATTTGACAAAGAAACGCAACATTAATTAATACGCTCTGTATTGATCGATTTATAGCGTGATATGAATCTCGTAATGGTACCGGACCGCTCGGGCTTAAGGGGTTAAAGGTTGTGTTAAAGTGGTATGTGGTCCAGTTATGCTGCTACTGTCTGATTACGTCCTCTTGAAGTTGACCGGCTTCAAATGTGAAAGTATATAATCTTCATACAAACATTTATTATTTTGGATATATTGTGTTTTCTATGCAAAATCCTTTTCTTCAAAGTAACTAGTAACTGATAGGTGCAGATAAATGTAGTGGAGTAAAAAGTATAATATTTTTCTTGAAATGTAGTGGAGTAAAAGTATAAAGTTCCCTAAAATGAAAATACTCACATAAAGTACAAGTAGCTTCAAGTCAAGTCAAGTCAAGTCAAGAGTTTTATTTGTCACGGCATACAAGTATACAGTGAAATGCGGGGGGTCTTGCCCGCAACAATTGTGCATAATACAATAATACAATAGTAAGAATCCAATAGTCCTTTCCTGTGACAAAATGGCATCCAATGTAATAAAAAAAGTCAACCAACGAACTAGATTCTTGTACCGGATCTCCTCTCTGGTAAACAAGAATACCCTGAAGACTCTGGCAGGAGCACTCATTCAAGGGTACTACGACTATGCGTGCACCTCATGGTACCAAAGCACCTCAAAGGCGCTTAAAACAAAATTACAAACATCACAAAACAAACTGGTCAGACTACTACTTGACCTGAACCCCAGAACCCACCTCACCCCTGCCCACTTTGACAACCTAGGATGGCTTAGAGTAGACGACAGAGTACAGCAACTTGCAATGGGCCTGGTCTACAAGATACACTATACGACAGGGGTACCCATGTACATGTCAAAATACTTCCCAAAGGTCAGTGAATACCACAACCACTACACCAGAGAAAGCTCAACAAATCATGTTAAACCCAGATTCGGCTCAAAAAAGGGACTAAACACGTTTTGCAATTATGCCACAACAATGTGGAACGCCCTACCCAAAGCTGTAAAGGAATGTGAATCCCTACCCACATTCAAAACCGCTCTTAAAGAGCACCTACGGGAGGCTGCAATTCGAAACTGGCCACCGTAAATGCCCAAAACCCCCACCACCTCCTAATAGTCTCCTCCCCACCGCATGTATATATTCCCTCCCCGCCGTATGTATATTTCTCTCCCACCCACCCACCCCCTCCTAATGTACAGTCCCCTCCCCATCATATGTATATACTCTGTCAGGATCTAGGGGTAACAGTACTGTATATTTGAATACCGTTTACGTTTATGTCACAAATGTATCTGTACTAAATACCTATATGTCCCTATGCCATAAATGTCATGTATGTTGTGTATGTCATAAATGTCTATATGAATTGAAAATGGGGGACCCTGATGTAAACAAGACAAACGTCTTTCTCAGGTCTGCATCCCCTTAACAATTGTATGTATTGAGCCGTACTGTATTGTACCCATTCTGCAATCTGTTAAATAAAGTTTTCATTCATTCATTCATGCATTCATTCATTCATTCATTCATTCATTCATTCATTCATTCATTCATTCATTCATTCATTCATTCATTCATTCATTCATTCATTCATAGGATGCAAACGACATTTGTGCAATAATACAAGTAATCAAAGTAGGGCATATCGGTATATGTACATGAGTTATTTACAGAGCATGTGTAACTGGTCTAAGGCCACCCTCTTTATCGTCGTCGTGCATGGGAAGTGATGAGACAGTTGTGGCCATTCATTGTTTTATTTCTCCTGGTGGCAATACAGATAAACACCATTATCTTTTGTCCACAGGATGGCGCCAAAACAGCTAGCAGACTCTTCCTCATTTAGGTCAGACTGAACGGGAAGAGGCGCGCGACAAAGTAAATACGTCACATCGGCAGGAAGTGACGATTTCAAAATAAAAGACTTTGAGAATAAAAATAATAATAAACAATTTAAAATAAAACGTTAGGGAGGGATTCTTTGTGGAATACAACATATTAGTATATTCTATATACCTGCTACATACTCCCCCCCTGAATTCCGCTAAAATCCCGAACCTACAGACATGACACACACTAACAGGGACCTCCAACACATGTCAGAACCGGCACGGGTTTACATGAAGAAACGTATCTTCAGAATCAGCTAGAAGCTACCTGTCAAACAGGTTCAGAGAAAACAAAAGGGTGTACAGTCCTATGTTCCTCCTAGAATCGCTTGGTGCCTTATACACCAAACCTACCCGGCCTACTCGAGTCCCATATCCTACCTGTGAGCACATGCAGTAACACTACTTACAGTGACACATTGCAAGACTAAAGTGTACACAGACTAAACAAATATGCACTGACTACAGCAACTACAGTATACTGCCCATTGACCTAGACAACGTCGGTTTCTACGGTGTGAGCTAACTGCAGCCGCTACAGTACACTGCCCTGCAAAGGCTAACCGCAGTCACTATAGTATACTGCCCCTTGACCACACGGTGTGAGCTAACTGCAGCAACTACGGCAACCTGCCCTCCAACCTAAACACTTAAGATACAAACACAGGACGTGGAAATCAAGGAGCGTGAGAAATCAAAAAAAAATAATTGGCCTCTGCACAAAGCACAGAATCCCTGTGACATGACAGAGAGTTCCCGACTCTGTATACTGTAGGGCACCAGCTCTGCACCAAAGCAGAGAGTTCCAGTGACATGACAATAAAATTCCAGGCTCTGCTCACTGCCATATAACCATATTCCCAATTATACTATGTACATGTATATAAACCAATATCAAAAAAAATGTATGAACTCCCCTCTACGACATAGGGATCCATCTTCCTTCTCTCACTACAAAACGAGCTATCAGGAAAGAAGGGAAAAAAATTATACATATTCCATTAATCATAAAAAAAATTCTCCAAATGCTTCAGCACCTCTAACAAAACAGAAAAACAAAAACTGACCACCAGTCCTTTTCAACAACTCAACTGTCCTCTTTTTTCAAAAAGAACACGATGTCCTCTTTTCTAGAAAGAACACGATGTCCTCCTTTTTTAGAAAGAACACGGTGTCCTCTCAACTGTGACACAGTCACTTCGACACAAACCTCCCACAGGAAACTTTATTTTCTTCTTCTTCCTCCTCTTCCTCCGACCTCCGATGATCAAGCTGGCCTTGACCCTCATTGCAAAAATTTTTTTTTCTTCTGTTCTTCTGTAGTTCTGTTCGACGACCTCCCGGTGACCAATCTGGCGTTGGTACTTGTGTTGTCCTGGTCATCGGCACCACTGTAACTGGTCTAAGGCCACCCTCTTTATCGTCGTCGTGCATGGGAAGTGATGAGACAGTTGTGGCCATTCATTGTTTTATTTCTCCTGGTGGCAATACAGATAAACACCATTATCTTTTGTCCACAGGATGGCGCCAAAACAGCTAGCAGACTCTTCCTCATTTAGGTCAGACTGAACGGGAAGAGGCGCGCGACAAAGTAAATACGTCACTTCGGCAGGAAGTGACGATTTCAAAATAAAAGACTTTGAGAATAAAAATAATAATAAACAATTTAAAATAAAACATTAGGGAGGGATTCTTTGTGGAATACAACATATTAGTATATTCTATATACCTGCTACACATGGTAGGACATGCTAGGTCCTGTGATAGTGCAATACACTGTTAGCTATAGGATGATGCACTGGGTCTTTATGTACACTGCTATACAATGCTATACTATACAATCTCAAGTTATACTATACTATTTTTTAAAGTGACCTTTCATTTTGTAAAGTGACCATAAGTGTGAGCGTGTGCAGCTTGAAAATGTAGGGGAGAACGGGGATGGTTGTCACACGGGTAGGTTGTCACATTCATTATATTATATTATATTATGCTATCAAGACATTCCAGTTGGGGTTGGTCGTCACATTTTCTTTGGGGTTGGTTGTCACATGTGACAACCAACCCTTATGTTGTCAAAATCAGGCATGGTGAGATTAATGAATTTTTCTATTTTCTTTTTATAAAGAAACATGGGCAGAAACTACATTAGGAAGACAAAGAAGGGCCTGACTGCACCAGATGTCATGGTGCGGGCAGTCAGGCAGGTGAAGTTAAATAACAAGTCCACCCGGAGCACTGGCAAGGACTTGGGTATAAATGACAGAACACTGGCAAGATATTGCTCAAAAATAAATGAACAATAAGTTGCTGGAGAAGAAGTCCACCCATCCCTGCCAGTAGGCTACGTGAAAAACCGTCTAGCTTTCAGTGAGGAGCAGGAGCGTCAGCTGGAGGAATATTTGATATTTATTTTGTCCTCTCACCCATTGAAGGTCGCAAACTGGCATACGGCTTTGCAGTGCACAATAGGCCTAGTGTCGCTGTCAGACCAAACTGGGCAGAAAAGGAGATGGCAGGGGTAGACTGCTTCTCTGGGTTCATGAAGAGACACCCATCGTTTTCCATTCTGCCTTCTATTTTTAAGATTGTCCCCATTAAAACACATGGTGACAACCAACCCCATAGTGTGTGACAACCATCCCCATAGTGTGTGACAACCATCCCCATGATGTCCTTGATAGGTGATTAACTCTTTGTTACAATACGTTGGAAAATGAGAGGGATACACATTTCAAGCCAACATCTTAAGCTTCAATTTAATGTAGGAATGACTATTGAAAGATGTTTTGATGACGAGCAATTCACACTAGAGTAAAACGTGTGACAACTATCCCCGTTCTCCCCTACTTAAGTACAGTACTTGAGTACAAATACTTAGTTACTTTCCACCACTGCACCTACCAAACAGCTAGCAATAAATCAAGTGCAGTGAGAAGAAGCCTGTTCTCTGGGACTCTCCCGGTCCCAGGCCCTGCAATCACAGAAACTCTGGCCTTTATCTTTATTTTCCCCCTATTCCAACACCAGGTCCCTCAGGTCAGCCGATCAGAGGCTCCTGACAGTCCGGAGGTCTAACCTCAAGCTCAGGGGGGGGCCGTGCCTTTGCTGTCGCAGCCCCTGAACTGTGGAACAGCATCCCCACCTCCATTAGGCTCCTCGCCCCCTCGACAGATGTCTTCAAATCTAGACTCAAAACCCACTTCTACCTACTAGCCTTTCCCGTTCACTGACTCATGCCCTGTTTGCCTGTGTGCCCTCCAGTAAAACTGAGATGTGATTGTTGTCTATATGTATCTATGTATCTACCCTCTGTACAGCACTTTGGTTGACACGTGTCATGTTAAATGTGCTATATAAATACATCTGATCAGAAAACGGCACTATTGTGTTCCTCGTCAAAAAGTACCCACAGTGAACAAAAAAACAACTCTGTATGATGGCATGTACACTAGTGCTGTATACATTTATATATTTATATCTACTGCATATATATATAGCCATATCTGTCTGATCCTTTTCTATACCTACTTATACACCTGCATATAACCCATATAACTCTGTATGATAGCATGTACAATAATGCTGTTTATACTATATATTTCTTAACATAATATATATATATATATATATATATATATATATATATATATATATATATCCGTATCTGTCTGTAGTTGTACATACCTGCATTTAATCCTTTTTACATATCTGTAGATACTATATCTTCAGTATATCTGTACATATCCCTTACCTACTCTTACTAGTGAAACTGACTTACTACCATCATGTCTTTATACCTGTATCACTGTATGTATATATTACATATTAATGCTACAACCCTGTACATACATCTGATTAGCACTATACTCAGTGGTACTCATTTATAAAGTTTATACCCATTTTAATCACCTGTAGATTGTATATTACTATCACACTTTACGGTTGTATTTTCCCTCTGGTTGGATGCCAAACTTATTTTCGTTGCACTGTACTTGTGCTGCATGATGACGATACATTTTAATCTAATCTGTCGAGGACATATTTAGAGACGCCTGTGCCTCTGAGTCTGCAGAAGGCCTCTCGTACCACGTGTGCATAGAGCCTGACGACGGGCTTGAAAGGGCGATGCAGAGCTTGCTCTATTCGAGCGGGACATATAAACTCATTCTTGCTCGTTTCTCAGAGATTGCCGACAGTACACCACCTCCCTCCCTCCCACAGAAACCGCTCAAACTGTTTCCCAGGAATTTGTTTACATTTGAAAGCCTCCTCCTCTATATATCATGACGCTGACTTGACGCCTCCTTTCAATCGTGGTTCTAGGTGACGAGTCGAGTCGTGAAGAGGAGAGTGACTGTGGAGAATGTCAATGTGTATAATTACGGTACGCTGTGAGGCTGTGTGTGAACTGTTACTCCACCAGTCGCTCGAGAGCGGAACACAAATCTGCAGCCGAACCACAGCAGGTTATATTAGGTTCATGCCTCCACGACGTACAGTACAGTGCAGCGGTGTTTAAATATATGTAAATATATGTAATATAAATGTAAATAACATGAACAGAAAAGACAGTATTGACACGCTAGGTAAATAACATGAGTAGAAAAGACAGTATTGACACGCTAGGTAAATAACATGAGTAGAAAAGACAGTATTGACACGCTAGGTAAATAACATGAGCAGAAAAGACAGTATTGACACGCTAGGTAAATAACATGAGTAGAAAAGACAGTATTGACACGCTAGGTAAATAACATGAGCAGAAAAGACAGTATTGACACGCTAGGTAAATAACATGAGCCGAAAAGACAGTATTGACACGCTAGGTAAATAACATGAACAGAAAAGACAGTATTGACACGCTAGGTAAATAACATGAGTAGAAAAGACAGTATTGACACGCTAGGTAAATAACATGAACAGAAAAGACAGTATTGACACGCTAGGTAAATAACATGAACAGAAAAGACAGTATTGACACGCTAGGTAAATAACATGAGTAGAAAAGACAGTATTGACACGCTAGGTAAATAACATGAGTAGAAAAGACAGTATTGACACGCTAGGTAAATAACATGAGTAGAAAAGACAGTATTGACACGCTAGGTAAATAACATGAGTAGAAAAGGCTGTGGAACGGATTTCATTGTCGTTTATCAGCTAACCTAAGCTAATCTAACCTTTAATGGAACCTTTAATGAAATGTTTCTTTTATTTGAGACATATGTATTTTTCCTCAGAAACACACATTGCATAATTAGATTAGATTTGATTAAAATGTATTATGTATACATCACAAGTACAGTACACCGAAAATACGTTTGGCATCCAACCAGAGTGCAAATGTAACAGTAAAGTGCGATAGTAATATACAATGTACAGGTGATTCATATTATAGACTGGATATAAAATATATACTGTACATTAGTACTACTGAGTACTGATCAGATGTATGTAAATAGTTGTAGTATTAATATGTACAGTGATGCAGGTTTAAAGACACTATGGTAGTAAGTCATACTGGCCAGTGGTATAACTAGTAAGAGGGATATGTAACTAGTGCTCTTCTAGTCTAGACACACTTCTTCAATCATTATCTGAATAAATAAAAAAAATAAATAAAACTCTAACCCTAACTAACCTTACTGTCAATCACATGTCAAGTCAAGTCAAGAGTTTTATTTGTCACGGCATACAAGCATACAGTGAAATGCGGGGGGTCTTGCCCGCAACGATTGTGCAATAATACAATAATAAGAATAGGATGAGAATAAGACATTCTAGTCCTAATACACTAACCTACACTGTAGCACTCAACACTTTGATGAACATTGTTACTCAGTTGATAGAGTTGTACTTCCTGCTGTCTTGTTGTACAAAAACTTGTAAGTCGCTTTGGATAAAAGTGTCAGCTAAATGACTAAATGTAAATGTAGTAAGAGTTGGTAAGGGATATGTAACTAGTAAGAGTAGGTAATGGATATGCAACTAGAGTAGGTAATGGATATGTAACTAGTGAGAGTAGGTAAGAGATATGTAACTAGTAAGAGTAGGTAAGAGATATGTAACTAGTAAGAGATATGTAACTAGTAAGAGTAGGTAAGGGATATGTAACTAGTAAGAGTAGGTAAGAGATATGTAACTAGTAAGAGTAGGTAAGAGATATGTAACTAGTAAGAGATATGTAACTAGTAAGAGTAGGTAAGGGATATGTAACTAGTAAGAGTAGGTAAGAGATATGTAACTAGTAAGAATAGGTAAGAGATATGTAACTAGTAAGAGTAGGTAAGGGATATGTAACTAGTAAGAGTAGGTAAGAGATATGTAACTAGTGAGAGTAGGTAAGGGATATGTAACTAGTAAGAGTAGGTAAGGGATATGTAACTAGTAAGAGTAGGTAAGGGATATGTAACTAGTAAGAATAGGTAAGAGATATGTAACTAGTGAGAGTAGGTAAGGGATATGTAACTAGTAAGAGTAGGTAAGGGATATGTAACTAGTAAGAATAGGTAAGAGATATGTAACTAGTAAGAGTAGGTAAGGGATATATAACTAGTAAGAGTAGGTAAGAGATATGTAACTAGTAAGAGTAGGTAAGAGATATGTAACTAGTAAGAATAGGTAAGAGATATGTAACTAGTGAGAGTAGGTAAGAGATATGTAACTAGTAAGAGTAGGTAATGGATATGTAACTAGTAAGAGTAGGTAAGAGATATGTAACTAGTGAGAGTAGGTAAGAGATATGTAACTAGTAAGAGTAGGTAAGAGATATGTAACTAGTAAGAGTAGGTAAGGGATATGTAACTAGTGAGAGTAGGTAAGAGATATGTAACTAGTAAGAGTAGGTAAGAGATATGTAACTAGTAAGAATAGGTAAGAGATATGTAACTAGTAAGAGTAGGTAAGGGATATGTAACTAGTAAGAGTAGGTAAGAGATATGTAACTAGGAAGAGTAGGTAAGGGATATGTAACTAGTAAGAGTAGGTAAGAGATATGTAACTAGTAAGAGTAGGTAAGAGATATGTAACTAGTAAGAGTAGGTAAGGGATATGTAACTAGTGAGAGTAGGTAAGGGATATGTAACTAGTAAAAGTAGGTAAGGGATATGTAACTAGTAAGAGTAGGTAAGAGATATGTAACTAGTAAGAGTAGGTAAGAGATATGTAACTAGTAAGAGTAGGTAAGGGATATGTAACTAGTGAGAGTAGGTAAGAGATATGTAACTAGTAAGAGTAGGTAAGGGATATGTAACTAGTGAGAGTAGGTAAGAGATATGTAACTAGTAAGAGTAGGTAAGAGATATGTAACTAGTGAGAGTAGGTAAGAGATATGTAACTAGTAAGAGTAGGTAAGGGATATGTAACTAGAGTAGGTAAGGGATATGTAACTAGTAAGAGTAGATAAGGGATATGTAACTAGTGAGAGTAGGTAAGATATATGTAACTAGTAAGAGTAGATAAGGGATATGTAACTAGTAAGAGTAGATACGGGATATGTAACTAGTAAGAGTAGATACGGGATATGTAACTAGTAAGAGTAGGTAAGGGATATGTAACTAGTGAGAGTAGGTAATGGATATGTAACTAGTAAGAGTAGGTAATTAGGGATATGTAACTAGTAAGAGTAGGTAAGGGATATGTAACTAGTGAGAGTAGGTAAGAGATATGTAACTAGTGAGAGTAGGTAAGAGATATGTAACTAGTAAGAGTAGATAAGGGATATGTAACTAGTAAGAGTAGATAAGGGATATGTAACTAATGAGAGTACGTAAGAGATATGTAACTAGTAAGAGTAGGTAAGAGATATGTAACTAGTAAGAGATATGTAACTAGTAAGAGTAGGTAAGGGATATGTAACTAGTGAGAGTAGGTAAGAGATATGTAACTAGTGAGAGTAGGTAAGGGATATGTAACTAGTGAGAGTAGGTAAGAGATATGTAACTAGTGAGAGTAGGTAAGAGATATGTAACTAGTGAGAGTAGGTAAGGGATATGTAACTAGTGAGAGTAGGTAAGAGATATGTAACTAGTGAGAGTAGGTAAGAGATATGTAACTAGTAAGAGTAGGTAAGGGATATGTAACTAGTGAGAGTAGGTAAGGGATATGTAACTAGTGAGAGTAGGTAAGAGATATGTAACTAGTAAGAGTAGGTAAGAGATATGTAACTAGTAAGAGTAGGTAAGGGATATGTAACTAGTGAGAGTAGGTAAGGGATATGTAACTAGTGAGAGTAGGTAAGAGATATGTAACTAGTGAGAGTAGGTAAGAGATATGTAACTAGTAAGAGTAGGTAAGGGATATGTAACTAGTGAGAGTAGGTAAGGGATATGTAACTAGTGAGAGTAGGTAAGAGATATGTAACTAGTAAGAGTAGGTAAGAGATATATAACTAGTAAGAGTAGATAAGGGATATGTAACTAGTAAGAGTAGATAAGGGATATGTAACTAATGAGAGTACGTAAGAGATATGTAACTAGTAAGAGTAGGTAAGAGATATGTAACTAGTAAGAGATATGTAACTAGTAAGAGTAGGTAAGGGATATGTAACTAGTGAGAGTAGGTAAGAGATATGTAACTAGTGAGAGTAGGTAAGGGATATGTAACTAGTGAGAGTAGGTAAGAGATATGTAACTAGTGAGAGTAGGTAAGAGATATGTAACTAGTGAGAGTAGGTAAGGGATATGTAACTAGTGAGAGTAGGTAAGAGATATGTAACTAGTGAGAGTAGGTAAGAGATATGTAACTAGTAAGAGTAGGTAAGGGATATGTAACTAGTGAGAGTAGGTAAGGGATATGTAACTAGTGAGAGTAGGTAAGAGATATGTAACTAGTAAGAGTAGGTAAGGGATATGTAACTAGTGAGAGTAGGTAAGAGATATGTAACTAGTGAGAGTAGGTAAGAGATATGTAACTAGTAAGAGTAGGTAAGGGATATGTAACTAGTGAGAGTAGGTAAGGGATATGTAACTAGTGAGAGTAGGTAAGAGATATGTAACTAGTAAGAGTAGGTAAGAGATATGTAACTAGTAAGAGTAGATAAGGGATATGTAACTAGTAAGAGTAGATACGGGATATGTAACTAGTGAGAGTAGGTAAGAGATATGTAACTAGTAAGAGTAGGTAAGAGATATGTAACTAGTGAGAGTAGGTAAGAGATATGTAACTAGTAAGAGTAGATAAGGGATATGTAACTAGTAAGAGTAGATACGGGATATGTAACTAGTGAGAGTAGGTAAGAGATATGTAACTAGTAAGAGTAGGTAAGAGATATGTAACTAGTGAGAGTAGGTAAGAGATATGTAACTAGTAAGAGATATGTAACTAGTAAGAGTAGGTAAGAGATATGTAACTAGTAAGAGTAGGTAAGGGATATGTAACTAGTGAGAGTAGGTAAGAGATATGTACTAGTGAGAGTAGGTAAGGGATATGTAACTAGTAAGAGTAGGTAAGGGATATGTAACTAGTGAGAGTAGGTAAGGGATATGTAACTAGTGAGAGTAGGTAAGAGATATGTAACTAGTAAGAGTAGGTAAGAGATATGTAACTAGTAAGAGCAGATAAGGGATATGTAACTAGTAAGAGTAGATACGGGATATGTAACTAGTGAGAGTAGGTAAGAGATATGTAACTAGTAAGAGTAGGTAAGAGATATGTAACTAGTGAGAGTAGGTAAGAGATATGTAACTAGTAAGAGATATGTAACTAGTAAGAGTAGGTAAGAGATATGTAACTAGTAAGAGTAGGTAAGGGATATGTAACTAGTATCTTACTAGTATCTTTTTTCACATCCAATTTTTCCTATGGTAGTCAGTGGAGAAATTGCACAGGAAAATAACTCACTGGAATGTAACATGTAAGTGAGAGGATGATGATGATTTATAATGTTCATCCCACTTTCAGCGTCACTCGTGACATTCCGTAACGCCAAGTTAATGAGTAATTACCGCCTTCAATCTGTAATTACGGCTCCATCATCCCACGCCGATGCATTTTCTCATCTCATCACACAAAACGACTGTCAAGTTTGTTTACTCACAGATATGGCCGTGTGTGTGTTGAATGGGGCTGCGTCCTTCAAAACACATGACACCCAAATACTTCCAGATATTATTTGCGCCCGATCCACTTAAAAACTCACCTCTGCCAGCTCACAGCTCCCGGCGTTGTCACCAGCTTGGCTGGCCGTTCACACTAAATACAATTGGCAGTATTAGAGGGTGGGAGAAGCTGGCGGGGTGGGTCCGGGTCGTTGTAAACAGCGACTCCTACAGTTCGGTCGGGGCGCCTGCTCAGCGCGGATAGGATCTAAGGGCGGTAGTGTGATCCTTCCACACGTTACACCCTCTCAGTGAGAGTCCGCGCTGCCAGGTGAAAAGAAGCGGTTGATTGGCTACTCGTGTGTCGGAGGAAGCACGTGGTAGCCTCCACTCTCCCAGACCGACTGTGGGGGGTAAGTGCGCAGCGACCAGGAAGGGGATTGGGAATTGGCATAACGACTAACATTGGGATGGGAAAAAAAAATTTAAATAAATTAAAACTCACCTCTGCCGAGAAAAAAAAAGTGTGAACCTTTACTCGGCTATCAAAGAAGCAATAGGTCAAACGGAAAAAAAAGGTTGTTCAACGTGCTAGCCATCGCATCCCCCTATGAAAGGCTTCCCTGCCCCCCCTCTCTTCCCTACCTTCCCTCTCTTCCCTCTCTTCCCTCTCTTCCCTGTCTTCCCTGTCTTTCCCTGCCCTCCGGGTCTCCGCTGCCTTCCCGCTGATTAAAACAGGATCTCTGCGCCCCCGTTATCCCCCAGTTCCCCTCCTCCAGGCACGCTCTCTGCGTTCTCCGCTGGATAGCCTGCGGTGCCGAGAGCTCAGCCGACTCATCGCTCTACACGTTGCATTATCCATGATGACTACAAACGCCGTCCTGCTGAATGTACCGGGGCCCCTTCCCCCCCCCCGCATATTCTCCAGCGCACGTTATGGCAATAATAAGCTAATAAGCCGCCGTTCTGTGCGCCGCATGCGGTCTGCCCCGAAAACAACAGCGGAGGCGACGGGGCGGTGGGTGGTGGGCGGAATGACACGGCTCCCGCCTGGAGCTGTGAAAATGTTAAGTTAAGTGCCGACCTCGGTGACCCCCCCCCCCCCCCCCCCCCCCCCGGTGGCTCTAAATCGCGGCTCGAGGTCGGGGCGCGTTGGCCGGTGAGGGCCGGCTGTAGCCGCGGGGGTGACGGGGGAAAAGCTCTGGACTTGTGGAAAAGGGGGCTGTGTGGGATTGACCGCGGTGCGCGTGACAAGGATGTCACCTACCGCCACTTTCCTTCTCCGTGAAGGGAGGGAGGCTCGACCCGGTGCCCGAGTGCAATACAAACTAGGGATGACCGATATTATCGGCCTACTGATATTATCGGTCGATATCGGCATTAAAATGTGATATCGGAAAATATCGGTATCGGTTTTAAATAAAAAAAAAAAAAAATTATTTTTTTTACATTTCTATAACCTTTATTTACCCAGGCAAGCAAGTAAGAACAAATTCAGGTTTTATTTATTGTCAAAAGTATGCATAATGTTGTGTTATTCCACAACAAGAGATATGTAATGTTAATTACCTGAAATTATTCCATTTTTTGGGGGGGGAAACCCTGCATATATCGGTATCGGTTGATATCGGTATCGGAAATTAAGAGTTGGACAAATATCGGTATATCGGTCGGTAAAAAAGCCAATATCGAGCATCCCTAATACAAACCCTGCTAAGAGTCAGAACGAGAGAGAGAGTCTGTGTGTGTGTGTGTGTCAGCGACCAGGATTTCAAGTAGAGCCAGTAGAGCAATTTGAAAGTCCTGTCAGTCCGTCATTGTTATCGGGGGAGGAGGTAGAAGCCACGGCCAGACTGTTAGACTCTGGCTTTTATTTCGCACAGGTCACAGGTTCAACCCCTCGCGTCTCTCCGTTGTACACAAATAACACGAGACATTGTGTGACCCGTGCGAAAAGAAGGATTCTATATTTATTTCAATTAGTGCTGTCAGGTGATTAAAACAATTTATCTAATTAATTACAGGATTTGTAATTAATTAATCAAATTAATCACATTTTAATCGCATAACCATTTTATGCCTGATATTCTATATTCTATAATCATATTTCAAATTGCATGTGTCCGGATGGCAGAATTCAGTACTGTATCTACAAAACCTTCTGTTTAATCATCTTCCATTTATTAATTTGCTTAGATTTTTCAGGTCTGGTCAATTTGAGCATGGTGTTATTCACAGCAAAGATAAAAAAAATGTAATTGATATTCTCATTTGGTTCATTACAATTTACTCAAGCCTAGTAACAGACACACTATTTCTGATCCATAGATGTCCCTAGAATCAGATACTAAGAACATGCAAATGGACCATATAAAAAGAAAAGTCTGTAAATGTGTATTCTACGTTCTTATGGAATGAATGAGATAAATAAAAATGTTATTTAAAAAAATTAAATAAAAAAAGATTATTTTTTTTGTAATTAATTTTGAGTAAATTTTCATAACGCGATAATTTGCGATGTAATTAATTAATCTAATTAACGCGATAAACTGACAGCCCTAATTTCAATATGAAGCTGTCTGGGTCTCAAGTTCAATCTCTCTTCTTTTTTCTACCCTATCCCCACCGCACAGCTGGCTGTTACGTTCTGGACACCACCCACATTCCTGGCATATGTCACTGGGCTTGTCACCTGTCCTTTCCCTGTCAATTAGTGCTGTCACTTAGGGGTGGTTCCTGATTGGCTGTCACAGGGGTGTGTGTGGAATGTTGGTATTTGGTGTCTATGTAACCTACCTGTCTTCTGCTTCTGTCAGGAATGGAGGTAGGTGAGTTCCAATGGGTGAAGGCAATCACAGAGACGGAGAGTGTTTAGAAGACAGGTAGGTTACATAGACACCAAATACCAACATTCCACACACACCCCCGTGACAGCCAATCAGGAACCACCCCTAAGTGACAGCACTAATTGACAGGGAAAGGACAGGTGACAAGCCCAGTGACATATGCCAGGAATGTGGGTGGTGTCCAGAACGTAACACTGGCACGTGTTAATAGGTTGGTGGAGAGAGTAAGAGTGTCAGGACGGCCGAAACCCGTCCAATGTTTCGCCATTGACTAAAGATGCACTTCTTCAATCATTATCTGAAAATGAAGAAAAAATAACTCTAACCCTAACTAACCTTACTGTCATGCACTTATTGTCCTAATATTCTAACCTACACTGTAGCACTCAACATTTTTTTTTTTATCAACTTTTTCTCCCCCTTTTTTTCCCCCTGTATTTTTCTCCCATCCCAATTTAGTCGTTATGCCAATTCCCTTCCTGGTCGTTGCGCGCATTTCCCCCCCACTTGCCCGGCCTAGGGAGGGTTGAAGACTACACGTGACAGCGAGGACTCTAACTGGGGGAGCGTAACGCGTGGGAGGATCACACTACCTCCCCCAGTTCCCTTCCCCGACCGACCTGTAGGAGTCGCTGTTTACAACGACCAGGACACACACCCCACCGGCTTCCCACCCGCTAACACTGCCAATTGTGTTAGTATGGACGACCGACCAAGCCGGAGGTACCGCTGACAGCTGGATTCGATACCAGTGTCTCTGCGGTGGTATAGGCAGGCGCTTAGTCCGCTGTGCTACCCAGCCGCCCTAGCACTCAACACTTTGATGATCATTGTTACTCAGCTGATAGAGTCGTGCCCTTCCTGATGACTTGTCGTACAGAACTTGTAAGTGGCTTTGGATAAAAGCGTCAGCTGCTGCTAAATGACTAAATGTAAATGTAATAGGTTGGTGGATAGTAAGACGGAGCGCCTCCCTGGTCTGAGGAGCAGCCAGGGTTGAGAGACTATTCTCAGGGTTGAAATTACTCTCAGGGTTGAGAGACTATTCTCAGGGTTGAAATTACTCTCAGGGTTGAGAGAGATCACTATCAGGGTTGAGAGATTACTATCAGGATTGAGAGAGATTACTATCAGGGTTGAGAGAGATTACTATCAGGGTTGAGAGATTACTATCAGGATTGAGAGAGATTACTATCAGTGTTGAGAGAGATTACTATCAGGGTTGAGAGATTACTATCAGGTTTGAGAGATTACTATCAGGGTTGAGAGATTATTATCAGGGTTGAGAGATTACTATCAGTGTTGAGAGAGATTACTATCAGGATTGAGAGATTATTATCAGGGTTGAGAGATTATTATCAGGGTTGAGAGATTATTATCAGTGTTGAGAGAGATTACTATCAGGATTGAGAGATTACTATCAGGGTTGAGAGATTACTATCAGTGTTGAGAGAGATTACTATCAGGATTGAGAGATTACTATCAGGGTTGAGAGATTACTATCAGTGTTGAGAGAGATTACTATCAGTGTTGAGAGAGATTACTATCAGGATTGAGAGATTATTATCAGGGTTGAGAGATTATTATCAGGGTTGAGAGATTACTATCAGGGTTGAGAGATTACTATCAGGGTTGAGAGATTACTATCAGGGTTGAGAGAGATTACTATCAGGGTTGAGAGATCACTATCAGGGTTGAGAGATTATTATCAGTGTTGAGAGAGATTACTATCAGGGTTGAGAGATTATTATCAGGGTTGAGAGATTATTATCAGGGTTGAGAGATTATTATCAGGGTTGAGAGATTACTATCAGGGTTGAGAGATTATTATCAGGGTTGAGAGATTATTATCAGGGTTGAGAGATTATTATCAGGGTTGAGAGAGATTACTATCAGGGTTGAGAGAGATTACTATCAGGGTTGAGAGATTACTATCAGGGTTGAGAGATTACTATCAGGGTTGAGAGAGATTACTATCAGGGTTGAGAGAGATTACTATCAGGGTTGAGAGAGATTACTATCAGGGTTGAGAGAGATTACTATCAGGGTTGAGAGAGATTACTATCAGGGTTGAGAGATTACTATCAGGGTTGAGAGATTACTATCAGGGTTGAGAGAGATTACTATCAGGGTTGAGAGAGATTACTATCAGGGTTGAGAGAGATTACTATCAGGGTTGAGAGATTACTATCAGGATTGAGAGATTACTATCAGGATTGAGAGATTATTATCAGGGTTGAGAGATTACTATCAGGGTTGAGAGATTACTATCAGGGTTGAGAGAGATTACTATCAGGGTTGAGAGAGATTACTATCAGGGTTGAGAGATTACTATCAGGTTTGAGAGATTACTATCAGGGTTGAGAGATTACTATCAGGGTTGAGAGAGATTACTATCAGGGTTGAGAGATCACTATCAGGGTTGAGAGATCACTCTCATTGAAGTGCTCTTTAATTGAACGTCCGTCCCCATAGCTCCCTAGACAGGTGACCAGGGGGTAAAGGGTTAACATCAGCACACGGGAGCTGGTCTAGATGATGATGCTGCCGGCTGGAACACAGAGCTCCCGCCAGAGAGATCCAGACGTGAGAAAGTCCTCCACCAGAGAGATCCAGACGTGAGAAAGTCCTCCACCAGAGAGATCCAGACGTGAGAAAGTCCTCCACCAGAGAGATCCAGATGTGAGAAGTCCTCCACCAGAGAGATCCAGATGTGAGAAAGTCCTCCACCAGAGAGATCCAGACGTGAGAAGTCCTCCACCAGAGAGATCCAGATGTGAGAAAGTCCTCCACCAGAGAGATCCAGATGTGAGAAGTCCTCCACCAGAGAGATCCAGATGTGAGAAGTCCTCCACCAGAGAGATCCAGACGTGAGAAGTCCTCCACCAGAGAGATCCAGACGTGAGAAGTCCTCCACCAGAGAGATCCAGACGTGAGAAGTCCTCCGCTAGAGAGATCCAGATGTGAGAAAGTCCTCCACCAGAGAGATCCAGACGTGAGAAGTCCTCCGCCAGAGAGATCCAGATGTGAGAAAGTCCTCCACCAGAGAGATCCAGACGTGAGAAAGTCCTCCACCAGAGAGATCCAGACGTGAGAAAGTCCTCAACCAGAGAGATCCAGACGTGAGAAGTCCTCCACCAGAGAGATCCAGATGTGAGAAGTCCTCCACCAGAGAGATCCAGACGTGAGAAAGTCCTCCGCCAGAGAGATCCAGATGTGAGAAAGTCCTCCACCAGAGAGATCCAGACGTGAGAAGTCCTCAACCAGAGAGATCCAGACGTGAGAAGTCCTCCACCAGAGAGATCCAGACGTGAGAAGTCCTCCACCAGAGAGATCCAGACGTGAGAAGTCCTCCACCAGAGAGATCCAGACGTGAGAAGTCCTCCACCAGAGAGATCCAGACGTGAGAAAGTCCTCAACCAGTGCGACATGATATACAGTATTCCGATTCCACAATCCATCTCCACCTTCCCTTTTCATTCGGCGTTAAAAGCGAGCCGTCGGCCCCGTCTGAGCGTGACGTCATGTGTAAATGAGGTCGGGCGGGTTCAGCAGCAGCGATCTGAACGAGGCCGTGGACGAGGGGCCCCGCGGGTGTGTTGGTTCTAGTGTCCTTGCGCCAGATCCTCCTCCTCCGCAACGCCGAATATAGCCCGTCAGAAATAGTACTTAATTAAAACAGCACTCAGGCAATTGTATTGCGTTGCAGAACAAGAGCCTGTCAACAGTTTAATGTTTGCTAACGGGGTTTTAATTAAGTGCGACGGCTTCATCCCGCCGTGGCCAAGTGATGCGCAGTTGTTACTTTGTTGTTATGTTGTTACTATTACTGTACACTAGGGGGGTGTAACGGTACACAAACACCACGGTTCGGTACGTACCTCGGTTTTGAAGTCACGGTTCGGTACGGGTTTTCGGTACAGTGGCTTTCCATGTTCCACTCAGGGGTGATGATGTAGCGTGCAGTAACTAATTGTACTTGTAGGGCTGTCGACGGATATTCTATATTGAAATGAATAATCGACTTGTAAAAGAGTTAATAAATAATAATAATTATATTAGATTGTGAGAAAAAAAAAACAGCCCCCGGTGGGCGGTCGTTAGTGGTTAACATACCGTTGTATTCGTTCGGTACACTACACAGCCGTTCGGTACGGTACGGTACACACTGAAACGGTTCGGTTCGGTACGGATACGTGTACCTTTACACCCCTACTATACACATTCACTTGTTTTACCCTTTCTTTTATACAGCTTCTCTCTCCTTGTACAGTGTCCTTGAGTCTGAGAGAGGCGCTTCTCTCTTTAAATCCAATTGATTATTATTATTATTATTATTATTATTAGAGGTGTGTGTGGCCGCTTGACGCCGGCGTGAGATTCTGTCGAGTGTTTCTTTTCTGACGCTCACTTGGGGGTTCAGGGGTGTATATTTGTGGGACGTTGATGAAAAGGGACGGGGGGGGGGAGAAAAGGAATGTCGTTTTCTCTCCCCGTCTGAAGGCACCGTCTGTGTTATTGTGCTTTAATAAAAAAAAAAAAAAGTGTTTCATCAGCACCAGCGCCAAACAGTCGTGAAATTTGCTGCGCAGTCTTTATGGAATTGGTGACGGGAAGTCTATTCTTCTGAAGACGTCTGGCTCAGGGGGGGCGTGGAATTTCTACCGTTCTCACTGTGCTGGCTATGTATTTCTTATTTAAATGAGGGGAGCCCATTGATGTGGATCAGTCCTAAGGGGTATTGCATGCTCCCTGTCTTGTTCTCCTGCTGATAGCAGAATACTTTGAAGTGAGACGCTCTCCAGTAATATGGAGGAAAACTGCAGTTACCGGGAGCAGCTATAGCCGATGTACTGTATAATGCATATATTTTCTCTCCTTTCCGTTAATGGGATATTCATAGTTACTGATCCTGTCGGATCAAGTGGAACTTCACGCTCACGGAGAGAGAGGTAGGCGGCGATCTGCATGGCTGCTGATTCATGCGGCACAGCCCAGCGCTTCCCTTCCCACAGTGTAACCCAAGTTCTCTGCTTGTTGTTTCCAATCCAATCCAACTTTATTTGTATAGCGCCGTTTAAAAACAACACGGTTGACCAAAGTGCTTCACAGTAAAAACCATAATATAGTAAAACAACAACACATAAACACAATACAAAGTACACAGAACTACAAACTAAATTACAAATGTTTTTTTAAAGCTAAAACAAATGTGTTTTAAGATGGGACTTAAACACTGGGAGCGTTGGGGCCACAGCCTAATGTGGGGGGGGGGGGCAACTCGTTCCACAGTTTGGGGGCTGCAACCGCAAATGAACGCCCCCCCCCCCCTGTTCTTTAGCCTGGATTTAGGGACAACCAGGAGGGACTGGTCAGCAGACCTCCGAGACCGTGATGGGGTGTAGTAGGGGTGCAGGATCTCGTGAGGTAGGGTGGGGGGGGCCAGAGTCCAGACCATTCATTGCTTTATAAGCAAACAGCAGGATCTTAAAATTGACCCTATAAACTGCACAGGCAGCCAATGAAGGGAGGCGAGGACCGGAGCGATGTGCTCCCGTCTGCGTGGCCCTGTCGACGGCCGAGCAGTGTGCGATGGTGGCAGACAGGCTGGTGAGACACACTCCTGTCAGCAGTGGAAGACTCTCTACCTGCGTCACACAGCGAGATTACATTACATTACATTCCATTAAAATGTATTGTCATCATGCAGCACAGGTACAGTACAACAAAAAGAAGTTCGGCATCCAACCAGAGTGCAAATGTAACAGTACAGTGCGATAGTAATATACAACTGTACACAGGTGATTAAACTAGGTATAAAATATATAAATTAGTACTACTGAGTAATAGCTGCTAATCAGATGTTCAGAGTTGTAGTATTAATATGTGCAGTGATACAGGTATAAAGACAGTATGGTAGTAAGTCATACTGGCCAGCAGCGTAACTATAGTAAGAGTAGGTAAGGGATATGTACAGATATAGATATACAGTAGTATCTACACAATGTAAAAAAGGATTATATGCAGGTATGTACAGACAGATGTGGATATATAATATACTGTATACGGTAAGAATAGATATATGTATATACAGTATATGCAGCATTATTGTACATGCTATCATATAGAGTTATATGCAGGTGTATAAGGAGGTATTTAGAATGATTATATGCAGGTATATTCAGACAGATATGGATATATAATATATAGGACTGTATATGCGGTAAATATATAAATGTGTATATATATATACAGCACTATTGCACACGCTAATCATACAGAGTTATATGGGTAGACTATAGTATGAGCAGCATGCTATTGAGTCAGTGTTTGCGGTGGGCTTATACTATGAGACGGTGGTGGTCCATCACAATAAAGGTACGGGAAACAGTGATTTACAGACCATACCCAGCGGGCACCGTGCCCACCCGGCGGGTCCAGTGCCACGGAGACTCGCGTCACAATTTCACACAAATTACCTTTTCGTTTCAACCTAGAAAATAATAAATTGAAAGTTTCTCTCGTGGCATGATGGGAATATACTTTGTCAGAAACCGTGCAGATGCCGCTAGGAATGTGCTGACGGATCTCCGAGGTAGATGTATTCAGAGCGATCCTCGTTTTTCAGAGGCGTGCCCTGTCGGGACCCGGCTGATTGCTTGGCCCCCTGCACTTCTGCTCGAAGCGACGGAGCTCTTTGTTCTCCCTGTGTCTCTATCCCCACAGTGGCTCAGGAGGTAGAGCGCGGTCGTCTGGTATAGTCGGAAGGTTACCCCGGGTTCGATTCCCGCTCCTCCCCGGGCAGCGTGTCGATGCGTCCTTGAGTAAGACACTTACTTAACCCCTGATTGATCCCGATGTGCAGGTTGTTGGCACCTTGCATGGTCGCCTCCGCCGTCGGTGTGTGAACGTGTGAGTGAACGGGTGAATGTGAGGAACAGAAATCGTAAAGCGCTTTTGGATAAAAGCTGTTCTATAAATGCACCATTTTCCATTTTTTACCAAAACAACCTTTTCCTTAAGTTACATGTTAAAACTATAGGGATGTTCGATATTGGCGTTTTTTTTACCGATACCGATATACCGATATTGTCCAACTCTTAATTTCCGATACCGATATCAACCGATATCAACCGATACCGATATATGCAGGGTGTCCCCCCCCCCAAAAAAACTGAATAATTTCAGGTAATTAACATTACATATCTCTTGTTGTGGAATTAACACAACATTATGCATACTTTTGACAATAATAAATCAGAATTTGTTCTTACTTGCTTGCCTGGGTAAATAAAGGTTATAGAAATGTAAAAAAAAATTATATATATATATATATATATTTATTTTTTTAAACCGATACCGGTATTTTCCGATATCACATTTTAATGCGATAATATCGGACATCCCTAGTTAAAACGTTTGTTGTTGTCAGTGTTAATAACTATAACTATCACCCTTCATATGCTTCATATCCGCTTCATATGCTTCATATCACCCTATGCTTCATATCACCCTTCATATGCTTCATATCACCCTTCATATGCTTCATATCACCCTTCATATGCTTCATATCACCCTTCATATGCTTCATATCACCCTTCATATGCTTCATATCACCCTTCATATGCTTCATATCACCCTTCATATGCTTCATATCCGCTTCATATGCTTCATATCACCCTTCATATGCTTCATATCACCCTTCATATGCTTCATATCACCCTTCATATGCTTCATATCCGCTCATATGCTTCATATCACCCTTCATATGCTTCATATCACCCTTCATATGCTTCATATCACCCTTCATATGCTTCATATTACCCTTCATATGCTTCATATCACCCTTCATATGCTTCATATCACCCTTCATAATGCTTGATATTCAGATTCAGATTCAGTTGTATTGTGGCATCTCGTCACATTTACATACAAACAGACCTACAGCAGTCAATAAAATACACAATGAAAATACACAGTCAATACATACAAAAGAAAACAATAAAAACTAGCATAATAATGATTTAAGAAAATGTGACGGTGCTGAGAATGGTGATTATATAAAACGTGCAACGGTAGAATAAAACGTACATAGGCCTACAGTACTAAAAAATACTTAAAATACGACATACATGAAAACACAGGGTAAAATCATAATTGTTTAGGTATTGTTCATGAGTCTGATGGTGGTCCAATGAGTCCTTGAGCCTGGTTTCTCTGCTTCCTATCATCCTTCCTATGCTTCCTAACACGTGTCCCATGCTTCCTCTCCTCATTCTAACGACCTTCCCGCTGTGTTTGTCTTCCTGTCTTTAAACCGCGGCTAATTCCATCGGCTCAAATAAAACCCATTCATCATTGGCCCCACCGAGCTGTCACTCGGGGTCTGAGCGCTGCAGAGCGAGGGCTGGACGCTTCCCTTTAGAGAAGTCATGTTGCTGTCAACATAACTCAGCCGCCCCCGCGGCCCTGGCACGCGTTTCAAGGACTTCCGGCGTGAGACGCACGGACCCCCCCCCCCGGGAGCGCACCGGGAGAGGACGCGGATAAAAACCCGGTTGATTTGTGGAAAAGAGAACGGTGGCCATGAGATATCCGAACGTCAGTACTTTTAAAGCGGCACAATGAGCTGCGAGGGCAAGGTCAGCAAACGGCCTCCTCACCCCCCGCATGCGGTCGGGGGGGGGGGGGGGGGGGGGGGGGGCTGATAAGAAGCGGCTCTATTCAAATGTGACATGACAGTCGTGATTGGATGAAAGACTCATGAAAGGAAACGGAAGAAAGGGGCACTGTATGTGTTATACAATAATAAACCAGTGTGTGGGTGAGAGAGAGAGAGAGAGAGAGAGAGAGAGAGAGAGAGAGAGAGAGGAGAGAGAGAGACAGAGAGACAGGAGAGAGTGAGAGAGAGGGTGTGTGAGAGAGAAAGAGAGAGAGAGAGAGAGAGAGAGAGAGAGAGAGAGAGAGAGAGAGAGAGAGAGAGAGAGAGAGAGAGAAGGAAGGAGACAGAGAGAGAGTGAGAGAGAGGGTGTGTGAGAGAGAGAGAAACCGAGATAAGGAGAGAGACAGAGAGAGAGAGAGAGTGAGAGAGACAGAGAGAAGGAGAGACAGAGAGAGAGAGGGTGTGTGAGAGAGAGAAACCGAGATAAGGAGAGAGACAGACAGAGAGAGTGAGAGAGAGAGAGAGAGAGAGAGAGAGAGAGAGAGAGAGAGAGAGACATAGGGAGCTATTGCGCGTGGCAGATGTGCAGCTTACTGTCCATTCTTCACGGTATTTGCTCGTGAAGTGAGGGGGAAAAATGTTGCCTTGGGTTGCTCATAGGGGTGTGAAGGCCTCTACATGCTACAGCAACTGCGAAGCAACTGCAACACAACATCGAACGTTAACAGGAACCTAAACTAACTTTAGGTTAATTGTAACGTTAGTTTAGGTTCGTTTTAACGTTAGATAATGTACAAAATAAACGTATTTCCGGTGCTTTCGACGTCGCTCTTTTATTTTGAAATCCCCCCGACCGGAAGTATTTGTGATGCTTCGCTATCTGCTTGTGTAGTAGTCCGGTTCTGTGTTTGTTGGTGTCTGTAGATTGTTGGTGAACAACTAACTTTAGGTTAGTTTTAACGTTAGCTAGCAGCAGGGATGGACGCCTTTGTGCAAATGCAGGCAGCTACAGGCACTCGAGGTGGAAGAGCTGCTGAATTTAATCGGCAGGAGAGAGAGAGAGCTCGTCAAAGCCGGATACATCCCTGTGGCTGTGGTTGTAGGCACGAAAATGCAGCTCGAACTACCTGTTATATTAAATTAATTGATTGCTGTTTAACTTGTCCGTGTCCAGTCCATTCGATTAGCCCCACCGTTCATTGTAAACAATGATGCATGTAATTATATTAACGTTACTGTCTTGTTGTAGCTATGTTAATAAATTCTGAATGGCATTAGTAAAATATCAACACCAGCCATGGAAACACTGTTTACTAAATCGTGGAGGCTTTTAATCGTCAAGGTAAGATGATTTGAAGGCGTATGCTATGGAAGTCCCCTGCGGCTCATACTAGGGCTATAGGATAACCACCGGTTAATTCGCGATTTTTTATTGGTTTGTCATGACAAACCAATTACATAATCCAACATATGTGTAAAGAAACTAACATATTCCAGTTAACGGTATATTTTTTTAATGATTCGTTACGGCGAAATCAATACTTCCATTTGTATAAATTACGTTAACTCGAGGATGGTATTCCTGCCTGCGGGACCAATATTATTCTATGACAGCCCCGCCCCCATTCGCTAATCACTGCTACGCAACATCATCGCAACGGTTGTTCAGATTAGATTTTGGGGAGAGGTACGCAACATCCTCGCAACACACTCTACAGCACCCTCTGCAACATGTTGCGTTGAAGTCGCGCTGATGTTGTGTTGCAGTTGCGTTGCAGTTGCTGTAGCATGTAGAGGCAACGATGCGACCTCACAACAATTAAATTCGATTACGATTCTTCAGGCAACGATTACATTTTGTTTAATCGATGCATCGTTACACCCCTAAAATGTTGCCTTGGGTTGCTCATGATATTGATAACATGTTGCCTTGGGTTGCTCATGATAACATGTTGCCTTGGGTTGCTCATGATAACATGTTGCCTTGGGTTGCTCATGATAACATGTTGCCTTGGGTTGCTCATGATAACATGTTGCCTTGGGTTGCTCATGATAACATGTTGCCTTGGGTTGCTCATGATAACATGTTGCCTTGGGTTGCTCATGATAACATGTTGCCTTGGGTTGCTCATGATAACCTGTTGCCTTGGGTTGCTCATGATAACATGTTGCCTTGGGTTGCTCATGATAACATGTTGCCTTGGGTTGCTCATGATAACATGTTGCCTTGGGTTGCTCATGATAACCTGTTGCCTTGGGTTGCTCATGATAACATGTTGCCTTGTGAAGGAAATCGATGATTTGCATTAGTTTATATTTGTTAAACTATAAACGCTGAGGAGGACAGCTGCCATGCATGTGTGTGTTTTCAAGTTAGACTGTGGGAGAGCCACAGGCAGGCCCTGTGAGTCACGGTCAGCATGGAGAGCAGGCCACTGAGAGAGAAAGAGAGAGAGAAAGGGCGTTAGAGTGGGTCAGAGGTGCCAAGAGACGTAGAGACGCTGCGTCGTTGCCATGGCTAACGGCCGTTGCTAGGGAAATACACTTAGTAGCTGGGGGGTTCTTCCGGGTTGAGTCAGACAAGCAGACTAACCAGACAAGCAGACGAGCTCCAGCCGAGGGCTGGGGGAGGGGAAAATACCACAGGGTAGAGAGATAGCTAGCTTCGGCTAACAGGACAGACTCAGGGATCTAGGCCGCAACCATCAAGAGAGATCATTAGACTTATGCATTATAGTTTCTTCAATGACTTTCCAAGACTTTCCAACTGTTTCCGTCTTACGAGTCTATGATGTTTATGGAATAAACATCACAATCTGAGGAAAGAGAGCCGTACGTTTCCAGTGTTGCTTCTTCTGATCACGGATGTACTCATGGGGCGTGGTGTGACAGCCAGTATGAGAAGTGGAGTATAAAGAACACAACGCAGAGACGTCACAGAACCACAGGCGATGAGTTGATTAGAGGCCGATAACACGAGAATCTAACACTTGGGTTGCTCATGATCAAATGGATAAATATATATATATACGGTAAATATAAATATATAAATGGTGTATACAGGATTATACTATCATACAGAGTTATATGGGTTAAATACAGGTATAGAAATAGGTATAGAAAAAGGATTATTATGCAGGTATATTCAGGCAGATGCGGATAAATATATATATATATATACAGTAAATATAAATATATAAATGGTGTAATATACAGGATTATACTATCATACAGAGTGGACCACGCCTTCCTCAGACAGCGTTTGTGATGAATAGTTTCACTTGCAGGCGCTGAGCGATGATTATGCAGTCAGTGTTCCCGCAGTCGTTAGGGTAATTTAATTTTGAATTTAATTGAAAACCTTTATTTATGCCAGAGGGGAGATTCAGGTGTCCATCACAGCATCCACAGCCATTTAAAAACAGTGTATACATAACATGCAATTAGTTATTTCAGTTAGTTAGATAGTTAATTATATTGACTTGTTATATTGTTTACACTGCTTGTTTTTACTACCTGTACCCCCCCTCCCCCCATGCTGCTATGATGCCTGAATTTCCCCAAGGGGATCAATAAAGGAATATCTTATCTTATCTTATCTAATCTTATCTTAGTACGTGTTAAAAACAAAGACGGACTATAGTACGTGGGCTAAGAAGGAGCTAAAAGTGGTGAAGGTGGTGAAGAAAAAGAAGAGTCTAATCGTGTTGTTAATTAATTAATTATGTATTCACAATTGTATTGTTCACTTGTGTTGCATTTCACAACTTATATAATGTAGTCATTTTTTATGCCTCTCTTTATTGCTGAATAAGTTATTATGGAAAACAGTGATGGTGAAATAGGTATTTTTGTGGAGTCAGTTCTTTTCACTTTGTTCACACATCACAACACATCACTCGACGGTTGTGATGCGTCGTTGAACTATTTGGGGGCAGAGGAGTGCATTCCGCATCATGGCATTTATTTGCAGTAGGACAATAAATGGAGAAGAAGCAATTTCACAGATTTATCAATTAAATAAAAGTCAAATTCTGTGACTGTAAGATGATGAAGAATATGTCCAGTCAAGGGGCCTTAATCTTGACCACTGTGAAATATTCCATCACGTCGGGTCAACAAATTGTGAAATAATCACATTCACAATCAAATAATCTCGTCTGGCCTTCACCCAAATTGATCTATATTATATTCAATATCCAAATTGTCAAGGTTATCAATAATATTCATTCAATAATGAAAGGTAGAAGACATCTTTCAGAAGGTTTATTCAAACAGTGAATCAAGCTTTAAGTTACAGACAGGAAAAGGATACGTTGCAAAGAAGAAAAGGACTTTGCAACGGGCAGAGTGTCCATCTGACCGTCTGCCAAGAGCAGGAAGAATCAAGTTTTTTTTTTTTTTTTTTAACGTCGTTACTAAGCCAATGAAGATGCTTCTTCAGAATAGCGCCCTATTTCTTTAGTTAATACAGTTGCCAAACTATTATCTAAAGTATTATCTTGCCGTCTTGAAAAGTTTTTACCTAAACTGATTCACCCAGATCAAAGTGGTTTTGTTAAAAAAAGACTTTCGTCTCATAATTTGCGACGTCTCCTTCACATGGTCAACTCCGCCTCTCATGCTAAAGTGTGGTCAGCTGTTCTCTCTGTTGATGCAGAAAAGGCCTTTGACCGTCTGGCATGGACCTATCTTTGGGCTGTACTGAAACATATGGGACTAGGTCAAAAAAATTAAATATGGTTAAAAATAATATTTTTTAATCCATCAGCCAGTGTTATAACCAGACATATTAGTTCTCCTCCTTTCAAAATCACTCGTGGAAGTAGGCAAGGGGATCCGATTTCTGCAAGCTTGTTTATTTTATCCCTTGAACCTTTAGCCCAAGCTATACGGCAATCAGAAAACATTAAGCCAATCTCTGTAAATTCTACTGATCATCATATTTCGCTCTATGCGGATGACATCTTGTTATATATGGAGAATGTATCTCAGTCTCTCTCAAGCCTCCTGAAAATTTTTGAAAAATTCAGTTCAATTTCAAGTTATAAAATAAACTGGACCAAATCAGCACTAATGTACCTAAGAACCACTCCTAACTCTGTGCTTGACCATGAGATCCCGGTTGTAACCCAATTTAAATATCTTGGTATTGATATATTTCCTTCAATTGAAAAATGTTTGTCTGTAAACTACAATAGAACCATTAGGTCAATCATAGACGATCTCAATCGATGGTGTAATACCTGTCTCCCTTTCCGGAAGAGTCTCTATTATCAAAATGAACATATTACCTCGAGTAAACTTCTGTAGTTCCATGATTCCTATTGCCCCACCTGTTGCTCATTGGGAAAATTTACATAGAGCAGTCTCAAAATGTATATGGCGAGGCAAGCGAGCTTGGGTTAAACTTACTACCTTACAAAATGAGCGGCAATCTGGCGGTTTAACTGTACCAAATTTTAAGTTGTATTTTCAAGCGTTATCATTTCGTCCTCTGTTGAGTTGGTTTAATTTAAATTCTGAGGCCCCCTGGCTTAATATTGAAAAACATATTGTGGCACCGATTCGTTTACAAGACATTGTCTTCACAGATATTTCACTAAAGCAGTGTAGATTACGTTATGGTCCGATAATAGCGCATGCCATATCTTTATGGCGCAAATATGAAAAGTTACTTAAATGGGATACTAAGTGGCATAAACAGACTCCCTTACTCCATAACTCTTTTTTGCTTAGCGGAGGCCACAGTTTTGTAGCTCAATCATGGTCCAACTGTGGCATTCATGTACTTGCCGATGTTATGGAGGACAATGGTTTAAGATCATTCTCAGATCTGAAAGAGTCATATAACTTACCTGGCACCTCCTTTTTAAAATATTTACAGCTCCGTTCGGCTATGCGAGCCTATGGAGTTCCATGGACCAAACCAACTTAAGTTACTTTCTCTAAAAAAACTGCAGGTCTGTCCAAAGGTCAAGTCTCTATAATTTATAAAGATCTATCACAAAGATGTACTTCGTTAATACCTGTTATCCAATCGTGGAGCACATAATTGGGGAAATATTATTATGGCATCACGAAACCCAAATCATCAGCAGATTCATTTCAATTTTGTCCATAAAACATATTTAACCCCCCAGAAAGCTTATAGAATGAGACGTGCTATTACACCAAACTGTACACTTTGTTCTCTAAATACTACTGGTACTTTTACACATATGATGTGGAAATGCCCCACAGTCAAAAGTTTCTGGGAACAGATAACTAATTATCTATCTAAAGTATTACAAAAACATATTCCCTGTTGTCCCAAATTACTGCTCCTTAATGATGATGATTCTTTAGCTTTAAGTATTGTTCAGAGACGATTTTGGCTGGCAGGAAGTACTGCTGCAAAAAAAAAATTGCCGCTGCGATGGCAAGCTCCACATTCTCTGCCCTTTAATAACTGGAAACAGTTATTAGCTGATGTTGTAACAATGGAGCTTTCTACAGCTAGATTAAATGGTGCAAACTATCAAACAATAGATAGCTGGAACCATATTCTCTATCAAGTTAGGACCTAGTCAGAAACTAGTCAGACTACTGCTTGACCTGACTCCTAGAACCCACCTCACCCCTGCACACTTTGCCAACCTAGGATGGCTTAGAGTAGACGACAGAGTACAGCAACTTGCAATGGGCCTGGTCTACAAGATACACTACACGACCAAGGTACCCATGTACATGTCAAAATACTTCCCAAAGGTCAGTGAATACCACGATCACAACACCAGAGGGAGCTCCACAAATCATGTAAAACCCAGATTCGGCTCAAACAAGGGACTAAACACGTTTCGCAATTATGCCACAACAATGTGGAACGCCCTACCCAAAGCTGTAAAGGAATGTGAATCACTACCCACCTTCAAAAACACTCTCAAAGAACACCTACGGGAGACTGCAATTAAAAACTGGCCCCTACAAATGTCCTAACCCAGTTGTACAATAAAGACCAAGCATGGCTTTGTCAGTATTCCAATGTACAGCCCCACCCAACCCCACCCCACCTACCCAACCTCCTCCAATGTACAGTCTCTATGTCAAATGTATGTCAGTATTCCAATGTACAGTGTGTCCCCCCCCTACCCAACCCCCCCCCACCTCCAATGTACAGCCCCACCCCACCTACCCAACCTCCCCCAATGCACAGTTTCTATGTCAAATGTATATACACTCTTCTTCTGGATTTTTTTAGTATCACAAACAGTACTGTATTTGAAAATCTGGTATGTCATAAATGTATAGATGTAGCAGTACTGGCTATCTGTATGTCATCGTGTCATATTAAAACTGTCTCAGAATGTAACTCCTCCACCTCAGACATTGACCCTATACCTACAGCTTTCTTCAAACGGGTATTTAATAGTGTTTCAAGCCCTGTGCTAGATATCATAAACACTTCCCTTAGGACTGGTATTTTCCCGGATGCCTTTAAAACAGCAGTTGTAAAGCCATTACTAAAAAAACCTAACTTGGATAGTAATGAAATGGCAAATTATCGTCCAATATCCAACCTACCATTCATTAGTAAAGTACTTGAAAAGATAGTTTCAGTTCAAATAAATTCCTTTCTTGAAGAAAACAACATCTTAGAAGAATTTCAGTCAGGATTCAGAAAATATCATAGCAGTGAAACTGCCCTCACCAAAATAATCAGTGACCTCAGACTAAACTCTGACGAGAATAAGATCTCCATCCTTATCCTGTTAGATCTCAGTGCAGCATTTGATACAATCGATCACGATATTCTAATCGATCGTCTGGAAAACCATGTCGGTTTCTCAGACCATGTGCTAGGCTGGTTTAAAACATACATCAGAGGGAGGAAATTCTATGTTAAACTAGGAGATCACAGGTCTGATATATACGACAACAACTATGGAGTTGCACAAGGGAGTTGCTTAGGTCCTTTACTCTTCTCCCTTTACATGTTACCGCTGGGTGATATCATCAGAGAACATAATGTAGATTTCCATAGCTATGCGGATGATACACAACTGTACATATCTGCTGAACCAAATGATACAGCGATTAGCTCCATTACAGACTGCTTACTGGCAATAAATAAATGGATGAGTAAGAACTTCCTGAAACTAAACGAGAACAAAACTGAAATTCTAATTATCGGCTCCAAAACTAAAAAAGAAACATTAATAAAGAACCTGGGAGGACTAACCCCTTGGATCAAATCTGAGGTCACTAGTCTTGGGGCTGTCATAGATTCAGAACTGAACTTCAATTCTCATATTAGCAAAGTGACGAAAGCATCGTTCTTCCATCTCAGAAATATAGCAAAAGTACGACCATTTATTAATCAGAACGATGCTGAGAAGCTAATTCATGCATTCATATCTAGCCGGTTAGACTACTGTAATGCACTTTTCACAGGTCTCCCTAAGAAAACCACAGAGAGGCTTCAGCTAATCCAAAACTCTGCAGCCCGACTGCTAACTAGAACCAAAAGGAGAGAGCACATTAGTCCAGTCTTAGCCGCTTTACACTGGCTTCCTGTAACATTTAGAATTGACTTTAAGGTCCTTCTCCTTACATACAAAGCTCTAAATGGACAGGGACCTAGCTACATCGCCAACACTCTAATAAATTACACACCAGCAAGAACACTGCGATCATCAGCTGCTGGACTACTAGAGGCTCCCAGAAGCAGTCAAAAGAGGATCGGTAATGCAGCCTTTATCAACTATGCCCCAAAACTATGGAACAAACTACCCCAAAACATCAGGGAAGCCAACTCGCTAGACATCTTTAAAAGACAGCTTAAAACCTATCTCTTTGCTCAGGCATTTCACTGATAGATATCTGCTACCACCTAGTGGCAAGAGGAAACATCAGGGATATCCTGACACAACTTGTATTTATTCTTACCCTGCCTACTCTTTTACACTGCCTATCAAATTCATGTGTCGGTTATTGCACTTTTTACTTCTTACTGATGACTATTTTTAAACTGAATCATTTTAAACTATTCTTATTATTTGCTATGCTCGCTCATGCCTGTATTTTTTTTTTTTTTATGTCCGTCGGTTAGTGCACTTTTTAATTACTGAATAGAGAGCCTATTAGGATGCTAGATCCTAATGTGAAACACTATGCTGTTAGTAGAACCAGGTTAACTGTGTCCTGGCTGTAGTAGAACCAGGTTAACTGTGTCCTGGCTGTTAGTAGAACCAGGTTAACTGTGTTCAAGTTCAAGTTCTTTAATAGTTGTCATACAGAAGTACAGAATACTTTCATACAAAATGCTTCTTACTGTTACGCTCCAGAGACTGTGCTAGACAAGATAGTATCAAATAACATAATAACATAATATTATCTTGTCTAGCACAGTCTCTGGAGAGTTGTGTCCTGGCTGTAGCATTGTAGAACCAGGTTAACTGTGTCCTGGCTGTAGTAGAACCAGGTTAACTGTGTCCTGGCTGTAGTAGAACCAGGTTAACTGTGTCCTGGCTGTTAGTAGAACCAGGTTAACTGTGTCCTGGCTGTAGCATTGTAGAACCAGGTTAACTGTGTCCTGGCTGTAGTAGAACCAGGTTAACTGTGTCCTGGCTGTAGTAGAACCAGATTAACTGTGTCCTGGCTGTAGTAGAACCAGGTTAACTGTGTCCTGGCTGTTAGTAGAACCAGGTTAACTGTGTCCTGGCTGTAGTAGAACCAGGTTAACTGTGTCCTGGCTGTAGTAGAACCAGATTAACTGTGTCCTGGCTGTAGTAGAACCAGGTTAACTGTGTCCTGGCTGTTAGTAGAACCAGGTTAACTGTGTCCTGGCTGTAGTAGAACCAGGTTAACTGTGTCCTGGCTGTAGTAGAACCAGGTTAACTGTGTCCTGGCTGTTAGTAGAACCAGGTTAACTGTGTCCTGGCTGTAGCATTGTAGAACCAGGTTAACTGTGTCCTGGCTGTAGTAGAACCAGATTAACTGTGTCCTGGCTGTAGTAGAACCAGGTTAACTGTGTCCTGGCTGTTAGTAGAACCAGGTTAACTGTGTCCTGGCTGTAGTAGAACCAGGTTAACTGTGTCCTGGCTGTTAGTAGAACCAGGTTAACTGTGTCCTGGCTGTAGTAGAACCAGGTTAACTGTGTCCTGGCTGTAGTAGAACCAGATTAACTGTGTCCTGGCTGTAGTAGAACCAGGTTAACTGTGTCCTGGCTGTTAGTAGAACCAGGTTAACTGTGTCCTGGCTGTAGTAGAACCAGGTTAACTGTGTCCTGGCTGTAGTAGAACCAGGTTAACTGTGTCCTGGCTGTTAGTAGAACCAGGTTAACTGTGTCCTGGCTGTAGTAGAACCAGGTTAACTGTGTCCTGGCTGTTAGTAGAACCAGGTTAACTGTGTCCTGGCTGTAGAACCAGGTTAACTGTGTCCTGGCTGTTAGTAGAACCAGGTTAACTGTGTCCTGGCTGTAGCATTGTAGAACCAGGTTAACTGTGTCCTGGCTGTAGCATTGTAGAACCAGGTTAACTGTGTCCTGGCTGTAGTAGAACCAGGTTAACTGTGTCCTGGCTGTTGTAGAACCAGGTTAACTGTGTCCTGGCTGTAGTAGAACCAGGTTAACTGTGTCCTGGCTGTTAGTAGAACCAGGTTAACTGTGTCCTGGCTGTAGCTTATGGCAGATCAATCAGCATGGATTGTCTGTAAACTTTAATACATGGCAGTTTGGTTTGTTAGAACAGACTGTAATCTTATGCTTATGGCAGATCAATCAGCATGGATTGTCTGTAAACTTTAATACATGGCAGTTTGGTTTGTTAGAACAGACTGTAATCTTCACTTGCTTATGGCAGATCAATCAGCATGGATTGTCTGTAAACCTTCACTTGCTTATGGCAGATCAATCAGCATGGATTGTCTGTAAACTTCATGCATTGTTGTCACTTGCCATATCTTGCTATGCTCGCTCATGCCTGTATTTTTTATGTCCGTTCTATTTTATAATTTTTATTTTATTTTATTTTATTTTTATTTTACTATTTTTAAACTGAATCATTTTAAACTATTTTTACTATTTGTGTTACTGAAAACTGTAAGCGGAGAGCCTATTGGGATGCTAGATCCTAATGTGAAACACTGTGATTCTACCTGTCTATCTTTTTATGCTCGCTTATGCCTGTATTTTTTACTGTTGTGAAGCACTTTGAACTGCAACCTCTGTATGAAAAGTGCTATACAAATAAAGTTATTATTATTATTATTATTATATGATGAATTGAAAATGGGGGACCCTGATGGAAACAAGACGAAAGTCTTTCTCAGGTCTGCATCCTCTTAACAATTGTATGTATTGAGCTGTACTGTACTGTACCCATTCTGCAATCTGTTAATAAACTTTTCAATCAATCAATCAATCAAAACCTCTACTATATAACTAGCAGGACATAACTAATTATATCTGTACAATTCCCTTTATTTTTTTTGGTCTTTGTTGAAATCTTTGCTCAATTCTTTTTTCTCTCAGGCCTATGACGGGGTGGGTTGGGGGGGGTTATTATTATTATTATTATTATTATTATTATTATTATTATTATTATTATTATTATTATTATTATTATTATTATTATTATTATTATTATTATTATTATTATTATTATAAATTATTTTTTGTCAACTGTGGTTGGTGCAGGGGTTAGGGGGTAACAATGCGTGTAGTTGGCAAATAATTGAAATTATGTTTTATGTGCATTGTATGCCTGTACCTGTGCCTTTCATCCAAAAATGAAATAAAAATATATAAAAAAAAATTAAAAAGAATAGCAGCAGAAACAAGACTGGCACACAAATAAAGAAACATGTATTGGTCAGCTAGTTAGGGTTGGATTGGTTAGGGTTGGCCCCTTCCTACCTGACCGACCTACTCCACCCTACACTCCAGCACCAGGCCTCCACTCCTCCTACCTGACCCTACTCCACCCTACACTCCAGCACCAGGCCTCCGCTCCTCCTACCTGACCCTACTCCACCCTACACTCCAGCACCAGGCCTCCGCTCCTCCTACCTGACCGACCTACTCCACCCTACACTCCAGCACCAGGCCTCCACTCCTCCTACCTGACCCTACTCCACCCTACACTCCAGCACCAGGCCTCCGCTCCTCCTACCTGACCCTACTCCACCCTACACTCCAGCACCAGGCCTCCACTCCTCCTACCTGACCCTACTCCACCCTACACTCCAGCACCAGGCCTCCGCTCCTCCTACCTGACCGACCTACTCCACCCTACACTCCAGCACCAGGCCTCCGCTCCTCCTACCTGACCCTACTCCACCCTACACTCCAGCACCAGGCCTCCGCTCCTCCTACCTGACCGACCTACTCCACCCTACACTCCAGCACCAGGCCTCCGCTCCTCCTACCTGACCCTACTCCACCCTACACTCCAGCACCAGGCCTCCGCTCCTCCTACCTGACCCTACTCCACCCTACACTCCAGCACCAGGCCTCCGCCCCTCCTACCTGACCCTACTCCACCCTACACTCCAGCACCAGGCCTCCGCTCCTCCTACCTGACCCTACTCCACCCTACACTCCAGCACCAGGCCTCCGCTCCTCCTACCTGACCCTACTCCACCCTACACTCCAGCACCAGGCCTCCGCTCCTCCTACCTGACCCTACTCCACCCTACACTCCAGCACCAGGCCTCCGCTCCTCCTACCTGACCCTACTCCACCCTACACTCCAGCACCAGGCCTCCGCCCCTCCTACCTGACCGACCTACTCCACCCTACACTCCAGCACCAGGCCTCCGCTCCTCCTACCTGACCCTACTCCACCCTACACTCCAGCACCAGGCCTCCGCTCCTCCTACCTGACCCTACTCCACCCTACACTCCAGCACCAGGCCTCCGCTCCTCCTACCTGACCGACCTACTCCACCCTACACTCCAGCACCAGGCCTCCGCTCCTCCTACTCCGACCTCCTCACCATCCCCCGCACCAGGCCTTCCACACTGGGAGACCAAGCTTTCTCCGTAGCTGCCCCAGGCTGTGGAACTCCCTCTCCCCCTCCATAACCCATACCTCTGTATGATAGCATGTGCAATAATGCTGTATATATATATATATATATATATATATATATGTGTAACGGATGGTATCATGAAGTGCAGTCACGAAGGGCTGGGGTGAGTAGTGGTGCTATGGGTTAAACTCACTCTCATCCTCAAAAGACACATAGACACGTTGCAAAGCAGTGAGTTCATCTTCTTGGTATAACGGTCTGTGTTGTTGCCCGCGGTGTGGGAGACCCGGGTTCGAAACTCCCTCGGGGCATCGAAGTTTGAGGTGACGATGTCACAACCGTTATATATATATATATATATATATATATATATATATATATATATATATATATATATATATATATATATATATATATATATATATATATATATATATATATATATATATATATATATATATATATATATATATATATATATATATATATATATATATATTATGGCTGTCAAAGTTAACACGTTATTATTAACGCATTAATGTAAAATTATTTTAACGCCACAATTTTTTTTACTAGACTTCACTCTGGTGTATTATTGATACTCTCATTGATAGTGATACTATGTTTGTTTCTGACGTGTGTGTGAGAGAGAGAGAGAGAGAGAGAGAGAGAGAGAGAGAGAGAGAGAGAGAGAGAGAGAGAGAGAGAGAGAGAGAGAGAGAGAGAGAGAGAGAGAGAGAGAGATGAGGAAGGGGCAAGAGA
>NC_140180.1:3243879-3247923 GCF_963971535.1 Notolepis coatsorum | reverse complement strand
TCCGATCTCTGCAAGCTTGTTTATTTTATCCCTTGAACCTTTAGCCCAAGCTATACGGCAATCAGAAAACATTAAGCCAATCTCTGTAAATTCTACTGATCATCATATTTCGCTCTATGCGGATGACATCTTATTATATATGGAGAATGTATCTCAGTCTCTCTCAAGCCTCCTGACATTTTTTGAAAAATTCAGTTCAATTTCAAGTTATAAAATAAACTGGACCAAATCAGCACTAATGTACCTAAGAACCACTCCTAACTCTGTGCTTGACCATGAGATCCCGGTTGTAACCCAATTTAAATATCTTGATATTGATATATTTCCTTCAATTGAAAAAATTGTGTCTGTAAACTACAATAGAACCATTAGGTCAATCATAGACGATCTCAATCGATGGTGTAATATACATGTCTCCCTTTCCGGAAGAGTCTCTATTATCAAAATGAACATATTACCTCGAGTAAACTTCTGTAGTTCCATGATTCCTATTGCCCCACCTGTTGCTCATTGGGAAAATTTACATAGAGCAGTCTCAAAATGTATATGGCGAGGCAAGCGAGCTTGGGTTAAACTTACTACCTTACAAAATTAGCGGCAATCTGGCGGTTTAACTGTACCAAATTTTAAGTTGTATTTTCAAGCGTTATCATTTCGTCCTCTGTTGAGTTGGTTTAATTTAAATTCTGAGGCCCCCTGGCTTAATATTGAAACACATATTGTGGCACCGATTCGTTTACAAGACATTGTCTTCACAGATATTTCACTAAAGCAGTGTAGATTACGTTATGGTCCGATAATAGCGCATGCCATATCTTTATGGCGCAAATATGAAAAGTTACTTAAATGGGATACTAAATGGCATGAACAGACTCCCTTACTCCATAACTCTTTTTTGCTTAGCGGAGGCCACAGTTTTGTAGCTCAATCATGGTCCAACTGTGGCATTCATGTACTTGCCGATGTTATGGAGGACAATGGTTTAAGATCATTCTCAGATCTGAAAGAGTCATATAACTTACCTGGCACCTCCTTTTTAAAATATTTACAGCTCCGTTCGGCTATGCGAGCCTATGGAGTTCCATGGACCAAACCAACTACTCACCCCTTAGTTACTTTCTCTAAAAAAACTGCAGGTCTGTCCAAAGGTCAAGTCTCTATAATTTATAAAGATCTATCACAAAGATGTACTTCGTTAATACCTGTTATCCAATCGTGGAGCACATAATTGGGATTAGAACACCATCAATCTATAAATTGGACCAGAGTTTGGGGAAATATTATTATGGCATCACGAAACCCAAATCATCAGCAGATACATTTCAATTTTGTCCATAAAACATATTTAACCCCCCAGAAAGCTTATAGAATGAGACGTGCTATTACACCAAACTGTACAATTTGTTCTCTAAATACTACTGGTACTTTTACACATATGATGTGGAAATGCCCCACAGTCAAACGTTTCTGGGAACAGATAACTAATTATCTATCTAAAGTATTACAAAAACATATTCCCTGTTGTCCCAAATTACTGCTCCTTAATGATGATGATTCTTTAGCTTTAAGTATTGTTCAGAGACGATTTTGGCTGGCAGGAAGTACTGCTGCAAAAAGAATTGGCGCTGCGATGGCAAGCTCCACATTCTCTGCCCTTTAATAACTGGAAACAGTTATTAGCTGATGTTGTAACAATGGAGCTTTCTACAGCTAGATTAAATGGTGCAAACTATCAAACAATAGATAGCTGGAACCATATTCTCTATCAAGTTAGGACCTCTACTATATAACTAGCAGGACATAACTAATTATATCTGTACAATTCCCTTTATTTTTTTTGGTCTTTGTTGAAATCTTTGCTCAATTCTTTTTTCTCTCAGGCCTATGACGGGGTGGGTTGGGGGGGGTTATTATTATTATTATTATTATTATTATTATTATTATTATTATTATTATTATTATTATTATTATTATTATTATTATTATTATTATTATTATTATTATTATTATTATTATTATTATTATTATTATTATTATTATTATTATTATTATTATTATTATTATTATCATTATTATTATCATTATTATTATTATTATTATTATTATTATTATTATTATTATTATTATTATTATTATTATTATTATTATTATTATTATTATTATTATTATTATTATTATTATTATTATTATTATTATTATTATTATTATTATTATTATTATTATTATTATTATTATTATTATTATTATTATTATTATTATTATTATTATAAATTATTTTTTGTCAACTGTGGTTGGTGCAGGGGTTAGGGGGTAACAATGCGTGTAGTTGGCAAATAATTTTAATTATGTTTTATGTGCATTGTATGCCTGTACCTGTGCCTTTCATCCAAAAATGAAATAAAAATATATAAAAAAAAATAAAAAAGAATAGCAGCAGAAACAAGACTGACACACAAATAAAGAAACATGTATTGGTCAGCTAGTTAGGGTTGGATTGGTTAGGGTTGGCCCCTTCCTACCTGACCGACCTACTCCACCCTACACTCCAGCACCAGGCCTCCGCTCCTCCTACCTGACCGACCTACTCCACCCCTACACTCCAGCACCAGGCCTCCGCTCCTCCTACCTGACCGACCTACTCCACCCTACACTCCAGCACCAGGCCTCCGCTCCTCCTACCTGACCCTACTCCACCCTACACTCCAGCACCAGGCCTCCGCTCCTCCTACCTGACCCTACTCCACCCTACACTCCAGCACCAGGCCTCCACTCCTCCTACCTGACCCTACTCCACCCTACACTCCAGCACCAGGCCTCCGCTCCTCCTACCTGACCCTACTCCACCCTACACTCCAGCACCAGGCCTCCGCTCCTCCTACCTGACCGACCTACTCCACCCTACACTCCAGCACCAGGCCTCCGCTCCTCCTACCTGACCCTACTCCACCCTACACTCCAGCACCAGGCCTCCGCTCCTCCTACCTGACCCTACTCCACCCTACACTCCAGCACCAGGCCTCCGCTCCTCCTACCTGACCCTACTCCACCCTACACTCCAGCACCAGGCCTCCGCTCCTCCTACCTGACCCTACTCCACCCTACACTCCAGCACCAGGCCTCCGCTCCTCCTACCTGACCCTACTCCACCCTACACTCCAGCACCAGGCCTCCGCTCCTCCTACCTGACCGACCTACTCCACCCTACACTCCAGCACCAGGCCTCCGCTCCTCCTACCTGACCGACCTACTCCACCCTACACTCCAGCACCAGGCCTCCGCTCCTCCTACCTGACCCTACTCCACCCTACACTCCAGCACCAGGCCTCCGCTCCTCCTACCTGACCCTACTCCACCCTACACTCCAGCACCAGGCCTCCGCTCCTCCTACCTGACCCTACTCCACCCTACACTCCAGCACCAGGCCTCCGCTCCTCCTACCTGACCCTACTCCACCCTACACTCCAGCACCAGGCCTCCGCTCCTCCTACCTGACCCTACTCCACCCTACACTCCAGCACCAGGCCTCCGCTCCTCCTACCTGACCCTACTCCACCCTACACTCCAGCACCAGGCCTCCGCTCCTCCTACCTGACCGACCTACTCCACCCTACACTCCAGCACCAGGCCTCCGCTCCTCCTACCTGACCCTACTCCACCCTACACTCCAGCACCAGGCCTCCGCTCCTCCTACCTGACCGACCTACTCCACCCTACACTCCAGCACCAGGCCTCCACTCCTCCTACCTGACCCTACTCCACCCTACACTCCAGCACCAGGCCTCCGCTCCTCCTACCTGACCCTACTCCACCCTACACTCCAGCACCAGGCCTCCGCTCCTCCTACCTGACCCTACTCCACCCTACACTCCAGCACCAGGCCTCCGCTCCTCCTACCTGACCGACCTACTCCACCCTACACTCCAGCACCAGGCCTCCGCTCCTCCTACCTGACCGACCTACTCCACCCTACACTCCAGCACCAGGCCTCCGCTCCTCCTACCTGACCCTACTCCACCCTACACTCCAGCACCAGGCCTCCGCTCC
>NC_140180.1:3203879-3238879 GCF_963971535.1 Notolepis coatsorum | reverse complement strand
AAGATGAAATATCTCTCCCCCCCCGTTGCCCCTTTTGAGCTCACGGTGGATGAGGCCGATACTAGTACCGACAGGCGGCAGGCAGCCACGGCAACCATGAAAACCAATCACATCATCCAACCGGCGAGTCCATTTAGCCGGACCGGCGCCGTACAGTATTGACGGCCCGCTTAATTCTCTTTTTAGATCGTTCACCCTATAGTAGGAATTCTCCAGCCAGCCGGCCTCAGATCTTCACCGTGTGGATCAGCGGACACCGTTTCTTCTTCTCTAGTCGTCGTCGTCGTCCCCCCCCCCACCCCCCCCAAAGCGACAACATCGCCTCTTATCCAAACGGGTCGATGTATCACACGGAGAGAGGCAGGCAACCGAGGAGCCATTAGAGCCAGCGTGGCTGACTGGAGGACCAGGTGGGAAGAGGGGGAAGAGAGGGGTCATAGAGATACAAGTCTCTCTCTCTCTCTCCATCACGTCTCAGATATGAGCACCAGGGTGTGGAATGCCGGTTACTTCAGTTTCAGTTTCAGTTATTTATTTTTATTTCTGGGTTTTGGACACATAACAATGGTCATTCCATAAAATCGCCAAAGTTTTATTGCACTATTGTCCAATTGTCCGAAAAGGGTTAGTAGGGAGAAGCACTAGGCCTGTCGGGCCCTACCCCTGAAGACTTACGTCTCGTTTTTTTATTTATTTTCATTTACATACATAGTACATACATATAGTACACATTACAGTACACATTACAGTATAGTATACCTGCAGTATAATAGTATATATATATAATAGTATATAGTACATACAACACATATATAATGTGATATACGATATATAGTACATGATATATACAATATAATATAGTACCATAATATAACAGTATATAGTGTAAATATAGTTTAATATAATATACAAATTAATTATAATATGATTAACGGAACGTAGGCCAAGTGCGTCCACATTTTTATAGGATTCTATCACATTTTCATAACAATAGCACCCTGCGCCGTTTTCATTGAGGTTTCTTACAAATTAACGATGCTTTATCTTGTCCTTTATATGCCGATTATCATTAGAATCTTAAATTGTACCATATGTCCCCCTTTAGACAACATATGTAATGCTACCAGCGCACTTTTGTTAAGATAATTAGTTGGCCATTCGCGGTCGCTATACCGAGGTTGCAGTAATAGTTTAACGCTGTTCAGATCACGTCGGAGAATATAGACCCATCCCAGTGACCTGCGACCTGTGCTAACGCTCTTGGGAAATGCAGTGTTGTAGTTCTCAACATTTTCAGCCTTTAATTTTAAACCAATGCTGCCATCTACTGACAACAAAAAAGTGTTGTCTAATCGTCACCTTGAGAGCTACTTCCGTATACAGCGCCGCCCCAAACCCATTCTAGAGATTCCCACTTTTTGCTGGGAGTGGGGCGTGGCCGTATTTGGTCCCAGACAATAAGAGTGGCTGCAATTGGTCACCGTGACGTTATATAACTCTGTGCCGGTCACTCCCGATGATGACCCCTTGAGGAAGACCCCACGGTGAGCCACCTCACACACCAAACCAGCACTAGGATATGAACGCTTCTTGTCGTTGATTCAATACAGTGGTCTACCACCGCGAGAACCTCGTAAAAGAAAATGCAATTTCATCTTATGGCTTTACATGACGGTAGAGGAATACATTTTATCGACGTCCGGGATCTCTGGCAGTGTCGAGCGGTTTTCCCTCGCCGGAAGGCACCACGCGTTGTGGTGGTATATATATCGAGGTAAATCAAAGAGGCTGCCGTCGCGTCGGGAGCTCAGGTTGAAATAGTCTCTATACTGTATATTATTAAACGTTGCATGCTAAGGTCATTGATACAGAACATAGGTTGTGGCTGACCTTACCCCCCACATGAATCCTGTGTTTTTCTTCCTAATGGCGGAGCACATGTTGTGGGGGAGGGCTGGCTGACCTCAGAACAGCACCGCAGGGCAGAGAGATACTGGAGAGGGAGGAGAAGAGAGAGACTGGAGAGGGAGGAGGAGAGAGAGACTGGAGAGGGAGGAGGAGAGAGACTGGAGAGGGAGGAGAAGAGAGACTGGAGAGGGAGGAGAAGAGAGAGACTGGAGAGGGAGGAGGAGAGAGACTGGAGAGGGAGGAGGAGAGAGACTGGAGAGGGAGGAGGAGAGAGACTGGAGAGGGAGGATAAGAGAGACTGGAGAGGGAGGAGAAGAGAGACTAGAGAGGGAGGAGGAGAGAGACTGGAGAGGGAGGAGAAGAGAGACTAGAGAGGGAGGAGGAGAGAGACCGGAGAGGGAGGAGAAGAGAGACTGGAGAGGGAGGAGGAGAGAGACTGGAGAGGGAGGAGAAGAGAGACTAGAGAGGGAGGAGAAGAGAGACTGGAGAGGGAGGAGGAGAGAGACTGGAGAGGGAGGAGGAGAGATACTGGAGAGGGAGGAGGAGAGAGACTGGAGAGGGAGGAGAAGAGAGACTGGAGAGGGAGGAGAAGAGAGACTGGAGAGGGAGGAGAAGAGAGAGACTGGAGAGGGAGGAGGAGAGAGACTGGAGAGGGAGGAGGAGAGAGACTGGAGAGGGAGGAGGAGAGAGACTGGAGAGGGAGGATAAGAGAGACTGGAGAGGGAGGAGAAGAGAGACTAGAGAGGGAGGAGGAGAGAGACTGGAGAGGGAGGAGAAGAGAGACTAGAGAGGGAGGAGGAGAGAGACCGGAGAGGGAGGAGAAGAGAGACTGGAGAGGGAGGAGGAGAGAGACTGGAGAGGGAGGAGAAGAGAGACTAGAGAGGGAGGAGAAGAGAGACTGGAGAGGGAGGAGGAGAGAGACTGGAGAGGGAGGAGGAGAGAGACTGGAGAGGGAGGAGGAGAGAGACTGGAGAGGGAGGAGAAGAGAGACTGGAGAGGGAGGAGTAGAGAGACTGGAGAGGGAGGAGGAGAGAGACTGGAGAGGGAGGAGAAGAGAGACCGGAGAGGGAGGAGAAGAGAGACTGGAGAGGGAGGAGAGAGAGACTGGAGAGGGAGGAGGAGAGAGACTGGAGAGGGAGGAGAAGAGAGACTGGAGAGGGAGGAGAAGAGAGACTGGAGAGGGAGGAGAGAGAGACTGGAGAGGGAGGAGGAGAGAGACTGGAGAGGGAGGAGGAGAGAGACTGGAGAGGGAGGAGAAGAGAGACTGGAGAGGGAGGAGAAGAGAGAGACTGGAGAGGGAGGAGGAGAGAGACTGGAGAGGGAGGAGAAGAGAGACTGGAGAGGGAGGAGAAGAGAGACTGGAGAGGGAGGAGGAGAGAGACTGGAGAGGGAGGAGGAGAGAGACTGGAGAGGGAGGAGAAGAGAGACTGGAGGGGGAGGAGAAGAGAGACTGGAGAGGGAGGAGAGAGAGACTGGAGAGGGAGGAGGAGAGAGACTGGAGAGGGAGAAGAAGAGAGACTGGAGAGGGAGGAGAAGAGAGAGACTAGAGAGGGAGGAGGAGAGAGACTGGAGAGGGAGGAGAAGAGAGACTAGAGAGGGAGGAGGAGAGAGACTGGAGAGGGAGGAGAAGAGAGACTGGAGAGGGAGGAGAAGAGAGACTGGAGAGGGAGGAGGAGAGAGACTGGAGAGGGAGGAGAAGAGAGACTGGAGAGGGAGGAGGAGAGAGACTGGAGAGGGAGGAGAAGAGAGACTGGAGAGGGAGGAGAAGAGAGACTGGAGAGGGAGGAGAAGAGAGACTAGAGAGGGAGGAGGAGAGAGACTGGAGAGGGAGGAGAAGAGAGACCGGAGAGGGAGGAGGAGAGAGACTGGAGAGGGAGGAGAAGAGAGACTGGAGAGGGAGGAGGAGAGAGACTGGAGAGGGAGGAGGAGAGAGACTGGAGAGGGAGGAGAAGAGAGACTGGAGAGGGAGGAGAAGAGAGACTAGAGAGGGAGGAGGAGAGAGACTGGAGAGGGAGGAGGAGAGAGACTGGAGAGGGAGGAGAAGAGAGACTGGAGAGGGAGGAGAAGAGAGACTGGAGAGGGAGAAGAAGAGAGACTGGAGAGGGAGGATGAGAGAGACTAGAGAGGGAAATGAAGAGAGACTGGAGAGGGAGAAGAAGAGAGACTGGAGAGGGAGGAGAAGAGAGACTAGAGAGGGAGGAGGAGAGAGACTGGAGAGGGAGAAGAAGAGAGACTAGAGAGGGAGGAGAAGAGAGAGACTGGAGAGAGAGGAGAAGAGAGACTGGAGAGGGAGAAGAAGAGAGACTGGAGAGGGAGGAGGAGAGAGACTGGAGAGGGACGAGGAGAGAGACTGGAGAGGGAGGAGGAGAGAGACTGGAGAGGGAGGAGAAGAGAGACTGGAGAGGGAGGAGAAGAAATACTAGAGAGGGAGGAGGAGAGAGACTGGAGAGGGAGGAGGAGAGAGACTGGAGAGGGAGGAGGAGAGAGACTGGAGAGGGATGAGAAGAGAGACTGGAGAGGGAGAAGAAGAGAGACTGGAGAGGGAGGATGAGAGAGACTGGAGAGGGAGGAGAAGAGAGACTGGAGAGGGAGGAGAAGAGAGACTGGAGAGGGAGGAGAAGAGAGACTGGAGAGGGAGGAGGAGAGAGACTGGAGAGGGAGGAGAAGAGAGACTGGAGAGGGAGAAGAAGAGAGACTGGAGAGGGAGGAGAAGAGAGACTAGAGAGGGAGGAGGAGAGAGACTGGAGAGGGAGAAGAAGAGAGACTAGAGAGGGAGGAGAAGAGAGAGACTGGAGAGAGAGGAGAAGAGAGACTGGAGAGGGAGAAGAAGAGAGACTGGAGAGGGAGGAGGAGAGAGACTGGAGAGGGAGGAGAAGAGAGACTGGAGAGGGAGGAGGAGAGAGACTGGAGAGGGAGGAGAAGAGAGACTGGAGAGGGAGGAGGAAAGAGACTGGAGAGGGAGGAGGAGAGAGACTGGAGAGGGAGGAGGAGAGAGACTGGAGAGGGAGGAGGAGAGAGACTAGAGAGGGAGGAGAAGAGAGACTAGAGAGGGAGGAGAAGAGAGACTAGAGAGGGAGGAGAAGAGAGACTGGAGAGGGAGGAGGAGAGAGACTGGAGAGGGAGGAGAAGAGAGACTGGAGAGGGAGGAGAAGAGAGACTGGAGAGGGAGGAGGAGAGAGACCGGAGAGGGACGAGAAGAGAGACTGGAGAGGGAGGAGAAGAGAGAGACTGGAGAGGGAGGTGAAGAGAGACTGGAGAGGGAGGAGGAGAGAGACTGGAGAGGGAGGAGGAGAGAGACTGGAGAGGGAGGAGAAGAGAGACTGGAGAGGGAGGAGAGAGAGACTGGAGAGGGAGGAGGAGAGAGACTGGAGAGGGAGGAGGAGAGAGACTGGAGAGGGAGGAGAAGAGAGACTGGAGAGGGAGGAGGAGAGAGACTGGAGAGGGAGGAGAAGAGAGACTAGGAACTTTCATGTTTTGGAGCCAGCGGTTTACATGAAGTAGTGATGTGTAGTGACGTTTATACAATGGCGGGCAAACTTCTTGATTCTGATTGGCTGAAACAGTCAAGTTAGAAGTGGTTATTTCTCATAACACACGCTCGTGATCCCAGAACCCGCCCACAACCGAATTACAATCACTCCGCCAGTTCGAGTTTTTAGAAATGAAACCAAGATGGAGGACAATAATCTTTACGAATAATGGATGCGTGTTGATAGCGTCATAACGACTCATTCAAAAACGATTCTGTCACGTGGAATGTGTTAGTTGCTTACACAATGTGTGGATTATGTAATTGGTTGGTCATGACTCATTGTGGAACAAGATATAAATCGCGGGAAGTCTGTTGTTAGATGCCATTCGTCAAAAGGACACTCTCATTTCACTGTTAATAAAATGTTCAAGCAATCAATCAATTAATCAATCCAATAACACACGCTCACTTCACTGTTAGACGGCATGCTTTGAAGCAGCTCGCATGCCATCTAAGAATGAAGTGAGCGTGTATTATTTGAATGATTGATTGATTGATTGAAAATGTTATTAATGTCCGCCTTGTTTCGAACTGGTTAGGCCCTCTTTCGAAGTCGGTTATGCTTAGAGTTTATCTTTAGAGCAGGGCGATTGACCACCAGCCCTGATTCCAAACTCTAAGCATAACCGACTTCGAAAGAGGGCGACTTCGAAAGAGGGCGACTTCGAAAGAGGGCCTAAGCATAACCAGTTCGAAACAAGGCGGACATTAATACAATTTTCAATCAATCAATCAATCCAATAACACACTCACTTAAAACAGCGCACCTCTGAGCTGCTTCTATAGAAAGTAGGTTAAAAAAATTAGGGCTGTCAGTTTATCGTGTTCATTAGATTAATTAATTACACTGCAAATTATCGTGTTATGAAAATTAACTCACAATTAATATATATATATATTCTTTATTTAATAATAAAAAATAAAAAATCTCATTAATTCCATAAGAACGTAGAATACACATTTACAGACTTTTTTTTAAATGGCCCATTTGCATGTTCTTCTGATTCTAGGGACATCTATGGATCTCAGGGAATGTATTCCCAGTGTCAGAAATACTGTGTCTGTTACTAGGCTTGAGTAAATTGTAATGAACCAAATGAGAATATCAATACATTTTTTTTTATCTTTGACTGTGAATAACACCATGCACAAATTTACCAGACCTGAAAAATCTAAGCAAATAATAAATGGAAGATGATTAAACAGAAGGTTTTGTAGATACAGTACTGAATTCTGCCATCCAGACACATGCAATTTGAAATATGATCATATAATATAGAATATCAGGCATAAAATGGTTATGTGATTAAAATGTGATTAATTTGATTAATTAATTACAAATCCTGTAATTAGATACAAAAAAAAGTATCGCCTGACAGCACTAGTAGTGATGTGTAATGAAGTGTAGTGATGTGTAGTGATGTGTAGTGATGTATAGCTCGCCTCAAAACCCACCTGTTCTCCCTTGCCTTCAACCGCCCCCACCCATAACCCCCCCCCCCCCCTCCAACCTGATTGATGTCTGTCTCCTGCCGCTCTGTCTTTTTGTGCCATCTCATGCAGTCTTCCCTGTTCCCCCCATGGTCTCATGTTCCTTCTGTTTTTGTTTCTTTGTTGTTTCTTTGTTTTTGCTTCTTTGTTTTTGTTTCTTTGTTTTTACTTTGCTCCCGACTATTGTCAGCGACTTCGGGTCATTGAGAAGCGCTATATAAATTAAATGAATTATTATTATTATTATTATAGTGATGTGTAATGATGTGTAGTGATGTATAGTGATACAATTCAATATAAATGAAATGTTCAATGCATGCGTGTAATAGTGTTTGATGCGTTTACGTTATTTAAGGTTTTTATACCAAACATAACATAGAACGGCGGTATTCCGGAAATTCTAAGGTTTAGTATAATTACATTGGATCATTTAATGTGCACACATATATAATTTTATGTCAGGAACATTCAGCTACATTTGGCTGAATTATAACAAGCCAGAAGTGGTGCTAAATGAAAAGCCATTGGAAGCTGAACGACCGGAGCTGAGCCAAATGATCTGGCTCACTAACGAGATTCCCATCACTGTGAGGTAAAGACATCTGTCCTCGACATCCTTTTATTCCAGGGGTCTCAAACTCAAGCTGGAGGTAGAGTCTGGGTGAGGCTGGGCCGCATCAAATATTCCACAAAAAAAGGGTTTCAAAAAAAAGTACAACTGATCCAATCTTCTCAATCTTTAGCAATAACATTTCAGAACATGAACCGTTCTTCAGAACATAGGCTTCTCAGTGGTGTCAGTGGACTCATCCACAGCTATGGAAATGCACTGTGCATTTTTTTTATTCCATCACAAAGCTGTTTAATCAAATCACCAGCCAGTATTTCAGTTATTCTGGTTGCTGTGCGATCTGAGGGGGATTTGCTTTTGTTTGCCTTCAAACATGGTCTCCATCACTTCAGTCATACATTATTTTATTATGTATGCATCAGAGAATGGCTTCTTGTGTTTAGCCAACACCCATGCCACTGAGTGAGGACTTGGTTGCTTTTTCTCGTTGTGACATAGATTTAACAATAATTCTGCTTGCAGCTTGATATGATGATTTCATTCCATTTATTTTTGTGGTTCTTAGCACTGAATTTTGAGGAAAGGTTGCATCAAAATAACTGTTTTGTTTCATAGTGGCGTTTCAAATTGCCACTCTTCACAAGAGCTACCGTTCTTGGCATATTAGGCACATTGGTTTGGTGCTGGGAGGATGCACGCATATCTTTCAGTCCATTCACCTTTGAATTGCAGCGATTTTCACTGTCGACTTTTCTTTTACTGGCCATCTTTGAACATGCCACATTTTTCTACTAGCTGCCTGCTGGCGAAACGAGGTTACTAGCTACATTTATCTCACGGAGATAAAACCGGGAACGAGGTTACTAGCTACAGTACCTGCAGATTAGACTACCTGTAGATGCGCTGTCAACTCTCGCTCTGACTCGAACCGTTGAAAGAGACGACACGCATTCCGTGAAGACCCGCCCTACTCTGCCTCTGATTCGCAGACTGTTGGTGGGGGGGGGACGCTGACGGGACGCTGAATGTGATTGGACCAGAGTAGACAGACACAGACAGTGGAGCAGACTGCTTACAGAGGAGATAGCGGAGAATTTTGAGGATGCCTGCCATATGCACTGGGTGACAGGATATATTTTCCTCCCACTTTACTTGGTATCACTCCGGAATCACGTTTCAACCAAGTCACTAACGTAACGTTGCTGTCATGAGCCTGCGCTATGGTAGCTTACAAGTGATCAAATAAATAAAACGTCCAACTCGCGCAACGACTCAGCAAAAAGTTGCGCTCGGGCCGCGCTAACACTAAACTTTGATGTCAAGGATAGGGGGCCGCAAAATATCATCCAGCGGGCTGCAATTTTTTAGACCCCTGTTCTACGGAGTTTGAGACCCCTGTTTTAGACCCTTTCACTGCCACCCGACAGACGGTTAACACTTTCACTGCCACACGACAAAGGGTTAACCGTCTGTAGTGTGGTAGTGAAATGGTTAACCGGCTGTCGTGTGGCAGTGAAAGAGTTAACCGTCTGCAGTGTGGTAGTGAAAGGGTTAACCATCTGTAGTGTTGGTTGATGAACATTGTTACTCAGCTGATAGAGTTGTACCCTTCTTGCTGTCTTGTCGTACAGAACTTGTAAGTCGCTTTGGATAAAAGCGTCAGCTAAATGACTAAATGTAAATGTAAATGTAAATGTGTGGTAGTGAAAGGGTTAACCGTCTGCAGTGTGGTAGTGAAAGGGTTAACCGTCTGCAGTGTGGTAGTGAAAGGGTTAACCGTCTGTAGTGTGGTAGTGAAAGGGTTAACCTTCTGTAGTGTGGTTTTGATTTTATTTTATTTTCGTGTCTTACATACAGGTGTATGCCCAGCCCATATGGGCTTACAAGACACATAAACAATAAGTATATAATAATATACTTGACCAATTACTTGACAAATGACATTGACCAAGATGGCCACAAGAACAAGAAAATACAAGAAAATACAAGAAAACGTAATATAACACAAGCTGTACGCAATGTATATAAACAAAGAAACAAGAGGAATTCAAATACAATTATATAGGATATAGTCAGTACTCGAGTTGTGAAAAAAAAACAGGGGCTGCAGATCTCATGACAAGTTTGGGGGGGACGCAGCGTAGGGTGCAACACTTACCCCGGTCCTGTGGGACCAGCCGGCAACCCTCCGCCCGGTTCGGTTGGTCCAGGACCCAGACATTCTCAACCCCCCATCAATAACCCTCCTAACATAACATTGCCAACCGGTGGGCTGATGCAGATCTGGCATCAGCTCACACACCAGCTTATTATTATTTACTGCCAGTTATGTTTATTATGTTTACTGTCTGTATTGTCGTTGTTGTCTCCACTTTGTTAGACTTGTGTTCCCCTGTCTGTGTTTTGTAAATATGTTTTAGTCTGGATGTTTAATTGTTATTGTTTTCCCAGTGTGCTCTGTGTTCTGTTGTTTCTGTCTACCACACCTGTGTCCTGTTTGTAATTACCCTCTGTGTCTATCAGTGTCTGTATATTAGGTGTTGTGGGCCTGCAGTCCCTTGCGGGTTGATTGTTTAATGTTACCTATGTTTGTCAGTCGTGTATTGTTCCTGTCTTGTAAAGTAAACTGTTATCGTCACCACGTCGACTCCTGTCTCATCTATATTCACTCTGCCACCTGGGTTCACCATGAAGAAGAAGCATAATCGTAACAGTAGGGGGGTCCGGGGGCATCGTCCCCCGGTAGAAAATGTTAATGATTTGAATACGCAAATGAAGCTTTTAGGAGTATTTCGAAACTAGAATTACAGAGTGAGAGTAGATACACTACTCTTGATAGCACATATTATTGGGGGGGACAATTCATATTTTTCTGATGATTAGCTGACACAAATCCTAGCCTGGTTAAAGACATCCAAGTCCTCATGGTTTAGCTAGCTACGTTAGTTAACTATTGATAGATAACTTATTACTAGTGCTGTCAATAGATAAAAAAAAATTAACTAGTTAATCTCACAATTTTCTGTAGTTAATCTAGATTAAAAATCGCATTTTTCTACTTAAGACCGAAGCTTGTAACAGATTGAGTAAAATCATGGAATTAATGTAGAATCAACACAAAGAAAGTATATTTAGATTCAAATACTTTTTTAATAGCTTTCTTTGATATTTGAATACAGTTTATCTCCTGTGAAATACAAATGTTCAAGAATCACTGAAATAAAGAAATAAAAACAACCCAGGCCTATGTTAAAGTGCAGATTGGCTTAGAGGACGATAATGTCTTGTATGAACTACAAGTAATATAAATCATATTAACAACAAAAATGTGTTAGTTGATTTTCAAAAAGGTGCATGAGTCAATGCAAAAAAGAACAGGCAAAGATACTGCAAAGAGAGTTCAGAACGTTGAAAATGTTTCACTCCATAGAGACAGGAGTGTAACTGAGGGGTACAATTCCCTGACTGTATTGTTAGATATGGTATTTAATACCACTACCTCTTGTACTTTAACTTCTGGCCATCCAGTACATGATATAAGTATGATGAACACTTTCCCACCTGATGAAACGAATCCACACAAATGTACAAATCGAATATTTAATATAGCAAAAGGTATATACAACGTTCACTTGTTTACACTTCAAGTTCAAGTTTCTTTAATAGTTGTCATACAGAAGTACAGAATACTTTTGTACAAAATGCTTCTTACTGTTGCGCTCCAGGGACTGTGCATGACAAGATAAGTATGAAATAAAAACATAGTAAAAATTAGAAGAAAAAAAAAGAGGTCACAGTGTTCAGTTTAGACATATGTACAATGTTCGTAGACGTAGTTACCATACAATATACAATACTGTGCAGTGTACTAATATACAATACTATATAGTGCAAGGCATAAATGGACGAGGTGCAGTTTAGGTACAATTCACAGTAGGTGTACGAGTTGTAGTGCAAATCCTTTATCCATAAATATAAAGTGTAAGTGTGTTTGTGTGATCTAAGTGTGGAGAGTGGGTGCTGCAGTGTGTTGTTTGTTTGAGTGAGTGTGTGTGTGCGTGTGGGTGTGTGTGCTGTGTGCATTTGATGGTTGTTGCATAGTGATTATTGTTCGTTTAGCGATTATTGTTCGTTTAGCAGCCTGATGGCCTGGGGATAGAAGCTCCTTCTGAGTCTTTCTGTGCTCGCCATAAGACTCCGGTATCGCTTGCCTGACGGCAGCAGTTCAAAGAGGCAGTTGTTCGGGTGGCTCGAGTCCTTAATAATTCTCTTAGCCTTCCCCTTGCACCGCTTGTTGTAAATGTTCTGGAGGGTGGGAAGCCCCCCTCTAATTGTGCGTTCGGCTGAGCGTGTCACTCTTTGTAGTCTGCTACGGTCTTGTGCAGTGCTATTCCCAAACCAGGAGGTGATGTTGCCGGTCAGGATGCTCTCTATTGTACATGAGTAGAAGTTCCTAAGGATCTTCTGGCTGACTTGGAACTTCCTTAGGCGCCTGAGGAAGTAGAGGCGTTGTCGTGCCTTCTTCACAACACTGTCAATGTGTGTGGTCCATGACAAGTCCTCGGATATGTGGGCTCCGAGGTACTTGAAACTGTTCACTCTCTCAACTGGTGCCCCGTCGATGCTGAGGGGGCTGTAGTCCTTGACCCCCGACCTCCTGAAGTCCACAATCATCTCTTTTGTTTTGCTGACGTTCAGGGAGAGGCAGTTCTCCTGACACCACTGTGACAGGTTCTCTACCTCTTCCAGGTAGGCCCTTTCGTCGTTGGCAGAGATCAGGCCCACCACTACTGTGTCATCAGCAAATTTGATGATGGTGTTGTTGTTCCGCTGTGCTACGCAGTCATGTGTGTACAGGGAGTAGAGGAGGGGGCTCAGAACACAGCCCTTGAAATATGCACTTGTATGGCAAATGAGTATTCGTAGGTAAATCAACATTGAATGTCCAATCTCTGGTTACGCAGGGAGTAAGTATACAACCTGGATATTTAGGAAACTATAGCGATGGTACTTAAATGATTATAGCTGGATACACTAAGGGGGGGGGGGGTGTCCCGCTGGTTGTAAGACAGTAGGAGGGGGGGGTTAGAGAAGCCGCTGGCGGTATCCCATCTGGCCGACGGTTTCTTGGGAGAATTCAAAGTCTTGAACACGGTGCCCACAGAACCTCGGTCCGCAGACGAATACAGCTGGACCCTCTGGTGGACGGTAGCTGCCGGTCCACAACGGAGAGACGTGAGGCGACCTCACTGGTGTAGAGCGCCGTCTCACCTGGAGTCCTCTCCGGGGGGTAGTTCCAACACTCCGCAGTGTTGGCCGTTATCCATGGAATAATCAAAGCACCCAAAGCATAATCCAAGCCGCGGAAGGCTCGCCGTCGTCCGGGTAGAGTAATCCAATATACAGGTCCAGTCGCCCTGGCCCGGAGCTCCTCGGATGCAAGCACCACTAGGGGTCTGCCCAGCCTGGTTAAGCGTCCAGATAACGTCAGGAACGATGGGGGTACTGATAACTTTACAACTCTAACCGAACGATGCACCATACATAAATAGACTATTATTAGCTTAATAGAATACGTCCAACTCGACGGTATAGTGCCAAACTATGACTATTCAACTATTAATCCGCACGATATCTCAATGCCTATTCTGAGGCCAAGTAGGCCTTACTACACCACACGTGCGTCGTGGGTGAGGCTTCGCGTCTGTCACTCTGTTGGAGGGTAAAGAACTGGACTAAAAGAAAGTTCTACTTTACTTGCGCCATATATATATGCGCTATGAACAAATAGTACCATTCGTATTTCGCCAGACGTATTCCTGCGCGGAACCGGGGCTTACCACGACATGTTGGGCGGCACGATTGAACTTGAACCTAGGGGTATGGCAACCTGGCGCCAGGTTCTCGTCCAATGGTAGAATGAAACTATTATGGGCTGTTTAGTAGACTAAAGGGATATTCAGTGCATATTGTACAAAGAATATACAGGGGATATCAAACGATATACAAACACTATTTAAATATATATATATAAATAAATATATATATTCGGTTTAATCTGATCCTTCACAACAGCCGCCCCCTAATTAGTCCCACCTAATTAGCTAAGCAGAGACAGATTAACCGCACTGTCTACCACTCAAGGTCCGCTGTAAGGGTCAGTCAACTCACAAAGTCATGGGGTCATGGTCATCATCGATAGTATCTGGGAGTCGGGGCAGTTCTATGAGCCTCGCCACGGGTCGTGTGTAAGTGCGCCCTTGGACGAGTACTTCAGCTGCTCGGACCTTGCCATCGGCACCGGTGATCACTTTGCTTACGCGGCCAGCCGGCCACATAGCTCTGGGTAGTGACTGGTCAATAATCATGACGACTGTTCCTTCTGTCAAATTGTCTCTCTCTTTTACCCACTTCTGGCGGGTCTGTAGAGACGGTAGGTAGTGGAGTAGGAAGCTGCTCCAAAACTTGTCAGCTAGTACTTGACTGTACCTCCACATTCTTCGGCCGTTTGCTTCTTCAGGCCTGTACATTGTCTGGGGTAGCGCGGGGTCCAGCCGCCCCATCAAGAGTGTGTTGGGGGTGACTGGGTCGACATCTGCTACATCACTGGAGACGTAACCGAGGGGCTTTGAGTTCAATACTCCCTCGATCTCCGTGAGGACTGTCATTAGGACTTCCTCCGCCACAGTCTGGGCCCCAAGCACGGCGTACAGGGCTGTCTTTATAGAACGTACTTCATCCGGTAGATCGGGGGCTCTCCGCAGGCGACCACCCACTCTGATGAGATTATGGGCGTCACTCTCGGGTGCCAGGTGGAGCAGTCTGCTGTCTGATGGGACGGGCTTTCCTCCCTGTAGACAGTCTAGCTCATCGGGGAACGAGTCTCTCTGGGCTCGTTGTAGTAGAAGAAGTTCTGCTTCTTCGTAGTCAGCTGCTGACATGTCAGTGGTGGACTGAATCTCTGGGTGGTGCCGCAGGAATGTTCTTTGCTGCGCACTCGCTAGGGTAATGCAGTCATCTATGTTGGGGTCTGTGGAGGCGACTGTGCTCAGTCCACAGAACATAGGTTTCTTGTTCTCAGCCTCCTCGTTACTTGCTTCCCGTGGGGTGGGCGTAGGCCACTCTCCTTCCGGGAGCTTGAGGAATTCTGGTCCGTCACTGTAGATGTTGCGACGGGTTAGGTCATCCAGAGACATTCCCCGGGTGATGACGTCAGCTGGGTTGTGTTTGGTGTCCACATACCGCCAGCTCGCTGCTTCTGTTAGCTCTTGAATCTCGGTGACTCTGACTCCCACGAAGACTTTGTATCTGCATGAATCAGACTTGATCCATGTGAGTACTGTCGTGGAATCTGACCACAAGATTGTTCTGTGCACCGGAATGGTGAGTTCACGTTGGATTAACGTGGCTAGGTGCGCTCCTGCTAGGGCTGCGCAGAGCTCTAGACGTGGGATAGATTGTTGCTTACGTGGGGCTATTCTTGAGCGGGCCAGGATGAAAGCAGTGTGTATCTTTCCTCCCTTCTCTTGGGCACGCAAGTAGGCCACCGATCCATAGGCTACTTCGGAGGCGTCGCTGAAGACGTGGAGATCAATCTCGCATGTCTCTGGCCTCACTGTGGATGGGAAGTAGCTGCGGCGTATATTGACGCCTGGGAGTGAGCGGAGTTCCGTCTCCCACTCTCTCCATGTTGAGGCAAGGTGTGCGGGTATTGGGTCGTCCCAGCCCTGGTCCTTGTCCCATAGTGCTCGTACAATCATCTTTGCCCTGGTGGTGTAAGGTAGAATACATCCCAACGGGTCATATTGTCTGGCGAGTGTTCTGTACACACTCCGTCTGGTGGTCGGTATCGCCGTCGACCGTCCCTGCTCTGGAGCCAAGGGTTTGTGTCTATAGTGGAGCGAGTCTGTTTTGAAGCGCCAGACTAGTCCTAGTGTCATTTCTTGGGCTTCTCCTGGGATGGTCGCCATCCAGGTCTCGCTGCTGGCAGCCTTGTCCGCGGGGGAGAGGCTGCGCAATATACGTGCGGGTCACTGCTGGCCCACTGCCTGAGATCAAAGCCGCCTTTGATCAGGGAGGCGCGTAACTTGATTAGGAGAGCCTCGGCTTCTTCTTGAGTCGAAACGCTTTGTAAACAGTTGTCCACGTAGAAACTGTTCTTCACACTGTGTTGGACCTCTTCATCTGCTGTTGGGTCCTCTGCGACGTGTTTCTGTAGTGCAAATGTAGCACAGCACGGGCTGCATGTGGTTCCGAAGGGGAGTACTTCCCACTGGTAGATGGCTGGGTTCTCATCTCCGATCCTCTCTCTCCATAGGAACCGCAGCAGGGGCTTGTCCTCCTCTACTAGTCTCACCTGCAAGAACATCCCTTTGATATCCCCGCTGATAGCCACCTTGTCCTGGCGGAAGCGCAGTAGCACGCCTAGTAGGGAGGGGCCGAGTGTGGGGCCGGGCAAGAGCTCTTTATTCAGATTTTGGGATCCGATCTGGTAGCTGCAGTTAAACACAATGCGATCCTTGCCGTTGTGATGGACCTTGTGATGCGGCACGTACCATGATTCGGTCGTCTGATCGGCCTCTTTAATGTCAATCTTTGTTACGTGTCCCGCTGTGATTAGCTTCTCAATCTCAGCGCGGTACACACTCTCTTGAGCGGGGTCTTTTGCTAGGCGCCGCTCCGTGTTCAATAGATAGCGCTCCGTGGCGTCTTTCTTTGCGTGAAAGGTGGGCATTCCCTCTCGCCTCAGGAGTGGAGTTGCGTATCTCACCACTCCGCCGACTGTGACTCTCTTTGTCCCCTGCTCGAGTAGGTTGATGGCGTAAATGTCTTCTTTAGAACGAATATCTTTCTTTTCGTTCTTAAAGGGCATTGTCTCTAGTGTCCATAGCCTCTCGACATGCTGCAGGAGAGTGGTGTCTTCTTCTGTCGTTCTGGAGTGGAGGCAGCTAGTGGCTGCTGTTCGGTTGAGAGATTTAGCGAGGGGGCCTTGTAGGGTCCACCCTAGGCGGGTCTCGACTGCTGCAGGACAGCCTCGGGGTCCTGTATGGACCCGGTCAATCGGGACTATGAGTTCTGCATGGTCGGAGCCTATCAGCAGTGTCGGGGTAGCGCCGTCTATGAGCGGGATAGGTAATTGGCGCAGGTGCACATATTTATCCATCAACTTGGCGACAGGGTAGGTGTACTGCGATAGTCCTATTTCTTGGCTGGTGAAAGCATTTGTAATCTTGTACCGTCGCTCTGGCTGCCCGTTTGCTGCGATAGTGAAGGAGACATTCTCGCCCTTTATCGTCTTTAAATCTCTTCTTATTGTCCGAATCGTCATTTCGTTCTTGCTCCCCCGCAGTCCCAGCTGGGCCGCAGCGGACGCGAGCAGAAGGGTCTTCTCTGACCCGTCATCAAGGACGGCGTAAGTGTCCATGACTTTATCTTGGTAGCTCAATGTCACACGGACTACCTTTAAGAGCACTAGGGCGCCGCTGCTGCTGGCGGCGTCAATGTACATGACACTTGCCTTGGTGCCGCGCGATGGTGCAGGTGGAGGCTGTCTTCTGTTACTGTCGTGTAGTATATCTAGATGGGCTCCATCGCTCCGACTGCACCTTTTCTTTAGGCGGCATTCGGCTGCCATGTGTGGCCGCGCACATCGGTAACAGCGCCTGTTGGACTTTATCCATTGACTCACTTCTTCTGCATTCATCTTTGTGAATAGGTCACATTGTGACAGCCAGTGTTCTTTCTCACAGTAGGGACACGCTATCTTCCACTTCTCTTTTCTCGAGGGTGTGCTGTGACTCTTACTGCTCGGTACTGACTCTGATTGGTGCATGACAGTCACCGATCTTCTTCCATCATTTATTCTCCTGGGTCCCTCTCTGGAGCTTGGCGTGCTCCGCCCGAATGTATCCAGTCGTAAGCTGCTGACTTCTCTCGCCAGGAAGTCGGCTAGATCAAGGAGGGATGGCTCGGGGCCGTTGGGATCCCGGTAGTCTCTCTGCCGCCTAAAACGCTCCTGTCTTGCGGGTGGCAGCTTCTCCAAAATCCTCTCGACGTTAGAGTTGGCGTATAGCTCATGCATGCCCTTTTCCCGTTGCGCTCCCAGCATCCCTACCAGGGACTGCACTTTGATTGACAGGTCGTCTAATGAGCGATTGTCTGTGGCTGGGGGTAGGCGATCAATATGCCTTATCTCTTGGATTACGTAATCCCATATACGTCCATATCTCTGGTCCAGCGCCGCTAGGGCCGCTGTGTATGGTGTCGAAGAGGTGGCATAGGCTAGCGCTATATTGTGCGCTTGCGGTACTTTCAGGTGCTTCAGTAATATTGCATACTTGTGGCGTTCATCAGCGACATCCACCATCATTGTCTCTAAGCACATCCGGAGCTCCGTGTACTGTGCTCGACTCTCATAGGCGAAGTCTGGAAATGACGGCGTGGCAATGTATGACGCTGTGGATGGCTGATACATCGGCGAGCGTTGGGGGAGAGACCTCCTGGGCGAGTCCCCTCTTGCGCCTCGCTGTGGGCTGGTACTGACAGGGTACCATGGCCCGCTGGTCCAGGTGCTATTCCTCGGGGCTGGTCGTGCGTCGTGCTCACCCGTGAATAGAGTCGGGGGTCTGTAGCGCAGCGCCGCGGGGGTACAGCCTGGGCTGTATTGGACCTCCTGGTCCGGTGGAGTGGTGTGCTGTCGTCGGGCTTGGTTCTCCTCCTCTCCCTCTTCTTCCTCTATCAGATCTTCCAGATCCTGTAATCGTTTATTTAGCTTCTCCGCAGTGTATGCCGCTCCTTCCTTGTAGCTGGGTCTCGCTTGGACCGGTCTGGGAAGGGGGTCTGCGGGGGGTCTAGGCTCGGTCTGTTGGTCAAGTTCAGGGTCGCTTGCTCGTTGAGGAGACGCTGCCCTTGACTGTTGTCTCGACGAGTTCCTTGAACCCCTGGCGGAGGGAGAGGGTGTTGCCTTGCGGATCAGCTGCTCCATTAGCTGCGCTTGTAACTTGTCGCGCTCGACTTCGCGCTTGGTGAGATCTGCTTCTCTTTGGGCACCGGCAGCGGCGCGCTGGGCGTCGGCCCGGTCTCTTGCCATATTCTCTTCTGTCTGAAGGCGTCTCATCTCCAGGCGTGTGCGCTCTTCTTCGCTCCGTTGTTGTGCTTGGAGACGGTCGCGTTCACCCTGAAGTCGATCGCGTTCGGTAGAGGCTGTCAGGCTGACGAGGAACGCCTGTTGTAGCATCCTCTCCGCTTCGCTGGGGGAAGGCGGTTGTGGAGGTGAGCCGCTCCTGCGTGAGCCGCTCCTGGGGGTACTCGTTGGGGAGTCCTGGAGCTCTATTTCCTCGGCGCTCTCCTCCTCTTCTTCCGTGCAGAGTTCTCTCTCTGTAGGGTTGTCTTCCTCCCGGGGCTGGTCGGGGACTACTTCTTGGGTAGTGGCGGGGGGTAAAGGCATGTCCGCTCCCTCCTGGTCCCCACCGTGAGCTTGGTCAGTTACATTAGGACCTACTAGGGCCTCTGTGGTCGGGGAAACCTGGTCGTTAAGGTCAGACATAATTTTACTTTCTACTTTTACCGCGTTTACCGTTTGTCGAAGGCTAGGTAGTTGACTGACAGTGTAATCCTCTAAGTACTGAGGTGGCTGTCGTCTGCGCCGCGGGCGTTCTAGGTTAGGAGGACCGTTTCGTGGAGTGTTCATCATAGGCCATTTCAATATTAATAACACTATATTAATATTACACTAGTTACCCTCCGGCTCGAAGGACCAATTGTAACTGAGGGGTACAATTCCCTGACTGTATTGTTAGATATGGTATTTAATACCACTACCTCTTGTACTTTAACTTCTGGCCATCCAGTACATGATATAAGTATGATGAACACTTTCCCACCTGATGAAACGAATCCACACAAATGTACAAATCGAATATTTAATATAGCAAAAGGTATATACAACGTTCACTTGTTTACACTTATGATTTGAAATATGCACTTGTATGGCAAATGAGTATTCGTAGGTAAATCAACATTGAATGTCCAATCTCTGGTTACGCAGGGAGTAAGTATACAACCTGGATATTTAGGAAACTATAGCGATGGTACTTAAATGATTATAGCTGGATACACTAAGGGGGGGGGGGGGGTGTCCCGCTGGTTGTAAAACAGTAGGAGGGGGGGGTTAGAGAAGCCGCTGGCGGTATCCCATCTGGCCGCCGGTTTCTTGGGAGAATTCAAAGTCTTGAACACGGTGCCCACAGAACCTCGGTCCGCAGACGAATACAGCTGGACCCTCTGGTGGACGGTAGCTGCCGGTCCACAACGGAGAGACGTGAGGCGACCTCACTGGTGTAGAGCGCCGTCTCACCTGGAGTCCTCTCCGGGGGGTAGTTCCAACACTCCGCAGTGTTGGCCGTTATCCATGGAATAATCAAAGCACCCAAAGCATAATCCAAGCCGCGGAAGGCTCGCCGTCGTCCGGGTAGAGTAATCCAATATACAGGTCCAGTCGCCCTGGCCCGGAGCTCCTCGGATGCAAGCACCACTAGGGGTCTGCCCAGCCTGGTTAAGCGTCCAGATAACGTCAGGAACGATGGGGGTACTGATAACTTTACAACTCTAACCGAACGATGCACCATACATAAATAGACTATTATTAGCTTAATAGAATACGTCCAACTCGACGGTATAGTGCCAAACTATGACTATTCAACTATTAATCCGCACGATATCTCAATGCCTATTCTGAGGCCAAGTAGGCCTTACTACACCACACGTGCGTCGTGGGGAGGCTTTGCGTCTGTCACTCTGTTGGAGGGTAAAGAACTGGACTAAAAGAAAGTTCTACTTTACTGGCGCCATATATATATGCGCTATGAACAAATAGTACCATTCGTATTTCGCCAGACGTATTCCTGCGCGGAACCGGGGCTTACCACGACATGTTGGGCGGCACGATTGAACTTGAACCTAGGGGTATGGCAACCTAGGGCCAGGTTCTCGTCCAATGGTAGAATGAAACTATTATGGGCTGTTTAGTAGACTAAAGGGATATTCAGTGCATATTGTACAAAGAATATACAGGGGATATCAAACGATATACAAACACTATTTAAATATATATATATAAATAAATATATATATTCGGTTTAATCTGATCCTTCACAACAAGGAGCATGTTCAGTGCTAGGCTCACACTACCCAAATGCAGCACTGAACGGCACAGGAAGTCCTTCATTCCAACAGCCATCAGACTATACAATGCATCACTGTGCCTCACCGCATCACTGAGCACAGAGTGGCAGCTCCATAGTGGCAGGAGGCCGCGACTGGCTCCACAACAGGGGGCAGCGACGGCTGCCAGACATTGACCTAGGACTAATAGGAACCCAAGGAGGACAATAACACTACCTGATGCATACTGCACCTTATGTGACACTGTGAATACTGTGAATATATATTTCAGTTAGTTAGATAGTTAATTGTATTATATTATGTTGTTTTTACTACCTGTACCCCCCCTTCCCCCATGCTCAGTATATTTTTACTGTATTTATTTACTGTATATTTTATTCCATTTTTATTCTATTTTACTCTACTCTTATCCTAGGCAACTTGATTTGATTTGTGTTATTATTCTAATTCGTGACCTGTCCTGTCTAAATGTTTAAATGTTGAACGATTTGCAGTGTAAAATTTCCCACGGGATAATAAAAGTATTTCTATTCTATTCTATTCTATTCTATTTGGCTTAGTCCTTCTTTAAACTCAGCCAGTTACTGAGGCATACCAGTCTGTTTATGTTATCAGGGGACAAAGAAGCTCGCTTCTTTTGAACGATGTGGCCTTGTTCAACTTTCAGACTGACATAGAGGTGAGGTGTGTGTGTGTGTGTGTATGTCTGTGTGTGTTGTTTTCAATTATATCGCTTTCTTTGATCTCATTCTCTATCTTTCTCTCGTCCTCGTTCTCTCTCTCTCTTTCTCTCTTCCTGTGTGTGTGAATATGAGCTCTATTCAGATCAGTAGGTTTTATTCCTCTCTGAAGGTCATTTATATCAACGATCAACAACATAACATGCAGACAGTAATAATGATCGGTTTGTGCACGAGTGGGCTCTGTGTGTTTCAGAAGGAGGGAGAACGAGAGTGAGTGTGTGTGAGTGTTCATGTATGAACTACAAGTAATATAAATCATATTAACAAAAATGTGTTAGATGATTTTCAAAAAGGTGCATGAGTCAATGCAAAAAAAAACAGGCAAAGATACTGCAAAGAGAGTTCAGAACGTTGAACATGTTTCACTCCATACACAGTACATTTAGCAGAGTAAATTGTACTTGTTATGGTTTGTAAACAACCCCAACGGCACGACACAGACAGGTAGTTCAGAGTTAGCCAAAAACGATGGGCGTATTTATTTCACAAACAGAAATGAGCAAAAATAACGTAAATGCATTCGGGGGGAATGTCCTTTAGCAGAGTAGGGCTCTGCGGCTCTGCAGCTCTGCAGTTTATTGATAATCCCACTCGTGGAGAAAAAGAAAAACGGAGAATGTCATTAATAGAAACGTAGGGATTACGAGGCAGTCCAGTAACAAGGCAGAGTCCAGTACCAAAACAAAGCGACAATTCTTCAGTGTTAAGGAACACACAAAAAACAAATGAAGGTATTGAGTCCAGGAATAAAAATTAGGATATCAGAGCATCAAAAAAATAGACTTCCAAAAACTCACCAAGGACAAAGTGTAAATACGAGGCATGGGTCCACGGAGGCAGAGAGAGGTAACAGCGGCGACTTCCAAGGGCGTACTGGAGAAACAACACAAGAGGAACAAGCAGTAGCTGGTGGTGAGCAAAACGACCCGACACTGAATGTTCAGAACCCCGTGTATAAAAGGGCTCCCCTCGAGCTGATTGGTAACTCCTCTCAGGTGCGTGATGGTAATTGGCACCTGGAAGCGCGCAGTACTGGGCCAGCCCTCACACAAAGTACATTCCACTCAAACTGAAGAGAACACACACACACACACACACACACACACACACACACACACACACACACACACACACACACACACAGAAAACACACAGAACAGAGGGAGAGGGAGTGAGAACACACACAGAAAACACAGGTGGACACAGACATGGAGAGAGAGAACACACACACACACACACACACACACACACACACACACACGAGAGAGGAGGGAGAAAACAAGAAAGAAACAATTTACCTGCACGGTTCAAGTAGTTCCTCCAGCTTTGGCAGTTTGGCAACAAGCTCCTGTTCAGTCACCAATGTGGCAATCTTGCTCTTTTGCTGCGCCAGTGTAGCGGTCCGTGGAGAATTGTTTCTCCGGATACGCTTGACCATCTCCAGGGTGGAATTCCATCTTGTTGCAACGATTCTTGCCTATGTCCGTGTGCAACTTGCTGCGCTCCTTTAATTCCTGGGCGTGTTTGATGGACTATGTTTGAAGTGCCCCGACGATCTTGCGACATTTGGCCAGAACGCTTTCAAATCCACTGTCGTTAAAGGATAACTCCACTATTTTGGGAAATTAGCTTATTTAACATCTTCCCTGGAGTTAGACAAGAAGATACATACCTTTTTTGTCTCTGTGCGTGCATTTTAGCTTTGGGAATAGATGCTCCGTTAGCATAGCTTAGCTTCATCACTGGAAGTGGGGGAGGACAGTAGCCTTACAGTGCCTTACAGTGTATTGCAAGGTCTGACATTGACCAAACTTGATATGCATGACCTTGGTGGGCTCTAGGTCAACTCCTGAAAAGGGGGTCAATGTCAGACCTTGCAATCAAAAGTTAGGGGCGCACTGAAATTATGGCAAGGGTTATTAGCCCCCTAACTTTTGATTGCAAAGTCTGACATTGACCCCCTTTTCAGGAGTTGAAACCATGTTTCAAAACCATGTTTTACGCGCACCGTCGGTGCCAAGTGTGGTTAACTTCTCCTTGATTTCCCATTCTTTTGCAACGTCCAGAAAATGGTCAGCGCATGCCTCAGCGTATAGTGCCGCTCCTCTGTTCTACTCACAGTTAGCGCAAATGACTGCAGAGTCCATTTTTTATCAATAAAATGCGCTGTGACGCCCAAGTTTTAAGTTTCTTTAATAGTTGTCATACAGAAGTACAGAATACTTTTATACAAAATGCTTCTTACTGTTACGCTCCAGAGACTGTGCAAGACAAGATAAGTATGAAATAAAATAAGATAGTATAGCATGTAAATTAGAAGTAAAAACAATGAGGTCACAGTGTTCAGTATAGACATATGTACAATGTTCGATGCAGAATAGACGTAACTGAGTTACCATACAATATACAATACTGTGCAGTGTACTAATGTACAATACTATATAGTGCAAGGCAGAAATAGGATGAGGTGCAATTTAGGTACAATTTACAGTAGGTGTACGAGTTGTAGTGCAAATCCTTTATCAATAAATATAAAGTGTGTTTTTGTGATCTAAAGTGTGGAGAGTGGGTGCTGCAGTGTGTTGTTTGTTTAAGTGAGTGTGTGCGTGTGGGTGTGTGTGCTGTGTGCATTTGATGGTTGTTGCATAGTGTTTATTGTTCGTTTAGCAGCCTGATGGCCTGGGGATAGAAGCTTCTTCTGAGTCTTTCTGTGCTCGCCTTGAGACTCCGGTATCGCTTGCCTGACCGCAGCAGTTCAAAGAGGCAGTTGTTCGGGTAGTAGTTGTCATTATTCACAGAAGTCCAGTGGTCACCTGTGAGAGCGATGTCCGCTGCTTCCTCAAGCATGTCCATCCGCAGAGCGCTCTCATCCTCGTACAAATTGTGTATTCTTGACACTATGGTTCCTCTCGAGGGTGGATTATAAGAAGTATCTCCCGAAGCCGCTCGAATAACCTCTCTCAGTCCGTCGTCTTCAACTACGTTAATTGGCCGGCAGTTGTTTGCTATAATCCACATAACCAAGGAGTCGGTTACCTTCTCACTGGCATGTTTAGTTATCCGCCCACGAGCGCCACAGTCCATCAGCGTAGATTGGCGATGCCCCGTGGAGGTAACTTCAGCATGTTTTGCTTTTTTAGACGATACGCCAAAGACGTACTACTCCTGTGGTAGTTAAATTCAGCTTTTGCAAATTGCGCAAATCGTTTTCGATTTATCCAACGAGCCGTCGGGGCAACTTTTTAAACGGAAACTTTCCACCTAAAAGTCCGCCTTTGTCCATCTTCGCGCCAGTGACTGTCCTCTAACCAGGCGGCTCGCTCGCTATAGTTTGGCTGCACACGCGACCGGAAGTGAACAAAACTGTGTTAACGGCGTTAAAAAAAAAATTTGACAGTGATATGCGCAGCATATTTGCGAGTGCTCTCGTGACTGAGGAGAGGATGGCCCGCGGGGATTTCTATAAACATTCTGATACTTTGATGGAAGGGATGGGAAGGGGGGATGGCCGTTTTAGAAGCGGGATGATATTGACCGTTTTTATTTCAGGGGGGATGCCATCCCCCCTCATCCCCCCTCAACTCGAGTACTGGATATAGTGTGTTTCGTCTCAAGTGCCATGCTTTCTCCAAAAATCCTGCAAAACTGAAGATGTCCTCCACAAAAACTCAACATACAACTCTCAGACTGCCAAAACAAATCCGGATTTACAATTTTCTCAAATAAAGCCCTCCTCAAATCGGTGTACAAAGGGCAATAAAAAACTAAATGATATTCATCCTCCACCACTCCCAGATCACAGAGAACACACAGCCGCTCCTCCTCAGGTTTACCTTGGAATCTACCCACTTCCACAGCCAATGGCAGGGTGCCAGCCCTCAACTGGGCACACAGAGACCTCCGTCTTCTCTTTAAGTTTAACATTACATAAGGTTCAGTAAAAGACTAATTTTTAATTACAACATATTTTCTAAGTTTAGGTTTTTTTCCATATCTCCACCTTCCACTTATCCTGATGGATTGTTGATAATTTTGTTTTAATTATGTGAACCTTACACTGCAGATTGTTCATAGAAATCATACTTAAGTCAGTAGAAGAAAAAATCATGGACATCTCTCTTGACCAGGGATGACCGTGTGCTCTGTCCCAGTTAAAAATCTTGACAGGTGGTAGTGAAAGGTTAACCGTCTGTAGTGTGGTAGTGAAAGGGTTAACCTTCTGTGGTTGTGGTAGTGAAAGTTTAACCTTCTGTAGTGTGGTAGTGAAAGGGTTAACCTTCTGTAGTGTGGTAGTGAAAAGTTAACCTTCTGTAGTGTGGTAGTGAAAGGTTAACCTTCTGTAGTGTGGTAGTGAAAGGGTTAACCGTCTGTAGTGTGGTAGTGAAAGGGTTAACCTTCTGTGGTTGTGGTAGTGAAAGGTTAACCTTCTGTAGTGTGGTAGTGAAAGGGTTAACCTTCTGTAGTGTGGTAGTGAAAGGTTAACCTTCTGTAGTGTGGTAGTGAAAGGTTAACCTTCTGTAGTGTGGTAGTGAAAGGGTTAACCGTCTGTAGTGTGGTAGTGAAAGGTTAACCTTCTGTAGTGTGGTAGTGAAAGGTTAACCTTCTGTAGTGTGGTAGTGAAAGGGTTAACCTTCTGTAGTGTGGTAGTGAAAGGGTTAACCGTCTGTAGTGTGGTAGTGAAAGGTTAACCTTCTGTAGTGTGGTAGTGAAAGGTTAACCTTCTGTAGTGTGGTAGTGAAAGGTTAACCTTCTGTAGTGTGGTAGTGAAAGGTTAACCTTCTGTAGTGTGGTAGTGAAAGAGTTAACCTTCTGTAGTGTGGTAGTGAAAGGGTTAACCTTCTGTAGTGTGGTAGTGAAAGGGTTAACCTTCTGTAGTGTGGTAGTGAAAGGGTTAACCGTCTGTAGTGTGGTAGTGAAAGGTTAACCTTCTGTAGTGTGGTAGTGAAAGGTTAACCTTCTGTAGTGTGGTAGTGAAAGGGTTAACCGTCTGTAGTGTTAAAGAGAAATGATATTATGAAATGCTTCTTTTAGTTATGCCGTACTCGTGCTGTTTAATAATGACAATGCATTTTAATATCATCTGATCTTGTTAATCAAATCTTTTCTTTCGACATTTTAATGCAGACATTTCTCTTCACGTGAAGTTAAAACTAAGTGAAAGTGAAACCTAAAAATAGCAAGCTGTCCACACGTTCAGCTTATAAAGAGTTACACGCTTGATAACACTTGTAGTGTTTTACAAATTAGCCTTTTTAAAATTTTAACGTGGCCACTGATCTGTGAAAATTACCTAATTATTTCTAAAAATAATAAAAAGCATACACCGGTTGGGGGCAAGTAATATATTCTGTGGATGCCTGAACACCGAGTAACACCGGTATCTCCGACTCCCTGCTTCACCACACCTGCATCTATCTATTTATTAATTTATTTATTTCGCAGTAAAAACATTGACCCTGACAGAAAGTGTATAAAGGTGCTGAGTAGAGGCAAGAGACCCAGATGGGCCTCAACTTTTTGTTTTACACTAATGTAATTTTAGCTATATTAATTGTTACAGTAGGTTCATTATGCATTGTGTGTACTGACTTTTAATAATTTAGTTTTTTGCAATAGTGATTGTTTTTGTGTGTTTTTTTGTGTGTGGACCCCAGGAAGACTAGCTGGTTGCTATCGCACCAGCTAATGGGGATCCCTAATAAAATCAAATCAAATCAAACTCATTAAATCATTGGTTTAAAAAAATATATATAAACACAAAAACAAAAGTAAAGTGAAATAAGTTGATAAAACAATTTTCATAATATTAAGATAATAAGATAATAATAATAATAACAATAATAATAATCAAAGTAAAAATAATAATAATAATAACAAAAACAACAACATTAATAATAAAGTCTAAACAAATTAACATGAAACTGTAAAACAAAAGGCGGCTAGGTGGTGTAGTGGGCAAGGCACTCACCACCAACGCAGGAGACGCTGGGTTCGAGCCCAGCTCTCTGCGTTGCTACCAGCTTGGCTGGTCGTTCATACTAACACAATTGGCAGTGCTAGGGGGTGGGAAAGCTGGTGGGTGGGTCCTGGTCGTTGTAAACAGCGACTCCTACAGTTCGGTCGGGGCGCCTGCTCAGCGAGGGTAGGATCTAAGGGGGGTAGTGTGATCCTTCCACACGTTACACCCTCTCAGTGAGAGTCCGCGCTGCCAGGTGAAAAGAAGCGGTTGATTGGCTGGACGTGTGTCGGAGGAAGCACGTGGTAGCCTCCACTCTCCCAGACCGACTGTGGGGGGTAGGTGTGCAGCGACCAGGAAGGGGATTGGGAATTGGCATAACGACTAACATTGGGATGGGAGAAAAAAAGGAGAAAAAAAAAAAAAAAAAAAAAAATGTAAAACAAAGTGACATTAATGGTTTTATGAGATTGAAGCTATTCATTTAACAATGTATATTTAAGCTTTCTTCTCCGCCGCCCTTCAGCCGCTAACGTCGCAGAGATCCAGCGCAGGCTCATTACCAGAGTGTACGACCCACACGCTCACGCCGCCACTTAGCCCACCAGGACCTCCGCAGCTCCCAGACATGTCGAGGGCACCGCTTTCACATTCGACGGGCGACACGCGCGCTGCATAGGAAACGTCCCATTTGGGAGAGGAATTGAATCATTCAAAGCACACGCTGCTAGGTTTGTGTGTCCCTGATTCCACCGGGGGGGGAGAGAGAGAGAGAGAGAGAGAGAGAGAGAGAGAGAGAGAGAGAGAGAGAGAGAGAGAGAGAGAGAGAGAGAGAGAGAGAGAGAGAGAGAGAGAGAGAGAGAGAGAGAGAGAGAGAAACAGGCCGACGCACTGTTACACACACACACACACACACACACACACCACACACACACACACACACACACACACACACACACACACACACACACACACACACACACACACACACACACACACACACACACACACACACACACACACTGTTATATATGAGGGGCCGTTTAGGGCGTATACTGTCACCATCACATATACATATTGAAATATGTCGCGTATGCAAACACTTACACACACACACTGTTACACACACATACACACACCACACACACACACACACACACCGCACCGCGCGCACACGCATGGTAAGACAGGCAGAGCCTCTCTCACTTAACCTCCCGCGGCAGGGTCCTCTCTGCGCCACGTGTGTGAGCATGAATAATGGAACGCGGGCGATAAGGGGAAGGACTGCGGCAGGCAGGCAGGCAGGCAGGCAGGCAGGCAGGCAGGCAGGCAGGCAGGCAGGCAGGCAGGCAGGCAGGCAGGCAGGCAGGCAGGCAGGCAGGCAGGCAGGCAGGCAGGCAGGCAGGAAGGACGCGGTAATGAAGAGAGGACGGGCGGGCGCTCGGAGACGGGGCACTTAGTGTGTCTTACGGTAGGTAGCACCTCTGGCCGGGCGAAGCATGCCGCCGCTATATACGCCGCCGGGACCGACCGGCCGGGCTACTTATTCCACTTCCACCTCCCCCGCTCCACCTCCCCCGCTCCGACTCCCCCGCTCTGACTCCCCCGCTCTGACTCCCCCGCTGACAGGGGAGGTGAGCAGAATGGATGAGCTCTTGAAACGGGTTTAACACCCTTTCACTACCACACTACGGAAGGTTAACCCTTTCACTACCACACTACGGAAGGTTAACCCTTTCACCACCACACTACGGAAGGTTAACCCTTTCACTACCACACTACGGAAGGTTAACCCTTTCACTGTCACACGGCAAAGGGTTAACCCTTTCACTACCACACTACGGAAGGTTAACCCTTTCACTACCACACTACGGAAGGTTAACCCTTTCACTACCACACTACGGAAGGTTAACCCTCTCACTGTCACACGGCAAAGGGTTAACCCTTTCACTACCACACTACGGAAGGTTAACCCTTTCACTACCACACTACAGAAGGTTAACCCTTTCACTGCCACACTATGGAAGGTTAACCCTTTCACCACCACACTACGGAAGGTTAACCCTTTCACTACCACACTACGGAAGGTTAACCCTTTCACTACCACACTACGGAAGGTTAACCCTTTCACCACCACACTACGGAAGGTTAACCCTTTCACTACCACACTACGGAAGGTTAACCCTTTCACTGTCACACGGCAAAGGGTTAACCCTTTCACTACCACACTACGGAAGGTTAACCATTTCACTGCCACACTACGGAAGGTTAACCCTTTCACCACCACACTACGGAAGGTTAACCCTTTCACTACCACACTACGGAAGGTTAACCCTTTCACTACCACACTACGGAAGGTTAACCCTTTCACTGTCACACGGCAAAGGGTTAACCCTTTCACTACCACACTACGGAAGGTTAACCCTTTCACTACCACACTACGGAAGGTTAACCCTTTCACTACCACACTACAGAAGGTTAACCCTTTCACTGCCACACTACGGAAGGTTAACCCTTTCACCACCACACTACGGAAGGTTAACCCTTTCACTACCACACTACGGAAGGTTAACCCTTTCACTACCACACTACACAAGGTTAACCCTTTCACTACCACACTACAGAAGGTTAACCTTTCACTACCACACTACGGAAGGTTAACCCTTTCTGTTACAAAGGGTCAGATTAAACCGAATATATATATTTATTGCCTGAGATCCCATGTATAATATTTGTATATCGTCTGATATCCCTTGTATATTCTTTGTACATATACACGGAATATCCCTTTACCTGGTACAGGACAGACCATAATATTCGTTCTCCTATTGGAAGCGATCCCCTAGGCGCCACGGCCATACCCCCCAATGTTTAGTTCAAAGTCACCGCTAAGACATGCCTGAACATGCCCGGTTTTGCGCAGTAATACGAGACAGAAATAAGGCTGGTACTAGATTATTCACCGTACGTATAAATACGTCGCAGGTGGATACAGCAGTAGTCTTGTCTTATCCTAAAACGTTCGTTCAACGTATCGTTACCCTCAAACGTTAAAGCCTTCATCAGTGACCCTTTCACCACCACACTACAGACGGTTAACCCTTTCACTGCCACACTACAAAAGGTTAACCGTCTGTAGTGTGGTAGTGAAAGGGTTAACATTCTGTAGTGTGGCAGTGAAAGGGTTAAAGCAGAGCTCCGCCGTTCTATGTGGCGGTTTGAGGCACGGTACTTAATGTGCCGTTCTATATACATTTATATTCACACCTACATTTAGTCATTTAGCTGAAGCTTTTATCCAAAGCGACTTACAGGTTCTGTACGACAAGTCAGCAGGAAGGAAGGACTCTATCAGCTCAGTAACAATGTTCATCAAAGTGTTGAAACGTGGGCGCTGCCGTGTTGAGTGCAGAGTAGTAGAGACATAGTATAGTAGTAATGTATGATTCAGGTCACGCGTGTTGAGTGCAGAGTAGTAGAGACATAGTATAGTAGTAATGTATGATTCAGGTCACGCGTGTTGAGTGCAGAGTAGTAGAGACATAGTATAGTAGTAATGTATGATTCAGGTCACGCGTGTTGAGTGCAGAGTAGTAGAGACATAGTAGGTAGTAATGTATGATTCAGGTCACGCGTGTTGAGTGCAGCCGTGTTGTAGAACTCGAGTCCAGGACAGTCAACAGCGTCCGAGTCCTGGACTGACCTTCACGACTCGTGACTCGACGTGGACTCGAGCGCTGACTGCGTTCGGACTCGGAAGGTGCAGACGAGGACTCGGACTTGTTAATTGATAAATACAGTTATACATTTATTTTTTATATATTTTTTTTTATTGTAATAAGCCCTGTGGAATAATAATGTCCCCCTCCCCCCTCAAACATCCCCCAGTCATGTTTCCAACCCCCCTCCCATTCTTGTTATTCCCCCCGGCCACACCTGCCCTCTACCCTCCCCCTTTTACCCACCTTTTGTCTCTCACCTTCACCCCCCCCCCCCTCCCCCCCCCCTTTCAACCCTCTCCAGCCGACCCATCTTCTCTGACTATAAAGATGTACGTCTCCCTTGTCTCTGGGATGAGCCCGTGACGAGACCCCCCCCCCCCCCCCCCCCTTGCTGTCTCTCAAGCCAATTCTCCTGGGTTGTTGTAAGCTAAATAAACCTGTGTCAACTAAGTCTATATATTTGATTGAGTACATCCTCTGTAAATTCCTCCACAGCCCTAATGATTTGCCACAGGATTATTATTTACGGCCACCAGTGCATTTGTTTGGCTATTGTGTCACAAAGGAAATATAAACTCCCTTTGAAACGGTGACCGCCGTGTCATTTATGTTTGATGTAGACCTTTTTTTATTTAACCCTTTCACTGCCACACGACAGAAGGTTAGCCCTTTACTATCACACGACTTTTGCGGAGCTAATGATGCTAATGACGGAGCATCGCCGTCGGTCGTGTGATAGTAAAGGGCTAACCTTCTGTATTGTCACAGTGAAAAGGGTTAACCGGCTGTCGTGTGGCAGTGAAAGGGGTTTTAAGTGTGTCACATCAGCTCCTTGACCGCCAGAGTGGAGGTGTGGCTCAACAACCTCGATGACTCGACCCGGACCCTCGACTCAGGCTCTTCTTTTGGTGACTCGGACTTGGACTCGGACTCGAACACCGGGGGTCTCTCAAGACTCGACTCGGACTGGAGAGATTTAGTGACTCCTCGACTACACAACACTGGTGTGAGAGTGAGATGAGGTTTGAGCGCGTGTAGTACGTCCTGAAGCCTGTGGAACTCTGTCGCAGGCACATAGAGCCCAAGGGGTGCTTGATCACCTGCCTTTTTGAGCCTCGTAAAAAAGTGGCCTTTTTGAAGAAAAAAATTAATAATAATGCCCTTCCAACTGAAAAACGTCAGGATAGAATACAAATATTAGGTAAAGAGAGAGAGATGCCCCATATTCCATTGCAGTTTGCACGGCCTCCTCAGCGTGCCTCTCCGCGGACCTATATATTTTATGAATAGCGTGGGTGGTGATGATGATGATGATGATAGAAACCGCTGTGGCGCATACAGTTGAACGCTGGTATTACACTCACTGAGGGACACGAAGAAGTCAAGTCCGATGGGATTTGGGAATCTCAAATACAAATCGGGATTGGAATAACAAAAAAAAATGCATTTATATTAAACAATACAGAATATACAGCACTTCTTGGGGTCTGTAGGGTAAGCACTTATTCCCTCCCCCCTGAACATTTATGGAGATGTATACAGTGCCCTTTTCAGCCTTTGAGCACCTGCCCCTCTAAAGTCCTGCGCATGTCCCTGCTCTGTCGTATCGGTTAAAGATATGTATTATTCCGTGAGCTGGCGGCGAGGGGGAAGCGGGCGCCCTGCCAGAGGAGAACTGGAGCCAAGTGAGAGTGACAGGTGGCCCCCCCCCGAGACGTTCTCTTCTCATTCCACACACCTTGTCTTAACGGGAGGCGTTGGACCGAGACTGTTGCCGCTGCCGCCACTCCCCTCTGTTGTCACACGCTGTCATCTATCTATCGTTTCTTCATTTTAACCCTGTATAGAGCCCAAATATAGAAAAACATTAGCACATTTTTTTTTGACCTTACATTGTGTTGTTGTAGAAATTAAAGGGTTTTCAAAATGTTTACATTTTCGTACGTGTTTAGGGAAATGTTGTAACATTTGTAACGTTGGTCCTACTGTAGCTGACAGCTGACTTTCTGTATTTGTATTTATATTACATGAATAATAATCACACATCAGTCATATATATTATTTTTATGAATAGACATAAACAAAAAAAAGTAATAATAATAAAAAAAAACAGGATACGATTGTATTTACAAAACAGAATTTCGCCTTACTCCGTGTTCAGCCATGTTCTAGCCTATTAGCCTCATTCTTTTTATTCTTGTTCTGTTCATTTCCAATGATAGTCCCAAAAACAGTTAAAGTAAAAAAAGAAATTTGTAACATCACTCATACAATGTCACTTTGACTACTCTTGTTCCGCGTGGTATAGTGGCCTTTCACAAAAAGCTTAAGAACAAATCACAGGTTGCACAGAACAATGTCATTAGATACATGCTGAATGCTCCTCCCAGGACTCATATCGGTCCCACAGAAAGGAAAAAAGTAGGGTTGTTACTAGGGATGTCCGATATTGTCGGCCTACCGATATTGTCGGCCGATATTGGCATTAAAATGTAATATCGGAAAATATCGGTCTCGGTTAAAAAATAAATTATTATACAAAAAAATATATATATATATATATATTTTTTTTTACATTTATTTAACCTTTATTTACCCAGGCAAGCAAGTAAGAACAAATTCATATTTTATTTATTGTCAAAAGTATGCATAATGTTGTGTTAATTCCACGACAAGAGATATGTAATGTTAATAATTAACTAGGGATGTCCGATATTATCGGCCTACCGATATTATCGGCCGATATCGGCATTAAAATGTGATATCGGTATCGGATATTAAGAGTTGGACAATATCGGTATATCGGTATCGGTAAAAAAGCCAATATCGAGCATCCCTATAATTAACTGAAATTATTCTGTTTTTGGGGGCGGGGGGGAACCCTGCATATATCGGTATCGGTTGATGTCGGTATCGGAAATTAAGAGTTGGACAATATCGGTATATCGGTTATCGGTAAAAAAGCCATTATCGAACATCCCTAGTTATTACCAGTCGAGGATAGAGTCAAACAATTAAAACCAAACCACATGTATGATATAGTTAATGGTAGAGCCCCACAGTGCATGTCCTTAATGTGGACATGGTAAGAAATAAACACCACCGCGACACAAGAGCCAGCATTATGCCCTGCTGTGTTCCTGATGTAAAGAGTAAGACGGCCAGACATTCATTATTTTACACTGGTATCTCCATATGAGATCAGAGCCTTGAACACTGAACTCTTCACACACAAGCACACATGAGCACACACACGACACACACACTGTACACGCTCACACACTAGCAGCCACTTTAACATGAGCAAGCACACACTCATGCTGCACACGCCCACACTTATGGCCACTAATGAAAGGTCACTTTAAGAATAGTATAGTATAACTTGAGATTGTGTAAAATAGCATGTACAGAAAGACCCAGTGCCTCATCCGTAGCTAACAGTGTATTGCACTACCACAGGACCTAGCATGTCCTACCATGCTCTGTAAATAACTTATGTACAGATACCGATATGCCCTACGTTGATTACTTGTTTTATTGCACAATGTCGTTCTATTGGATTCTATTATATGTTATTACTATTGTATTATGCACATCGTTGAGGGCAAGACCACCCGCATTTCAATGTATACTTGTATGCCGTGACAAATAAAACTCTTGACTTGACTTGACTTGATATGGAACAGCCTGCCTTTGCACATCAAGCAAAGTCAGACTAAAGCAGTTTTTAAAACAAAGTAAAATGCGCTTCTTTGGGAAGAAGTGTAGGTCTGTCTGTCTGTCTGTCTGTCTGTCTGTCTGTCTGTCTGTCTGTCTGTCTGTCTGTCTGTCTGTCTGTCTGTCTGTCTGTCTGTCTGTCTGTCTGTCTGTCTGTCTGTCTGTCTGTCTGTCTGTC